>NW_026639632.1:0-499691 GCF_028554395.1 Pezoporus wallicus
AACCCAGGACAATCACTCTCTCTGGTGTTTTAACTTTCCATTTAATCATCAAATCTCTTAAAGAGGGGAAAAGAACTGGTTCTGATAATAGTGTATAAACAGAAAAGGAGAATTATTAATATATTACATTCATTGCCTAGTTAACTTACAAAGATTCCCTTGTTCATAAGTTTTTCTCTTAAAACTTCTGAGCAATTTTGAATTTTTACCTTAAGTATTTATCTTTTGAGAAGTCTGGTAGACAAGTGCAAACTTAAGTATTTGAAAAGCCAGGCCATACTGCTATCTTTGGACACCAACAGTCACACAAATTACAAGTAGCTTTTGAAACTCTTGGCCAAATCTTCAAGCAGCATGCACAACCACGTAAGCCTCTTTGCGTCTGGATACCAAATCTTTATCATCATGTAGATGTCTAAACCTCTCCTGCATACAAATGTTAAGACCCAAATAATTTTTGTGTATAAATTCTGTGTACATTATTTTCAGTTGTGATTCAAAATTAGTTTGCAGCCTGTTCCAATGCCTGATTACTCTCTGAGTGGAGAAATTTTTCCTAGAAATTTTTTTCTTCTATTATTGGGTATCTCCCCTTTCATTTCACTTATCTGGTTGATAACTGAAAACTAAAGGATATTTTAGGTTACAAAGTAGGATTATTTGAATCCAAAATGGCAATCACCAGTTTGGTATTTACACATAGTCATATGGCCAGAGAAGTCTGTAATTTAATTTTATGGGACATATAGTTAGTCTCTCACAGTGTTGATATTGAACTATTCTGGTAGGATGAATCATGAAAAATCAAAATAAGTAAGGCACTAACACAAACTACAGAAACACATAGACTAGATACAGACCTTCCAAGTCACTAATCACACCTTCCACTAATGACTTGACTAGATTTCTACTGCATCTAATAAGTAGTAAGTCTGAAAAGATTATCCCGGTTTTACCCTTCGTTATTATTCATCTCCTCTCTGAATATGTGCATGCATGCATGGCCCTGATGTATGTCAACTTCTGAGTTGAGTACCTGATTTCGGTTTAGTTTATCCAAACATGTCTGACAAATATTTCTTTTGGTGGCTTAGAATTCCCTTTTTCTCTATTGCCCCTTAATTGGACCCATAAAATTTCTTGTGTTGCTGTGCCACCAGCTAAACCCTCTTTCTTAGTTAAACGTGTACTGGTTCCTTGAGCTTGTTTTCTGTCCCATACTACCCTTGCTAATAGCTGAGCCAGCACAATTGTGTGAGTAAGAGGATCTGCTTAAAAGACTGGATAAGTGCTGGTGATTTCTGCACTGTTACTGAAAGTAGGCTTCTGGGCCAAAGATACAGACCCTATTAATGCTCTGAACAAAAAAAACAACTCAGCATACTAACATTTCTCACTGGACATGAAAAAATCCACTTAGTTTCTCAGCATATCTATTCATAAGGGTTTTTACCTATTCTGAGTTTCAGCACTCAGAGTATTGTTGGCCCATAATGAGGTTTGTTCAGGTCTATTGCAACTGGAAAACTGTCCATAGACATAGGAGAACCTGAAATGGCTGGACAGGTGGGATGGGAAAGAGGATCTAGATCTTCTGGAGAATTCAAATATATTATTTTTTTTCTTTTTCACTTACTGAGATGTCCCACTGAAGGTCTGCTTAAATACAAAATCACCTGGAGAGTAAGATCCAGGTAAGATTCTCTTTTGTAACCTAAGACAGGAAAAGAAGGGGTAATGTGGGGGTTGGAATGTATCAAGGCTGTCAGAGACCACGGAAAGGAGAAACTACAGCTGGCAATTAAGAGTGACCATGAGAAGGAAGAACGACAGCAGGCGATTAAGAGTGACTTGTCCCTGACCGGTACTTGGAAGATGTTGGAACTGGCAAGGAACAAGGCCGTCGGAACTGGAAAGAGGATGTTGAGAAGAAAATCAGACAGACCTTTCACCTGATGTAACCGCAAGGCAAACACAGATGCGCTTGGCTAATTGCTTGGAAGCATGTAAATATCATGTAATCTTTTCAATAAACGATCCAGCTTGCACTCTACCTCTGGGTCCGTGCCTCCATCCTCACAGGGTAAAGGCTGAGAGCCAGAGCAGTCCTCAGAGCTACTACTTCCTTAACACATTTATGCAAACACTAGGGATTTCTATGCATTGGACGCTTTCATGTAAGGAGAAATAACCAATACTGGAGTCGAATCCTGCATTAGCTGACTTTCACTGGTAGGCATAGCCTTGCTTAATCTTCACATTGCCATGGAGCCTTTTCCCCAGACTGTTACACATTCTTTGTCAGGTAAAAAAAGAGTGCATGTGCCTGGCCAAAACATGGATACAAGAGTCTACACTTCAGTGGCAAAATCGTTCTCTGTATCTCTTTTCCTTTTAGATCCTTATGAGAAAGGTCAAAAGGAGCGTTCACAAAATGGGGAAATGACCCTCAAACCTCAGCTAGTGCAAGAGTGTTAAGTTTGCTTCTGAGTTATGCTGGCGAAGTTTTGGAGGCAAAGCTGGAGCTCTGCATTTTTGATTGTTCCTGTTTTCAAGCAGACACGACTGTGTGCACTCTTGTAAGTTTTCGTCTGTTAGGAGTAACGTGCAAGACTATGGGTTTTGCATATTTGTTCCATCCAAAAGAAAGATACCCAAGGACCATGCTGTTTATGGGCAGCCACTGGGTGGCAAATATCAATCAATCGAATCATCAATCAGCCTTGTTACAAGGAAATTAATAGAAGATTCTACATTCCAATCAAAAAATTAGGAAAGAAAGCCATGCTTTTTGGCCAAAAACATCACATACAAGAAGCTCTTCTTAAAAGCAAAGTTTTTTTGGGGGAAAAATAATGCAGTGAGATTGACATTGCTACTGCAAGTATGCAGCAATGAGATTTGACAGAGAACATTCAGATCTGCAGAAACCACACAGGCACCTCCTGGCTGAAACTTTCCAAGTCACACAAAACTGTATTTACAGGTTCCCTGATGGCAAGGAGTACATTTGCAAATCAACTTTTTGCTTATTAACAAAATCTATTATATCCTGTATTTGTACAATTCTCCCCATTGTTTTTTTTTTTGTGTTTTTTTTTAATTAAGGGATCTTACATGGACTATACAAAACAAGTCATTATATTGCATTATACAAAACATTCCAGACTGACAATGGCTTGGCACACACCCAAGCTGAATCTTCAGTAAATGGTTGGCTGCATGTTTGACCACTGTTGCTGCTGAATGGGGTACCTAAGATTAGAAAAAAAGGGAATCCCTTTTTCATAGTATGCCAGTGGTCTGGCTATCAGGTGATGTTTTTGAGAGAAATGTTAATTTTTCTTTCCAAAAGAAAGAAATACAATGTACAGGCACTGAATTAATCGCTGTTTAGCAGCTGCTCAATACAGCTGCATGTGTAGTCCCATACAGTGGTAGACACTGTTTTCCAATGATACCCCGCAGTGGCAAATAGAAAAAACTGCATGTTTTTATCAGTAAGGGTCATGCTATATCACAGGGTTTGACAGTACATAAGTTCACATTCTATTTATCACAAAATAATTTGTAATGCTGACAGTAAGTTTGTATGTGGGAACAGTAAAGACTGGACTTGACAATCTTGAAAGCTCTTTTCCAACCAAATTGATTCTGTGATTCTATGATTCTAGGATTTCACATTTTATGTTAACAGGCGTTAACTTTTTATTTTTCTCCTAATAGCCAGAAATATATCTGAAGTCAAGAGAGATCTTGATTTCTGATAAACAGTTCAGCATGCATCTAAATACTTTCAGCTTTAGTATCAGCTCACAAAAGAACACTGGACTTTCATTTAGCAGAATTTTAGCCAGAATTTGAGTTTTGTAAAATATCATTAGTTATCCTCAGGAGTGCGGTTTCTGTGCTATTCCGAGGTCTGAATATTCAGATGAGTTAGAAGAAGACCTCAAATTGCTAAAAGACTTTGCAGCTGGAGAGAGAGACCTGCTCATCATTGCGAAAAGACAGAGTAGAGCATGGCCCTTTATATAATATGAAATTTTAATGAGATCCAGAGTTCGATGATAAAGTTTTCTAAAACGGATACTATCAGCTCAGCTTGTGACTACAGAGCAACAGAGATGGCAACTTCCAGATGCTATCTCAGCATCTCAGCTGTCTTTACTCTGTTGTCATTAGACTTATTGACCCTAAGCATTTTGATTGGAAGCGGTGATGTGCACACAACTGACTCACAATATACTGTGTATGTTTAAATTTGCATTATGGATTCTGTCTTTGGAATCCAGTCAGGCTTTGACCTTGCTCAATTGAAATTTTCCAGCACCACTAGATATGTATGGCTGGGTAGATGAGTCAGCCAGTCTTCATGACTCAAAGTATTCCTGCAAGACTAAGATCCCAAAGCAGACTGTAACAGCAGATGCAGATGATCAGGCTTCCCAGAAGCTTGTGCACTTTTATTAGTGATACTAACGGACAGGGTTGCTTGTCAGTAGTGTCAGGAGACTGACAGTCAGTATAGAATATCCAGTACTTGCTATAGAATCATAAAATAGAACTTGCTATAGTTACTCACATTGGAAAACTATAGACAGTAAAGTAGATAGCTGAAACATTATGGGCAAATGCATCATGTCCTGTTTGCAGAAGATTTTTCCTTCCAGGGAAATAGCAATTGTGATTGTGTGCATAGCACAGTACTGACGCAGAGATCATGTCAGAACATCACCCAAGCCAATATCTGTACTGCAGTCATCAGTCTCTCAGAGATAGTAAGTAAATTGCCAACCCTAGAATCATGAAACATTCAGCCAACTTATGTGAAAGGTCAAGGTCTCAGAGGTCTGAAATCACAGGTTGGGCTTCTTTTGTATCTGACAAAGCATACTTCATCATTTGGCACCTGTGAGATCAATATGTGTCACTTATTTGTATCAGGGTAACTCAGCTGCAATATGCTCAAGAAAAATTTGTTTGTGCACACAGCTGTGGTTGTTGAATGTTACTTCAAATGCTACACTTCAACTAGCATTTACTGTTTGTGGTTTAAGATCTACATGCCCTTACCTAGGGACATGAGGAGAGTCTTCATGTCTGACCTCTTTTCCCGACACGGAGACAATGGGATCCTGAGAAGCTTTTGCAAAAGCAAAGCAGACTCTGTAAAGCCTGGCCTTGCAGATCCAGTAGTGTCATGTCTTTTCTGCCTTTCCTGGTTTACAGAAAAATATCACAGATCATTCCTTGGCAGCTGAAAGATGTGATTATGTTCCAAATACTCCTGCTGAATACACAAAATAAGCAAAGCAGTCTTCTATATGAAAACTAATTACATTAGGTTCTTAACAAAGCAACATTTTATTCCAAGGGTATTCATCATAATTTATAACTGTGCATAAAGTAACTCATGCAGCTTTATTCAGTCACTATCACTACAGTTTCTAATGATGTTCTAAATACAGCCATACAGTTGTCATTTATCAGTCGCTATTTACAACATATGCAGATTTGTATTCTTTGGTTATTCTAACACTCACTGTTTTCTATCTTTTCAGATATTATTTCAAGCATGAACTTTGATTATAGTGCAGTTCCTTAAAAAAAATTCATTTAAAAAAATGTTATTCACATCTGCATTTATTCTGTAGTTTTCTCTCATAAGTTTCTGGAACTGTATCTGGACATTTCACCATTAATAACTTTAGTTCACATTTTAAAAGTAATCTGGTTTGTCCTTTTTGAATTCAAGACAAATGAAACAGAGAAAACACACCCAAACCTACTATCAACAATCATCCTGAAGTCACTGCTTTTCTTTCAAAACCTTCCTTTCAAATCCTTAGTTTGTGTTCTCTCCCCTTCACTCATACATTCTTCACTTCTTGCTCCTTCACTGCTTTTATTACACAGCAAGTGAGCTCTCAAAATACAGAAAGAAAGATAAAATAGGCATGACTATAATAGAAGCCATTTAATAAATACCACACCTTCTGGGGTATTTCAAACTATTGCTAATGACCAAGTGCCATGTAGACTGTAAACTCCCCAGTTTTCTCCATGTGCCACTACTTGCTGATTGTAGTGGGTCTAAGTTACCCCTCCCAGTTTGATTTTCTTTAGAATGGGAGACAAAAAGAAACATCCCTCTTGCCTGTACTGTGCATACAGCTGGAACCAGGAAGAAAACTAATTCAGTTTGCAGAATACTTTTGCCTTTGTGAATTTTAAGTTACATTTCCAACTTTAAAAATATGTATAAAGTCATTTTCCAACAATGCATATCTGACCTTTTGAAGCAGTCCCCTTGTCCTGCTTTTATTATCTTGCACTTTTTGCCTAGTGGGCTTCCCCACACACATTAACCTAACAATATTGGCCCTGATTTCACAAAGTTGTGTGATATGAAGGTTGCTTAATGTTTGAACATCTGGTCAAAGGAAAGCTGTGGGTTTTTTTGGGGGTGGGTTTTGTTTTTTTTTTGTTTGTTTTTTTATACCATATTTTTAAAACTTCCCTAGTAAGAGGTGTTGATGCTGAATCCATTATCCATTTTACTGCATTACAAAAGTGCATACAAAATAAAACAGGTAGACTGGCTCTGCTAAACTTCCAAGAAAGGCTTAAATGTATCAGAAATGGTATTCGTTAAGGCCTTATGCTGAATAATATTTGAATGCATGCATGAATCTGGAGCCAAATTGCTTCTTTTGTTTTGATTCTTCCTTTTTGTTCTTTCATTTTTCATTTCTGCATCACATTACACCCACTGCAATGGACACACCTGCTTATTATTCACCATAGCAATAAAAATAACTACGGTGCATAATCAGAAATACATGTCTGCATTAAAACCAAGTTCCTTGTATTTAAATCCACTTGAGCAGGAATTAGATGCAGTTATCCAGCTACAAATCATTAAAGAGCATTCCCAGTACTCCCCACTTCATGTACTATGGGTCTCCACTTGAAAACTTTGCTCTTCTTGAAAACTTTACTGGTGTAATTCCTTTAATTAGCTACTTTTTGTCTGCTGAACTATTCTGTTGATAACTATCCTTATTGTCACCAGTGTTCAAAAAAAGGGTTGTATGGCCATTGTACGTCTCTCTCTCATATCAGGATAGGCTACTGAAATACCTTCACCACTGGCATTGAACAGCTCTTTTCCATCCCTATTTTGAAGTGATCCAGAATAACATGGACAGTCCTGGGAATGTCGGTGACATACAGAACTCACCAAAAGTAACTAATAGTCTATAATCAGAAGTTCAAGGAGCTGGAAAAAACTCCAAGACCAGGGACCCTACAGTTGTAAGACCTGGAGTGTTTACGTAGCTGACTTACGAAGGACATTTATCTTGAAAGAAAAACACTGCCATAGCTATCAGCAAAACAATTACTTGGGCTCTTGCTAGTTCTTGGAGGTTAATTACACCCAGAAAAATTCACGGTAGCCTTTCTGAGTAGAAATCAGTATGTACAGCAGTTTGTGAGTCCTGATGCAGCTGTACAGCACCCTTCTACCCCACACCTTACATTTTCCTCTAGATAGTGTGTTTGAAGCATATTTGCCCCAGCTGAGCTATGCAGCAGAGCTTCTGCATGAAAGTAATGTTTGTATATCCAGTCAGTTTCCATTTCAGTTGTTGGCCATCCAGGTTTTACAAGCCTGGATGGCAAAGGCTCTACCTTCACAGTCCATGCCGTACAAGTTGAAGAAGATACCGATCATTCAAATGCAAGTGTATTTTAATGCCCAAATACTGCCACTCGCATTGGTCACTGAGAAGCAGCTCTTTCGAAAAAGACACCTATGAGCAGATTAAAGCCTTTGGCTTTTTAACAAGTGCCTGGCTATTATCCTTCCAAAATTTTTTTCCTAGCCCTTTCAATCAGCAGATAAATGTCAATAAGCAAATTATTCAGAGTTCATTAGTACTCAGTTAATGAAGAAGGTAATAGCAGTCCTGACAAAATTAAATGCCTATTTTAGAATCTTAATTTTTGAAAGCTGTTCTTTAGTAACATATAATAGTTACATATATAGTAATATATATAGCTGTTACAGAGTAATAATGCAGCAGTTCCCCACCCGCTACTCTGCTCAGAACCAGCAAAGCACCAGCAAAGCTCTCTGGGCTCCCAGCTGATCTGGTAGGACAGTGTTTGTCTGGGACAGCAAAGTGGCATGACTGGAGAGTTAATAAACAGCAAAGGTTCCCAGACCTTTCAGGAAACACTGTGGTTCCTGCTATGTATTACACTCCTCCTCAGCAGTGCTTTGAGGATACCTGTTGTGTATGCAACCTGCTTACCATCAGGGACACAGAAAAAAAAAGGAGAGAGATCAGGGAGGTTATGAGAGAGGAACTGCAAACAGAGAAGGAAAAGTATCTTTTTATTCTGAATGTGAAGAGTTAGACACTAAATTCTCCTACTTTTCTGGGAACCACAGGTCATCATCACCCATATACCTCTGGAAAACTGTCTACATACACGACACAATTACATGTATAGTGCACAATTTCAATGCCCTGACCATTCAGCTGCCTGGTGTGTGCAGCTTTCATAGAGCTTCCTCAAATGCCAACATGACTGAAAGACACTTGTCACACTTCGTTTTCCCTGCACAACTTCCCTAAGCCTGCTGGACTTCCTTCACAGAGCAGGTATCTGTTTTTGTTTTTCCCTTTTATTCCTTTTTTTCTTTTCCTTTTTTTTTTTAGAAAGAGAGAAAACGTCTGCATTTGGAAGATGTTGTTAACAACTCATTGACCAGCAAAATGGCATTCTGTGTTTTTGGGACAGCTGAACCAGGTTGTCTGATAGCAACGGTTGAAGTTGTCCCTCTCCACAGGGAGCACTGCCAAGCCCAGGTGGCCAAAACACCCTGGCAGGCTTTCCCAGGGTATAGAGAAAGACCTCCATGTAGTTTTAATTCCTTCTCTGGGTTTTAAAAAAACTATAGCTCAAATATTCTGGTACTTGAATTCATCCATATTTCCTTGCTACTGAGAAGGTAATTTATGAGCACTTTGGTTTTATTACCTTATGCCCGTGAGCCTGCTCCTCCATCTCCTTGCCAGCAAGGGAAGGCATTCACCAGCCTATCCATAACCCAGATCTCTACAACCTTCCTTTCTCTGGTCTTCCTCTGTTACTTACCAAGTCTGGGACTCCTGAGAACCATTCTTAATGGTAAAGACTGAGGCAAAGAAGGCATTCAGTAGTTCTGTCTTCTCTATGTTTTCTGTTACCAGGACACCCATCTGAATTCAGCAGCAGCTCCACATTTTCCCTCATCTTCCTTTAGCTGCTGATCTCCTTCTAGAAGCCCACGCTTCTTGTTGTACATGATGTCCTTAGACAGACTCAATTCCAAGTGAATTCCAAGTGGAACTGAGTGGGCAAACCCCTTCCTTGTTGCACCCCTGCGTACCCTGACGATGTCCTCTCGCTTGGCCTGTCACTGAGCTCAGAATCCCCCATAAAGTTCCATCAAGAGCCCAAACACTGCACTTAGCGTGGTCACCAGCTCTGCTGCCTCGCTGGCTGAGTGAAAAAAAAAAAAAAGTTATATAGAATCATAGAATCATAAGGGTTGGAAAGGACCTTAAGATCATCTAGTTCCAACCCCCCTGCCATGGGCAGGGACACCTTACGCTAAATAATATGACCCAAGGCCTCGTCCAACCTGGTCTTGAACACTGCCAGGGATGGAGCATTCAAAACCTCCCTGGGCAACCTATTCCAGTGCCTCACTACCCTAACACGAAAGAATTTCCTTCTTATATCCAACCTAAACTTCCCCTGTTTAAGTTTTAACCCATTAACCCTTGTCCTGTCACTACAGTCTCTAATGAAGAGTGCCTCTCCAGCATCCCTGTAGGCCCCCTTCAGATACTGGAAGGCTGCTATGAGGTCTCCACACAGCCTTCTCTTCCCCAGGCTGAACAGCCCCAACTTCCTCAGCCTGTCTTCATACAGGAGGTGCTCCAGTCCCCTGATCATCCTCGTGGCCCTTCTCTGGACTTGTTCCAACAGTTCCATGTCCTTTTTATATTGAGGATGCCAGAATTGCACACAATACTCCAGGTGAGGTCTCACAGGAGCAGAGTAGAGGGGCAGGATCACCTCCTTCGACCTGCTGGTCACGCTCCTCTTGATGCAGCCCAGGATACATTTGACTTTCTGGGCTGCAAGCGCATACTGCCGGCTCATGTTCATTTTCTCATCGACCAACAGCCCCAAATCCTTCTCCGCAGGGCTGCTCTGAATCTCTTCTCTGCCCAACCTGTAGCTGTGCCTGGGATTGCTCCGACCCAGGTGTAGGACCTTGCACGTGGCATGGTTAAACTTCATGAGTTTGGCATCAGCCCACCTCACAAGCATGTCGAGGTCCCTCTGGATGGCATCCCTTCCCTCCAGCGTATCAACGAAACCACACAGCTTGGTGTCATCGGCAAACTTGCTGAGGGTGCACTCAATCCCACTGTCCATGTCAGCGACAAAGATGTTAAACAAGACCGGTCTCAACACCGATCCCTGAGGGACGCTACCCATTACTGGTCTCCAGCTAGACATTGACCCACTGACCACAACTCTTTGTGTGCGGCCATCCAGCCAGTGCTCCATCCATCAAATTGATGTCTCTCCAATTTAGAGACAAGGATGTCATGTGGGACAGTGCCGAACGCTTTGCACAAGTCCAGGTAGATGACATCAACTGCTCTACCCCTCTCCATCAGTTCTGTAGCCCCATCATAGAAGGCCACCAAATTGGTCAGGCAGGATTTCCCCTTAGTGAAGCCATGCTGGCTGTCACCAAACACCACGTTGATTTTCATGTGCCTTAGCATGCCATCCAGGAGAATCTGCTCCAAGATTTTGCCAGGTACAGAGGTAAGACTGACTGGTCTGTAATTCCCCGGGTCATCCATTTTCCCCTTCTTGAAAATGGGGGTTATATTTCCCTTTTTCCAGTCATCGGGAACTTCACCTGACTGCCATGATTTCTCAAATATGATGGCCAGTGGCTTCACAACTTCATTTGCCAGCTCCTTCAGGACCCACGGATGGATTTCATCAGGACCCATGGACATGTGCACATTCAGATTTTTAAGATGGTCTCGAACCAGTTCCTCTCCTACAGTGGGCCCAAGGTCTTCATTCTCAGTCCCTGCATCTGCCTTCCAAGACTTGGGTGGTGCAGTCAGAGCCTTTGGCAGTGAAGACCGAGGCAAAGAAGTCATTCAGAACCTCAGCCTTCTCCAAATCCTGTGTAGCCAGTTCTCCTGAGAGCTTCCTGAGGGGGCCTACATTCTCCCTAGTCTGTTTTTTATTTGCTATGTACCTGTAGAATCCCTTCCTGTTATCTTTAATACCTCCAGCTAAGTTTAATTCTAACTGGGCCTTAGCTTTCCTAACCTGGTCCCTAGCTTCTCGGACAACATCCCTGTAGTCTTCCCATGCCACCTGTCCTTGCTTCCATTTATTATAAGCCTCTCTTTTCATTTGAATTTTCCTCAGGAGCTCCTTATCCATCCAAGGAGGTCTCCTGGCCCTCCTGCTGCACTTCCTTCTAGTTGGGATGCAACACTCCCGAGCTTGCAGCAGGTGATCCTTGAGTATCAACCAACAGTCTTGGGCCCCTCTGCCCTCTAGGGCTGCATCCCATGGAACCTTCCAAAGCAGGTTCCCAAAGAGGCCAAAGTCTGCTCTCTTGAAGTCCAGGGCAGTGAGCTTGCTGCACGCTCTTCTCACTGTCCTGAGGATCTCAGATTTGAGCATCTCATGATCACTGCATCCAAGGCTGCCCTGGAGCGTCACATTTCCAACAAGCCCTTCCCTGTTGGTGAGCACGAGGTCAAGCACGGCACCTCTCCTTGTTGGCTCCTCTATTACTTGCAGAAGGAAGTTGCCTTCTACACAATCGAGGAACCTCCTGGATTGCTTGTGCTGGGCTTTACTATCCTTCCAACAGATGTCAGGGTGGTTGAAGTCACCCATGAGAACAAGGGCCTGCGAGCATGAGGCTTTTCCTATCTGTCTCTGGAGTGCTTCATCTGCAGGTTCTCCTCGATCAGGCGATCTGTAACAGATCGCCACAGTAATGTCTCCCATAGCTATATTCCCTTTAACCCTGACCCACGAACACTGTGTGGACTGCTCACCTGTCCCCAGAGTTCCATACTCTCCACCCTATCCCTAACATAAAGGGCAACTCCCCCTTCCCCCCTGCCAGGACTGTCTTTTCTAAAGAGCCTGTAACCTTCCATTCCAACACTCCAGTCATAGGAGCCATCCCACCTTGTTTCTGTGATGCCTATTATATCATACCCCCGTAGATGTGCACACATCTCTAATTCCTCGTTTGTTCCCCATGCTACGGGCATTGGTATAGAGGCATCTGAGCCGAGCTCCAAATGAAGCCGGCTCATTGGCTGGAGCGGCTGGAATATCTCTACATTGCTTCAAGCATTTATTATAGGTTCTGGCAACTGACTGGGTGTGTTGGGATGGAATGATGCCCCCTCCCCCAACACATCTAGTTTAAAGCCTTCTTGACCAGTCTGGCAAGCCTCCTACCAAAACTGCTCTTTCCCTTCTTTATCAGACCAGCTCCACCAGCCCCCACTAGACCTGGCCTACAAGCTTGGGTCCCATGTTCAAGACACCCAAACCCCTGACTATGACACCAATCTTTTAACCAGTTATTAACCTGGCTAATCCTCCTAGCTTTTTTTAGGTCCTCCCCTGTACCCTGGAGAATTGATGAAAAGACCACCTGAGCTCCAGAGCCCCTAACCACCTCCCCCAGGGCTCTGTACTCCTTCTTTATGTTCCCCAGGCTACTACTATCTATATCCCTAGCACCCACATGTATCACCAGGAGTGGGTAATAGTCCGTCGGACTTACTAGAGCAGGCAGCCTCTCTGCCACATCCCTGATCCTTGGCGCCGGTAGGCAACACACCTCCCTTGAGGCAGGGTCTGGCCGGCAGACGAGTGCTTCTGTCCCTTTCAGTGTAGAGTCCCCTACTACTACGACCCGCCGCTTTTTCCTGGCAGCACCAGTAGAGATCTTCTTTAGCAGTGCATCAGCCGGCTGTTTCTGGCTCGAGTGAGTTTCCTCATTAGCCCCCTGCAGGACAGCAAAGCGGTTCTGCACGGGGACAGGGGATTTAGGGGGAAGCCCCTTGCTTTTGGTTGTCCTTTTCCTTCGTTTTTTCGGTCACTAATTCCCAGCTTCCCAGGTTAGCGGCCTCCTTCTTTCCTTCATGAGCTAGAGGTGAAGCTCGAGGCCCCTGTACAGTTTGGGCCGGGAGCAAGCATTCCTGCTTCCTCTCAGCTTCCCTGTCATCTCGCAGCCTATTAACAGCGTCCCGCAGCTCAGCCACCTGCTGCAGGAGGACCTCCACCAGGGAGCACCGAGCGCAGCCCTGCCCATTGCGCACCCTCCCCTCACCAGACCAGTGCAGGCACTCTCTACACCCCGAGCCCTGCGCTGCAGCCTCCCCTCTCATCGGCTCTGTCTGGGTGCCTACGCTGGCCGCCGCCGGGGCAGCCAGAGCAGAGCTCCCGGACCGGGCCCTGATCATACGCCGAGTGCTCACCATCCCGCTCGAACTGCCGCGCAAACTGCCTCGACCCGCTCTGTTCGCCGCGCTCCCCGGGCAGGCTTTTAACCAGTCAGGGCTGGTGCCGCTGCTTCAGGCTCCGCCCCCTGTGTGTCAGCTGCTCGCTCTCGTCAGCTGAGCTGCCGGCTCCTGGGCAGGTCCTGTCGAGGACTTGAGGCTCCCTCGGTGGGAGGCTCTTGTCGCTCTGAGTTGAGGCTCCTGGACGCTGATCTCCCCCTCGCTCCGGTGTTGAAGGAGTCCTCTCTCGAGCTACTCACCTCAGCAATTGAATATAGAATATTATTTTATATATAGTGTGTCTATATATAGCATATATATGTTATATATAGTATATGTATGCATCACCATAATTTCTAGCTCAACAGAATTTTTTGTATGCCAGTTAGTTCATTCTGATTGAAAATTTAAGAAATGTGTCACAGTAACGTGCACTACCCTGCCTGTAATTTCAAAGTTAAGGGTCATGTGTGATGGTCAAGAGACCCCTTTTGTGTTTGTCTCAAAACAACTCAAAAGATAGAAAGAACTGACCGCTCACTATCAGGCAGATGGCAGAGATGCAGAGCAGGGATTCTGCTTCACCAGGCTGGAGGATACCTTCATCTGCTGTTTGCCTTGAGGCCGCGAAAATCAGCTGCCCTGGCAGCAAACTGGCTGGAGACAGCACGTGTCAGAGCACAGCTGGTTAACTGGGTCTGTGGGCTCACCATATCTCCCTGCAAACAAGTAGGAGGGTTCCAAGAGATACTGACCCTATAAAAAGGAGTCATCCTGCAGCTGTGTGGTATGCATCCTAGACCCCAGGTCAGCAGTCTCACTGACTGCAAGGAAAACAAGGACTCCAGAAACTACAATTGAAAAAATACAAGTGAAAGGGTGAGTGAAAGAGTGTGAAATTGCTGACCGAAAAGGTGCCACTGGATCCATAGGATGGTGATCCTGTTTTTCGGTTTTCTTTCCTTCTTTTTTTTAACTTTCTTCTTTCCTCCTTCTATTTAGTATCTTTTGTAAGAATAAGAACCTGACAAAACTTTTCTCCTGACACTGTTTTAGGGAAGTTTACAATAAAATTGTGGTTGCATTTTCAACCTCTGGAGGGATTGTGTTTTCTCCTGGGAACTGCACTGAGTGGCGTAAAAGATCACCTTCCCCCAGTCATGCTGAGTGGGAGTGGACATCAAGCCCCTGTCTCACTCTGGCCTTTAGCAACTCATCTCTAAACTAACTTACTAGCAGTAATTAAAGGTTCCCAGCCAAGTGCAGCATGCGTCAAAACACACATCACGTTCTATGGGCATGCTAGTAAATTTCAATAATACAGTTGTAAAAGTTATTCCATTCCAGGTTTGAATTTGTCATTTTAGTGGGATTCCATTACAGGCTTTGTCTTGGTTAGTTCATGGACAGTATAAATAAAACTAGACTGAATCTCACAGACTAAAATAATTTCTCAGGTCAATATTGTACCTAAGAAATGTAGCACTTCTGTAAAGAACAGTTACTGGACTGTTCTTAACTCAACCAGCAGGAGTTACATTCTTTTGATTCTCCTTTCCATCCCTCTGGGAACGGGGGGAGGAAGAATGGGGTGAGTGAGTGAGCTGCTGCATGGTTCTGAGTTACTGGCTAGGCTTAAACCATGACAGCTTATAGTACCCTTAACTTTACTATGCACTACTTAATATTCAAGGGATTCTTAATCATATATACTACATATCATATTGCTGCTGTGATATATGATGTATTTTCAACCCAGCTGTCACTAGGAATTGAACTGGCAAAATTCATCATTCAAACAGACCCTACAGCTTGAACTAAGGAAACAAGTTTGCCAGTGAATAGATGCCTATTCAAGATACATCATACACACTGTCCAAACAACAATTAGATAAGTGGATTTTTAAGGAATGCAAAGTAGTAAAGGCGTGTGTTATATCACTTTTAAATTTGCCCACTCATTGCCATGCAATTACCAATATCAGTGAGAACTGATATATTGATCAGTGCAATCCACTGCATCCTAAACTGCAGTTTAGCCTCCAGTTCCTTTGAGCTCCTGCCAAGTTGTCTTCCGTTCTGGTCCTCAAAAGAATCCTTTGACAGCATGTTAGGTCTTGAGAAGCTGCTAGAAAATGGTAAAATTATTCTACAAATGCACACTGCTTCCTCATCAGTAAATCTAATCAAATCCAGAAACAGTCTACAAAGAGCGAATGCCATTATCCAGACAGAAATGAACCCAAACTGTGCGAGGCAGGAATGCAGGTGTATTGGGCATAATCCTTCATTAGCATGGTCTAATAAGACATGCAACACATTGTGGCAGGTAGCTATGCAACTGAACATTTAAAACAAGTTTGCCCAGTTACTAACTTGAAAAACATGGTTTTGTGGTAAGTCAGGGAAAGAATGGGGCATTGAGAATATCACTATCAGCAAAATGTTCCTGACAGTATAGAAGGGCAACAGAACCTCAGGGGGCCTGGAACATACCTTTTTGCAACAAAATAAGAAAGGCTAAAAATGGAAATGAGAAAAAATAAAAAGACATGTGAAAGCCACTGCACTGAAGATTAAAATATATCATGAAGCTTACTGGAGTGTAAAAGACATTTTGTGGTTGTGCAAAGCTGCTGACTACCAGCAGCATAAAAAAGTCTTGGTGCTTGAGGCAGTAGTTTACTGCCATTATCCTTGTGGATAATGGCACTCCTACATCTCTTTTTTCTTTTAAAATATATATATTTATGCATCAACTGATAAATATAGCAGCCATTTTGCAGCTGAATGTAGCCACACTCACCAAAATAACTCCATTTTCATAATCACTGTACAACTCAGAGGGTAAGGAGAAAGTCCATGGCAGAATGACTGCTACTGGATTTGCAGCTTCAACTTTGAGCCTGAAGACACCAAAAAGGTCTAAAAAAAGCCTCAATTTTTATACTTCATGCATGTATTTTCAGAATTTTATAGTCCTAGTCTGATTTTGACCTAAATGGAAGGAAGTCACCTAACCAACAACATAGTTTTCTAAAATGTTTTTTAAGGTGTTTTCTACATGTTGCCTTTAATTATGATTCCTTAATCCCAGTGTTTCAGACCACAGCTCAAATAGCCATGATCACCAGTTGTTTAACAAGAGGAACCTTTCACCCCAAAGGCACAGCATGTATTTCCTGCCTGATTCTCTCTCTTGCCTTGTTTACCACTGCTGCAGGTTTTACAAATGTTTCATTCTGTTAAGGAAGAAAGAAAAGTGCTAAAAATGCCCTTTCACTGGTACTCTTTAAGTGGTCAGAGTAGTGCTGAGGATTTTTCTTGATACCAGCTTTAATAAATGAATGCACTAAAGTGCCCTCTTGTGTTTCTCTACCTAAAGCTAAAAGAGGTTTAAAAAAATATTCCTAAGAATATCCCTATATGGAACATTAATATAGAATACATAAAATTAAGAAAATATTTAGTAGCATACCAGATGTTAAAACATGAAAGCGCAGAGAGACATTCAAAAAATATTTTCATGAACCAGGCTTCCATGGTATCACTATCACAGTGCAGAAAAATATGCTAAAGTCTTTCTAGATTTTGTTGATCACTTGTCCAGTATTGTACTAACTCAGTACTGTTACATTTATAAATAAGTTACAGCATAAATCAAGAAAACATCAGCAGAATAGAGTTACAAAAGTAAAAATATTTATAAAACAGTCCAAAATGTGACATTTTTGCTTCAGTTCATTTCCTGAAGTAGTATCTTTGAAGACAGCAATAAAGCAAGATTTTATGTAAAAACAAACGAACAAAAAATAACCAAAAAAAAAAAAACCCACCCAAACCACAAAAACCTTCAAGAAGCAGCAAATGCTTAGTATTAAATTGGTGTCAGCTGAATGGAATTACTCATGTGAGAAGGGATAGCCCCTGTGGGTCAAGACTGAGGGGCCAGGCTCTGAAGTGTTCCTGTGGTTGGCTATGCTTTTGCAGTAAGATATTGTAGCATATTATGTGCTAATATTAATGTTTACATCCTGCTTTAGGATCCCTTGCTTGGAGTAAACAATGTGAACAAATTTATTGTTCATTTATGAAGGAGGAAATATTTAAAACACAAATTTACATTGGAAAAATCATAGTTCACATGTAATAGTTTGTAAACACTCAAACCATCAAAAGCTGTGTTTGTCCAAAGCCCATGCAGTAAATTCATAGAACCATAGAATAGTTAGGGTTGGAAAGGACCTTAATTAAGATTATCTAGTTCCAACCCCCCTGCCATGCAGAGGGAGGCATCAGACTAGACTAGGTTGCCCAAGGCTCTGACAACTTGGTCTTGAACATTGCCAGGGATGGAGAATTCACAAGGATGGAGCATCACAAGCATTGGGCAGCTTGTTCCAACGCCTCTCCACCCTATTCAGATGACTGCAACAGGAATGGGCCCTCTCACAGTACCTGCTCTTGTCTGGCAGAGACAGCAGACAGTGCTCACTACTGGGGCTGTTCAGCTTGCAGCAGAGCCTCCCTGTTCAGTTACTTTTGCTTTGCTCTCTGCCCATATTTTTGACAGGCAGCTCCCTACATATTTACTGGTTTAATATTTAACATCTGAACTGGAGCACTTGTTTGGAAAAAGAAATGGTATTTGTAGTATCTGGGAAATTTTTGCCTAGAGATGAAAGAAACTTTTTCACTGAAGTCTCTTTCATCCCATTCTAGTTATGGAGATTTAGATGTTCATATTCAGGTTGCAGTTCTGGTCTGCTGAGATGGGTATAGCAGTTGACACCTTTCAGTACAACTGTTTTACTTCCCTGCAGGGTCTGAAAGTTTGTTTTCAGCTTATGGTTTTCCTTTAGACTTCTATTTTCTTCACAGCTATAAAGGCTTCATCTTGAAATTATAGAGTTTTTCCCAAGGGAACTATTTGATGACAGTCAACTTATGAGGTAAATGGGCCTCTAACTATAAATATTAATCTTGTTGGCCCATGGCAAGCAATGGCATAGTGTGGGCTTGTTTTGAATCTACCAAAATTCAGAGCTTGATATGTGTGCAGAAGTGGAGCATTGCTGTTTTATTTCCGCGGTTCTACTATTACCTATCACAGCCTAAGTCAGGTGCCTGCTTACCTGAGCTGCTCCTCACAGACACACACTCATTCAGGAGCTGTTTAACTTCTTCCAAATTGGGAAAATTTCTTTGGCTATTGTATCTCCCAGTGGGCTCTGAGCTCTTCAGCAATATACATAGGTGTTTCTCAAAATCTACAGTCCCATCCCCTCTCACACTCTGCTATGATGGGATGTTTTTTGAAAGCTCAGATTTTTAGAGCCTGGTCTTTTTCTCTTTCCTCCTCTAACACCACACTTATAAGCCAAGGTCTGGCAAAATAATGCATGTTTCACAACCTCCAGTTAGAAATTTAGGAATCTATATCAATTATAGAAGCTGACACAGGGTTCATCACTTATTGTCTCACCCTATATTCTCAGAAAACCCATCAATCACATCAGCTATTTGGGTTTACTAATATTCAAACTAAAGCCATGATTAATAGCAGCAAATGGCTGACTCTGCTATCATATTATTATTCTATTATTTTTCAGTTATTACTGTTATAGACCTTTATATTTCAAAGTCTTTTCTGTCTTGTTTGTTAAATTTTGTCTTCATTTTTTTCAGCTGTTTCATGAAATGTTAATTTCCCCTAGATTAAAAGCTATATGGAACTCCAGAAAGCATGAAAGAGCAATTCCCATCAGATAGCTCACTGGAATGACCCAATAACCTGCTATCTTCACTCAAAATTAGAATTAAGATGTCATTTCTCTTTTTTTTTATCCCCTCACTGAAGAGTCAAGTTCTTGAGCTCAGTGGCTTGTTATCTCTTGGCTGTCCGTCATGAACTTGACTGAGATACAGACATATCTCACTGTCTACCACAAGACCTTTTAATGACTTTGGAGAAAGAAAACATGCCTCTGAACTAAGCACTGAACTGACCATCCAAAAGACCAGAACTGCCAGCCGTGACAAACAGGCAAATATATTTTGCAAGAGAAGAAAGCACAGGAGAAATCACACACAGTTCTTTCTGGTGTCCTCTTCTTTCTATGAATACAGCCACTAGAGTGAATAAGTAGATACTATAACTATTCACAGAAAATGCTCAGATACAAAGTATGGTTTGAGTTATAAAATTATCATCATGAAGTGCACTCTCCTGAGTACAGTGAATGCAGACATGTCTTGAAAGATTGAATAATAATACATATATTAATATTATATTACTATATTATTATGAAAAATAATACATATGATCTTAAAAGTATATAATGTTATCTTCTTTATAGTAAACTATCAGCAAATTCTATGATAGTGTAATTATGCAGAATATTCTAAATCTAAGTGTTCAAAATTCTCTTTTATTTAAAGAAACTACTAAACGTCTTGCATATCTACTTAATATACATTAAAAAGCTTGTAATTTATTAAAGTCTTGGCTACCTGTTGTTTTCTTCGTGTAATATCAGATGACAGGAGGTAAAAATAAGTAAGGAATTAGAGATGCTAAACAGAGAAGGATAATAGTTTGTTGTCTGTTTTTTTTTCACAGAACACATTTTACTGTGGATGCAGTACAAGCAGAAATCTTGTTAGGCCCCTGATTTAGTCAGCAAAACTTAAGCACATGTTCTTAATTCCCACTGCCTTAAAAACAGTAGTGAATATTTCATCTCAGTGTCTCTGTGGGAAACTCACTTGAATACTGCACTTTCCTTGCCCTAGTTAGGTGTTGCAAGTTGCACTTCTGAAAGGATTATCCTTTCAGCTTGTTGAATTTTGTGTATGTTTGTATTCTTTGGCTGTGTCAATAAGGGTCTTATAGACCTGACAATAGCTTACTGTTATCTTTATTTTTCTATACAAAAGCAGTAGGTACAAAGTAGTGATTAAAGCAAGGCCTTTGTGTTTTAGGGCATAAGAAAGGGTACATCATTTCCCTTTTGTCTTGTTTGGATTTGGACATTGAATTACAGAGGTATTGTCATAAATCAATTTAGGCAGCCATGTAAACGAAAAGTTTACTGAAGTTAGAAGGAAGTCAAAAATTCCATTTGTTCCTAACAGATGACATGTCTGCTTTGATAAAAATTTTCAGTTTGGTGCTCAATATAGATACCAGAGATAAGTGAATTTTGAGTGCTTGCCTTCCTTTGATTGGCATTCTTATAAGCAGAATTAAACTGGTGTTAATGACTGTAGTCCTAGGTAAGTTGATGCTACTAAATAAATCCTTAATAGCTGAGGTCTAGCATAGTATATATCTTAATATGAGATCAGGTATTTCAGTCAAGAATTAGACCTGAGAAGACAAGTACTTCTGTAATTAATGGTATTGTAATTACAGCTGCTCTGGGTTTGCTTGGTACAAAGTGTACTGAAGTTAAATCAGCAAAAGCTTCTGCCAGAAGCCAAAAATCCACATATATCCTGCAGAAAGATGCCAGTCAACTGGCATAATCCTTCTGAATTACTGACCTCCTGAATTATCTTAGCCCTTGGCAGCATTGCTCAAGGCATGTATTTTCTCATTTTGACTTTCATGCTGTAACATTTTGGCTTAATAGATTACAAGAATACAGAGTTAAATAATATCCCAGATAAGCACTTTTGTACTATTTAAATGAGCTAAAGACCTAAGCCACCAGAACAACTTACATCAGTATTTGTAACTACAATAAATGACAGAAGAACATGGCGATTACATTATTTTCTAAGGAAAAAGCTCATGCCTATGCTGCACAGTGGGAATTGCTGTAATCCAAAAGGCCTCTCAGCTAGCTAAGGTTCTCATAGAAGCAATCTGTGACTTACAGGCAAGGCTGTGGAGTTGTGGGGTCACCTGCATGCCAAGGATCAGGCAGCTGCAAATAAAGGCCACCAAACTAGGGACAACACCCAAAGCCTCCTCAAAATCCTAAAGCAAACTATGGCCAAGGCTGTGGAAGCAATACAAAGGACTGGCATGTGCCCAAAAAAGTGAAGCCCAAGAAAACCATTCTACTTCTACCAACCAAAGCTGTGATCTCAAGCAATTAAATTAAGTACATTTGACAAGTCCTGACATTAATTCTCTTCAGTCTTTTAACCATTTTATCTTTTGGTCACAAATCGATGCAAGATTGACCTATAATTAGTCTGGTCATTTCACTTAACTTTCTAAAAATATTGTCATGACTTTGATACTGTCCCTATTTTCTTGGTACACAGTTATAAATTCACAAGAAATTGCAAGCACAGAGGTATCTACTACAGACACATTTTTCACTCGTCTTGGTCCCCTTGCTAGAGTCAAAAGGATGGAAGAGATTGGAGGAACTTTCATGTCCAACCTGTGCATTTCCCCAGCTGGGGGTGCTAGTCTGCTCCAACTTGAGGGCTGGAGATGGTATCTCATGAATCCCTACTGCTCTCATAAGCCCTTCTTGGCCATTCTGACCTCAAAATGTTAATATATATTAGGGTGTAGAATGTTCTATGCTGAGAAACCTGCAATAGGCGCTTCTGCAAAATTTGTCACTTGCCCATTTGAAGGAGAGCCTGTATATCAGGAAAGCAGAATAATATACCCAGGAGAAGGAAGAGAATTTGCCCCTTAGAACACTCCCCTGCAGACTGGGGAAATGCAAGACCATTAAGTAAAATAAGAAGGTCCCTCTCAAATATGATTTGCCCTGAGCCTGGATTATACGCTGTTTACTTCATATTCCTCTTCTGAACCAACACCTGAATCTTAACACTTTATAGCATTCATGGAATCATAGAATAGTTAGGGTTGGAAAGGACCTTAAGGTCATCTACTTCCAATCCCCTGCCATGGGCAGGCAGACCTCACACTAAACCATGTCACCCAAGGCTCTGTCCAGCCTGGCCTTGAACACCTCCAGGGATGGAGCATTCACAACTTCCTTGGGCAACCCATTCCAGTGCCTCACCATCCTTACATTAAACAACTTCTTACGTATATCCAATCTAAACTTCCCTGTGTAAGTTTTAACCCATTACCACTTGTCCTATCACAACAGTCCCCAGTGAAGAGTCCCTCTCCAGCATCCTTGTAGGCCTCCTGCAGATACTGGAAGGCTGCTATGAGGTCTCCACACAGCCTTCTCTTCTCCAGGCTGAACAGCCCCAACTTTCTCAGCCTGTCTTCATATGGGAGGTGCTCCAGTCCCCTTTTCATCTTCGTGGCCCTTCTCTGGACTTGTTCCAACAGTTCCATGTCCTTTTTATGTTGAGGACACCAGAACTGCACACAATACTCCTCCAAGTGTGGTCTCCTGAGAGCAAAGGGGCAGGATCACCTCCTTTGACCTGCTGGTCATGCTCCTTTTCATGCAGCCCAGGATACGGTTGGCTTTCTGGACTACGAGCACACACTGAAGCCAGCTCATGTTCATTTTCTCATCTACCAACACCCCCAAGTCCTTCTCTGTAGGGCTGCTCTGAATCTCTTCTCTGCCCAACCTGTAGCTGTGCCTGGGATTTCTCTGACCCACGTGCAGGACCTTGCACTTGGCATGGTTAAACTTCATAAGGTTGGCATCAGCCCACCTCACAAGTGTGTCAAGGTCCATCTGGATGGCATTCCTTCCCTCCAGTGTATCAATCAAACAATACACAGTTTAGTGTCACTGGCAAACCTCCTGATGGTGCACTCAATCTCACTGTCCATGTCACTGACAAAGATGTTGAACAAGACCGGTCACAACACTGGTTCCTGAGGGACACCACTCATTACTGGTCTCCAGCCGGATATTGAGCCATTGACCACAACTCACTGCATGCGGCCATCCAGCCAGTTCTTTATCCACTGAGCGGTCCACCTATAAAACTGATGTCTCTCCAATTTAAAGACAAGGATGTCATGTGGAACAGTGTCGAACACTTTACATAAGTCCAGGTAGGTGACATCAACAGCTCCACCCCTCTCCATCAGTTCTGTAGCCCCATCATTGAAGGCCACCAAATTGGTCAGGCAGGATTTCCCCTTAGTGAAGCCATGCTAGCTGTCACCAAGCACCTTGTTGTTCTTCATGTACCTTAGCATGCCATCCAGGAGAACCTGCTCCAAGATTTTGCCAGGCACAGAGGTGAGACTGACTGGTCTGTAATTCCCCGGGTCATCCATTTTCCCCTTCTTGAAAATGGGGGTTATATTTCCCTTTTTCCAGTCATCGGGAACTTCACCTGACTGCCATGATTTCTCAAATATGATGGACAGTGGCTTAGCAACTTCATTTGCCAGCTCCTTCAGGACCCACGGATGGATCTCATCAGGACCCATGGACTTGTGCACATTCAGTTTCTAAGATGGTCTCGAAACAGATCCTCTCCTACAGTGGGCCCAAGGTGTTCCTTCTCACAGTCCCTGTGTCTTTCTTCCAAGACTTGGGTAGTGTGGTCAGAGCCTTTGCCACTGAAGACTGAGGCAAAGAAGTCATTCAGAACCTCAGCCTTCTCCAAATCTTGTGTAGCCAGTTCTCCTGATAGGTTCCGGAGACAGCCCATGTTCTCCCTAGGCTGTCTTTTATTTGCAAGGTACCTATAGAATCCCTTCCTGTTACCCTTAACATCCCTAGCCAAGTTTAATTCTAAGGGCCTTAGCTTTCCTAACCTGGTCCCTAGCTTCCCAGACAACATCCCTGTTTTCTTCCCAGGCCACCTGTCCTTGCTTCCACCTTTTGTAAGCCTCTTTTTTCCTTCAAAGTTTCCTCAGCAGCTCCTTATCCATCCAAGGAGGTCTCCTGACCCTCCTGCTGCACTTCCTTCTAGTTGGGATGCAACACTCCTGAGCTTGTAGTAGGTGATCCTTGAATATTAACCAACAGTCTTGGCCCCTCTGCCCTCTAGGGCTATATCCCATGGAACCTTCCAAAGCAGGTTCCTGAAGAGGCCAAAGTCTGCTCTCTTGAAGTACAGGGCAGTGAGCTTGCTGGCACATTACAAGGCTGTTTGTTCTTTCACCCCTCCCCGTATATCTTCCTTCTGATTGAAGTAGTCCTAAATTTGTGACATTTTCTAAGTTCATTTTCCTTTCTGGACCCTGGGTTTTGACTTCTTGTCATTCCAAACACCATCCCATGCTTTCAAAGGAGCCCTCTTCTTTATGAATAACTCAACAACCACATCCATCAAAACCCTTCTTTCTCCACCGCTGATGGTGATGATGATGATGATATTATTATTATAAACCTGGTGTATCTAAAAAGAGGATTGGGGAGGGAGGGATAAACTGGGATAGTAATAAGTCTTTATATAATCTTAGTACAAAATGCATGTCAGACTGGTGAAAGGCTCAAAAATCCCAATAATAAAATTAATGTTACTGAAAGTAGAAGACATAGATATCCTCAGATAAATACAACTGCTATGTCTCTTTAGGCATTGATTCCTAACATAGCAGTCTTACCTGCAACTTTCAGGACAATACACCAGTGGAGCAAGTTCGTGACATCTTCAGAGGGAGTTTTCACAAGCCAGATGTACTTTGTTATGTAACATGAAAGCAATAATGCACTAAGTTATGTAGCATTTTCAGTGAAGACATGCTTAGAAATAAATGAATCCCAGCACCAAGATCACAATGCCCTGGTGTGATATGGCCCATTGCACCTCCTAAAGCCAGAAGGAGAACAGTGATAAGCACCTCAGACATTTTGAAGTCAGAGACGAAACTCTCTGCTGATGCCTGTAAGGCCCAGACTTAGTATTTATTTTGACAGTATCTGGTAACTGCAAATAAAATGTATTTTTCATGATAAATCACTGCTGCCTGCTTAGCACTCTCCTCCATGCTCCAGCATGTTATTCAATGGCATCCATTGGAGGAGGCAGCTGGTTCAATGGGTTTATTACTATTTAGTTATTAATCTGTGTCTAAAGACATGAACAGTATTGACTATTCTGCCCTAAACTTCTTTTTAAATATTATATAAATACTATATAAATGTCTTTTAAAACATTATGAATCTTTCTGACTAGGGAGGTTCCCTTCTGAAGTGACCTCTAATGTGCTTTTTAATGTCTTTGTAAGTTATCTACTAGGCCACTATGTCCTTTATCAAGTTGGAAGCAAAAGCAGTGAAAGACAGTGGCCAGTTGTGCAGCAGGGCTGTGTACTGGAAGGGCACAGATTTTTTTTTCTGGCTTGAAAGAGATCTATTTTCATCTTTTAGCTGCCTGTTGGAGTAATATTAACCATAAAGGGAGAGCTGAAAGATAAGACAGTAGTGACTGGCTCTGTATGCTTTTATGATGGCTGTGATCCTGGCTGTGGGAGGCCTTCTCCTTCTAGTGTTAATATTCATTCCTGTGTTTTCAATCAGCAAGGAAGTATATGGACTGCCTGGAGAATGAATTTCACATATCCAAGCTGTGCCAGGAAGCAAGCTAAGGGGCAAAACAAAGTTGCTCAGGATGCATTTTCAGACACACATCCTTGTCTTGGCCAGCTGAATTTCTCAAATATTATTTGAGGAAAATGAAATTTTCTGATAATGGATTGCCATAGTCCCTGAATTAGGAAATAGGAGACATTAACATAGGATTTCACTTTAAGCAGGACTGGGAGTAAGAGCAAAACTTAATTTTTTTCTGTACTTGAAAAGGAGCTCCACAGTACTGCTAAATCAAAAGAAATTTCAGCATCTGAACTGAAGAATATGCCATGGACAACCACACATTAAGAAAACATTGCCAGATTCACTGCTGATCAAAGTGAATGAAGCTATTTCTGTCTTGGGTGATTACTTCTCATTTCATCAACAAAGTGTTCTTTTCAGTGTCATGGAGAAATACTCAGCTCACAAACCACCATCCCCTCCAGCACCCCTTACATGTGTGTCAATTTAAGCCTGCAATTAAAGTTAAGTAATCAAAATTAATAAATCAGGTATCTTTCCTCAAATGGTAAAGCTGTCACAGATCAGCACACTGAAGGGCTCTGCCTCCTCTTACAGGAGAGTTGGTCCAAACCCTTTGATCTCACCCCTTGGCTATCCTCCTCTGGCTGGCAAGCCTAGCACTGGGGAAGGTGAGCCCTGAGCTCACTGGGACTCATGGACTAGCTCAAAAAGAACTGATTGCACTCCCCACCCTCACCACAGTAGTCTATGAGAGGATTTCCCCCACACTAGCATTTAAAAAAATGTTATGAGTTTGCGACTCCATCACTAGCTGAATTTGTGTTGGACCTTATGACTGCAGGTACTGTGTTTTAGGCATATTCTGAACCATACAGAAAGTTTTGTAGATCAGTCTTAAGCCTGAGGGAATCCTTAGTGTAGCTGCACAATGACTGAAGTACACAGTGCATTTTAGCAGGATAGATACTACAAGGGAGGGTTTACACCACCTTCACTGCCAGGAGAAACTTACTGTGGAATGGTACCACAGGACCCTCCAAGGCAGGAAAACTGAGGTACAAGCATGAGCATGGAAGTACAAGAAAATTTTCTGCTATTCTTCATGGAGAAGTCATTAGGGCCAGGAAGAAGGGGAAGCTTACGTACTCGTTACCCAAGCTGAATGAAAAGCACAATGAGGAAACACTTCATGATCCAGAGTGGTTTTTACAAGAATGAAAAATCCTGTATGACACTGAATATTTAAAAGGCATCTCAGCAAAGCAAGCGTCACAATCCCACACATCTTGTTCTATCAAAAAAAAAAATTCACCTTGCTAAAAAGTCTCTATCAGGCACTTCACTGGGAAAAGTATCTTTTATCAGCAAAGAAAGAAGTGGCTAAGAAACAGTAACTGAGAAGCGCTGCAGTAACTCATTTCTGAGAGTGGGTATACAGGTGCTTGGTACACACAGGTACCAAAGGGAGTACAGTCAAGTACATGGGACTACAGTTATGTAGTTGTGTAGTCTGAAATAGTCTTTTGTATTTGAGCTGTGAATATACTCATTAAGAAACTGATTGGGAACAGTTGTGTATTTGTCCTTCAAAAAAGCAAAGTCTTTGTGAAATCTTCCTTTGTGGAAGCAGTACAATGCTAATGGAGGTTGGGACAGTTCACTGCAATTCAAAACAAAGAGCAGCGTGTCATGACACAAGGATTTTATAAAAATAATATATCTAGTTGTATTCGTCTTGCCAGTCACCTTCACAGAGCAGTTAACTGTGATAACATGAAGTCCTGAAGCAGAGAAATATATAATATTTATCATGTCTCCTTTGCCTCTCAGTCTGGAACTAGAGAGAATTTTCCAGTGTTAACTGAATGATAGCAAATAACCCCAACTGGAAAGGAAACAATTTATAAACTAATGAGCATTATGGGGGTATCTTTATAAACATCCAGGAAGAAACAGAACTTGTAGAATTCTTTTCTTAAGTGATACACACTTGTTCTCACACAAAAGCATATACCGCATTAAACTTCTGCATTTATGTACAATCTTTGCAAATGTGTGAGCAAAGTTGAAACATGGCAAATATTTAGTTGTTTTCTGCTGTTATAGGCTGTAAGGCTCCAGTCATGATTCATGCATGTGGCAGCTTGGCTGTCAGAACTGTCTTGGTGCAAAGTCCCAGACTGAGATGTTACCGGGCAAGTTTATTTAAGTTTTCTGTTGTTTAAACTCATACACGCACACTAGATGAACCTCTCTCTCTACGGAGAATAAAATATCTCTGCAGCCACCCTTGGCCAGCCAGCACCCGCACAGCCACCCTACCACAGCTGCTGCAGGGAGCCAACTACCTCAGCTTACCCTGACACACATGGGCAGGCAGGGGTCCTTGGGATGGGGACTGTAGGAGACTGTGTGCTCTCTTCCCAATCCATTAGGATTATTTTAGTTTTACTTTCATGGTGGGTTGACCCTAGCTGGACATCAGGTGCCCACCAAATGTGTTCTATCATGCCACTCCTCAGCTGGACGGAGAAGAGCAAATATAACAGAAGGCTCATGGGTCAAGATAAGGACAGGGAGAGATCATTCACCAGTTGCCATCATGGGCAAAACAGACTTATCTTCGTTTAATTTATTATGAATCAAAATCAAAGTAGAATAATGAGAAATCAAACCAAACTTTAAAACAGCTTCCACCTGTCTCTTCCTTCTTTCTTGGCTTAACTTCACTCCCAATTTCTCTACCTCCTCCCACCAAGTAGTGCAGGAGGGCAAGAAATGCAGGTTGTGGTCCGTTCATATTGTCTCTGCTGTTTCTTCCTCCTCACACTCTTCCCCTGATTCAGCTTGGGGACAGTCCTTCACAACCTTCTATATGAATCCTTCCCAGGGGCTGCAGTTCTTCATGAACTGCTCCAGTGTGGGTACCTTCCATGGGGTGCAGCTCTTCAGAAACAGGCTACTCCAGCACAGGCTCCTCTCTCCATGGAGCCACAGATTCTGCCAGGACCCTGCTCCAGCGTCGGCTTCCCACAGGGTCACAGCTCCCTTCAGGCATCACTCTGCTCCAGTGTGGTGTCCTCCATGGGCTGTAGGTGGAATCTGCTCCACCATGGACCTCCCTGGGCTGCAGAGGCAAAACTGCCTTACCATGGGCTGCACCATGGCCATAGGGGAACCTTTGCTCCAGTGCCTGCAGCATCTCCTGCCCTCCTCCTGCACTGACCTGCATGTCTGCAGGGCTGTTTCTCTCACATATTCACACCTTTCTCCAGCTGTTATTACACGGTTTGGCAATTTTTTTCCCTTTCTTAAATACGTTATCCCAGAGGTGGCACCACTATCACTGATGGGCTTGTCCTTGACCAGTGAAAGGTCTGTCTTGTTGCCAGCTTGCAAAGGCTCTGTCAGACATGGGGAAAGTTTCCAGAAGCTTCTCACAGAAGCCACCCCTGTAGCCTTCCCTGCTACCAAAACTTTGCCACATAAACCCAGTACAACTTCCCAGCTTCAAATAATTACTCAGCCATCTGTGGAGTAAATCTGCTGCTGCATCCTGACTCAGAAGCAGGCACAGACCATAACAAAGGTCTCCACTATTTGATGGAGCATTAGTAAATCAAAAGAGCAAGCAACACAGTGCTAAAAATCACTGTTGGAAGAGACTTTTAAAACCAGTACAGAAACAGTATGGGAGTGAAATCAATTCCCATTCTGTTAGTCAGTGTATAAATTCCTTGTTTTTAATAAGATGCTGGGCTTTCAGACTGCTACAGAGGACACTGCTCTGGAGGTCAGTCCTGATCATTAGTGCTTCCAGTAGGCTGCTCAGGCTTATCTCGTTGAGTTACACTATAATAACCTACAGAATCCCACAAATCTGGCAAAGCTGCTTGCAGTCAATGCCAACCCAAAGAGACCAGGGCTTAAATAAATCATACCAAAAAAAAAAAAGAAATGAGAATGAAGAGATCACTGTATGCCTCTTGCTGGTTTTAGAGTATCTAGCATATCACTGCATGTTATATTTTCATAATATGGTTTTGTTGCCAAAGATGTTATCTCTTTCACACGGTGTGTTGCTCAATCTCATTCATGCAGTATCACCATCCCTTTAAAAACAATGGGCTGAGCATATGAAGAAGGAGCAGCTGGTGGCAGTGCAGCCAGAGGTGGTTTAGGTCTGCTTCTGGAAACTATAATACAGAATTACATCATTATTACAGAAAATGTGACTTAGCAGCCTTGACCTGAAACAAGTCCCTTCTTTACTTAATTGTCACAGTGCTGATGGTATAGTGTCCTTAAATAAGACACAGATGCATTAGAGAAATGAGCATGCATGTGTCAGAAGAAGAAATTACTACAATAATTTCTGTGCTGTGGGGTAGACTTGTGATGCTCATAACTACGGCTAAGAAAGTAAGCCACAAAAAAAAAGCGCAAAGACAAGAAAAGCAGGTAAAATACATTAGGAAATACAGAGTCAGCATACTAGATACCATGCCAGTGTAACCCATGGAAGACACAGGGGCATTGCAAGAGTTGAACTTGTCAAAACCAGCCCATTCTTCTCCTTCAGCCCTCCAAGCACACAGTTTAATAAACCAGGGGTATGAAGTCCTGGATACTGAGAGACTGGCTTGGTAATGCCAGGTGAAATAAAAGTCTTCTTGTCAACTCCTTCAAAAATACTAGCTTTATAACTTCCATGTGTTTAACTAACTAGAAGGTTTCTGGTCTGCCCTATTCTTAAATTAATTTTCTTTCCTGTTTAAGAAAAAAGTTGCTTGTATCTGCTGAAATTTACAGTCAGGAATACATTAAGAGTGTAGGAAAGAGACACTGGTAATTCATACTCCTACAGGCTTGCACGCACCAGACATGAAGCAGTTGTCTGCTCTCCCTAGCTCTGTATTCAGTTTTGGGGCTGTCTTTCTACAAAAATAGGAGCTGCTTGAAGGGGTCTAGAAACAGTCAAGATAGAAAGCATGATTCTGGAGATCAAAGAAGTTGGGGGATCATACTTCAAAAAAAAAAATGCAGAGAAAGGGATGTGATAAAGGACTTAAACTCACGAGGCTTCTGTATAGAAACAGGGTTGATTTTCTTTCTTGTTTAACATCTTCGTCGCTGACATGGACAGTGGGATTGAGTGCACTCTCAGCAAGTTTGCCGACGACACCAAGCTATGTGGTTTTGTTGATACGCTGGAGGGAAGGAATGCCATCCAGAGGGACCTTGACACACTTGTGAGGTGGGTTGATACCAAACTCATGAAGTTTAACCATGCCAAGTGCAAGGTCCTACACCTGGGTTGGAGCAATCCCAGGCACAGCTACAGGTTGGGCAGAGAAGAGATTCAGAGCAGCCCTGCGGAGAAGGACTTGGGGGTGTTGGTCGATGAGAAAATGAACATGAGCCGGCTTCAGTGTGCACTTGCAGCCCAGAAAGCCAACTGTATCCTGGGCTGCATCAAAAGGAGCGTGACCAACAGGTCAAAGGAGGTGATCCTGCCCCTCTACTCTGCTCTTGTGAGACCTCACTTGGAGTATTGTGTGCAGTTCTGGTGTCCTCAACATAAAAACGACATGGAACTGTTGGAACAAGTCCAGAGAAAGGCCACGAGGATGATCAGGGGACTGGAGCACCTCCTGTATGAAGACAGGCTGAGAAAGTTGGGGCTGTTCAGCCTGGAGAAGAGAAGGCTGCGTGGAGACCTCATAGCAGCCTTCCAGGATCTGAAGGGGGCCTATAGGGATGCTGGGGAGGGACTCCTCATTAGGGACTGTAGTGATAGAACAAAGGGTAACGGGTTAAAACTTAAACAGGGGAAGTTTAGATTGGATATAAAGAGGGTGGTGAGGCACTGGAAAAGGTTGCCCAGGGAGGCTGTGAATGCTCTATCCCTGGCAGTGTTCAAGACCAGGTTGCACGAGGCCTTGGGTGATATGATTTAGCGTAAGGTGTCCCTGCCCACGGCAGGGGGGTTGGAACTAGATGATCTTAAGGTCCTTTCCAACCCTAACGATTCTGTGATTCTATGAGTCCATCAGACATAAAACTTAGGCAAGCCATGCTGCTGCCAGAGAGGGATACACTACCAGGCCTAGCTAAGGAATCAGTGGAAACTCCCATGCTGGGGGAGGGTTAAGGACATGTTAGGTAACCCTTTATTGGGACATAGTTATCAATGGTCCCTCCCTCACAGCATGGCTGGGACCCTTCTGGGCCAATTGGTCTGATACTTGACTCTTCACTACGAAGCCATCATTTACTGAACTGATCATGGAAAACCTTTTATCTTCTATGAGCTGTGAAAAAGAAAAAGAAAAAATTCATAGATATTCTTGCTGGTAGATTCTTTAGGCGGCTACAGACACAGCTAGTCAACAAATTTAGAAACTGTCCTCTTGACTGAGGAGCCAACAGTGTAAATAGGTGTTGGTCCACTTTCCATGTATATTTCCACTAGCAGTTTAAGAAATGGTACCATGATCTTCAAGTTCTTTGGTTTTACAATTTTTTTTATTATCTCAGGCACACAGTGACTGTGAATTGAGTGTTCAGTATTAAAAAAAGCTGTGTGTCCTCTGAAAATTAAAGGAACACATGCTAAGAACAGCCTCAAACTAAGGACAACCAGAGTGCAGTCCATATTCGCTCAGCCAGAGGAAGATTCCAGTTCAACTCACTGGGGACAGCTTGCTGCCTACAGCCCATGTTGCTCTTTCTGCTTTCCGCAAGCACAGGGCTGGGGGAGCAGAGGCAGCATGTAGGTGCCACAAGAATTGGCACTGTGAACAGGATGATGCCTCTGTACTACGAACATGGGTGGAATGCAGAAGGGAGGAAAAATTTTATCTGTTAAACTTTACACTTGAGTGGAAAAAAAGGGATTTCAAAAGCATGCTCAGAACTCAGTACTCTATTTAGCATGTGGCCAGGTATGTATGCATACTTTTTGTCTGACTTGTGTACTTACACAAGCAATCCCTAATAGCCCACTGATCCAGCAGTGGAGAAAGCAGACCTCCATGTCTGGTGGCACAAAGTGCAGCAGTGCAGCACCCCTCCTGTGTACGGTAGCACAAAGCTGAATACATTTGTCATTTCTAAAGAGAGATGACTTGTAGGTCTGAAGCATGTTTAGAATCACAGAATCAACTATGTTGGAAAAGACTTTTAAGATAATCAAGTCCAACATTTACCCTAGCACTGCCAAGACCGCCATTAAATCATGTCACTGAGGGCCTCAGCTACATGGTTTTTGAACTCTTCCAAGGGACAGTGATTCTATTACTGCCCTAGGCAGCCTGCTCTGCTGGCTGATCACCCTCTCTGTAAAGAAATTTTTCCTAATATCCAATCTAAACCTTCCCTGGCAGAGCTTGAGGCCATTTCCTCTTGTCCTATCGCTTGTTACTTGTGAGAAGAGACTGACCCCCACCTCACTCCATCCTCCTTTCAGGTAGTTGTAAAGAGTGATAAGATCCCCCTTGAGCCTTCTCTTCTATGGACTAAACAGTCCCTCAGCTGTTCCTCACCAGATTTGTGCTCCAGACCCTTCACCAGCTTTGTTAACCTTCTTTGGACCCAGTCCAGCACCTCAACGTCTCTCTTGTAGTGAGGGGCCCAGACCTAAACACAAAATTTTTAGATAAGTTTTAATGATCCTTCCACAGGATCTACCAATCATGTTTGGTAGATACATTAACCAAATTCAGGTAGAAATCTTTTTTTCTATCAATAGGCCTGCTCCTCAGTGTTGCCAGGTGAAAAAACACGCTTTCTCTCCATTATATCAGGCTTCACTTCATTTATCCAATGTGTTTGCCTGCTGGCAAAATCTCCCTTACTTGAATGAACTATGGCACAGGAGCATTTTTACCCTGATGTGTACATGCTGCCTAAACCTTATGTAATTTGCAATTTGTCCTGCAATTAATTCTGACACTTTGAACCAGTTTTCTTAGTACTAGTGCAACAAAAGCAGATAGGGTGCAGGATTTGTACTCCTGCATCTCCTATCACATCTAGACAGCCTGCAGATGGCCACGTGAGTATGGTGCCCAGTTCTGCCAGCAATGTATCTCACATACCCACCTGTCCCCCTTCTCCATGGGAGGTGGGAAGCAAAGATCCGGCAGCACTTCAGCAATCAAAGGGCAACTTTGCCTTTGCTGTCTTCTGCTTTGGGTGGGAACCTGCTGACAAAGCAATTTCTCTGCTGCTTCTCAGCTCTTGGGCTGCAGCACTCCAATGTGCTCCCAGGGACCTGCCCAGCAAAGGAAAAGAGTGGGTGCACGGGGAGACTTTCCAAGCCACTGCCTCCGTGGCTGTTGGTTATCTCTGTAGCTGCTGTTCGAGAACAGCCCCGGATTCCCCGGGTTTGCTCCTTGTAGATGAAGGGACTAAACTTAAACCGCAGTCGCGGTCTCTGTGCAGCGTTGCCCACTGCAGGCAGCATTGAGAACCAGCATCCAGTCGGGAAGGTGTTGAGAAAGCCAAGGGGGAAAATAAGGCAAAACAATGCCTTTTTTTGTTGCTATTTTTCAATTGATTTTATTTTATTTTATTTATTTTTTTATTTTTTTTTTATCCTGCTGACTCCTCTTGCTGCTACACAGCAACTCCTGCCATGCTTGCAAACCTGCCACTGGGCTTTCCCAGCCTTTGGCTTGCATCACAAACCAGAAAGTCTGTCTTGAGATGGCAAGATTTCATTTTGGGTTATTTCACAGTGGAAGACTTCTTTCAGGATGCATTTACACGTGGTTTGTTCACACGACTCATTTCAAAGTCATCAGGATGGTCAAATGCCTAAAAAAGTTCTAACCATCTCAAATGGATAGCCAGACATGCAGAAGATCTTACGCTTTGAAGCAACAGAGTTTTGAAATGATTGGCACTATGGGTGCTTGAGACCAGACATGCTTTGGGACAGACTATGCAGATATTCCTAGCTTTCAATTTTCTGAGTATTTGCTTCTTTTTTTTCCCCTCACTAACATTTATAAATGCTTTCCCTTTACAGTAGGCAATTTATATTTGCTTGCATTGAAATACACCCCAACAGCGAGATCCCTCTATCTACACATCACAAATTGATATATTTATACCTCTACCACCTGCAGCAGTTCAGTAACTGACCTTGAACAGTGCAGTGTATTTATTGTAGCTGCAGGTTTTAAATTTAACCAGGAATCCTACTTTCAACTTCTTCTTTTCTCATCCCAGCCTCCTTGCCTATCATGACATCCCAAAGAGAAACACATATTCCTTAGCTTTTTATGTGACCTAATCAAACAGTGGTCTTGTCACTTTGCTAAGATAGAAAGCCTCAGCTGTTAAAAAAATAATAACTTGATATTAATTATCTGTTAAATATTTCTGCCACTATGTATGACAACATAGATTATTTTGCAAGCATTTAGACCAAGCCTACTCTGAGAAGGGGAAGGATGAGAAATACCAATGTTCTGGTCACTAGCTCAGTTATGGAAGAGAGAAGTGAAAATTGGCAGTCTGCTATATGAGAAGGTTCTAACACTTCCTACATTTTCTGCAAAATTTCTGATCATACCCTTTTTTCTTTTCTAGTATCTTGACTTAAAGTTGCTTTCTTCTGATTTACTTGATTCAGCAAGCCTTGGAACAAAACCCACTTCATATCTTCAACTAATTTGGGGCTGATCACATTTTGGCTTAATCATACATGATGTAAAAAGGTGTGAACAAATTCTAAACTTGCCTTGTGTAGCTGTATAAATCCAGACCATAAAAATAGCTATGTTGGGTTAAAGAACACAGCTAAAATCATGTTTGCCTGAAAAGGAGAAATAATTATGTCTGTATCAGACATTTACTTAGCGATGTCTCAGTTCAGAAAGACGTAAGCCACTAGATATTGTGGTTAGTTCTTAAGAGTTTTGTCTCTTTGTCTTTTTTTTAATAAAACACTGTTTCAAAACTAGAAGAAGTTGCTTGCTTTCTTCTTCTTCTTTTTTTTTTTTCTCAAAAGAACTTGCTTTTCCTTTTTGGTATCATGAGCAAATAATGGAATCACAGGAAAAAGAAAAAAAAAAAGGTTTGTATAATTTTAAAAAGAAATAACCAAGTATAAAAGAAATTCACATTTTGCTAAGTCCACAAGAGGAACTAGTGAGTAAGAAATCATTTTCATATAATAAAGAACATCCTTTTTCAATTAGAGTTCACACTAGCAACAATTTAGGAACTTCCAGCAGATTTCTCAACAACTTGTGTAAGTTGAAAAAGCCAAACCTAAATTTCTCATTACAAATACATTGCAAATGTGAGCAATATTGATCTCAACAGTGAAACAGAGTATAATTGTCCACTGAGTCACACTGGAGAGGTGCAAGTTTTTAACTGAATTTCCAACAAGTTGGTCTCTGCAGACCTACTTGTTGAAATCTGTTTCAACAGGGTAAGTATTGCTTAGCATAACAGATGTGGAAAATAAGACTATGCTTTCTCTGGTCCTTTGCCTCTCAAAGCCTTTTTAATTGTCACTCTCTGGCATTAATTTACTTTGTATGTGTCATATCAAAGAGAACAGCAGCCACTGGAGCAGTGGTTTTGACATCAAGTTTGCATTTCAGAGGAGAAGAACTATTTCTGAGATTTACTTCAAAGTAAATCATAGCCTTTCCATTTCTTGTATGTTCTGTGAAGGACAGCCCAGTGCTGCCAGCAGCATTGGAAAAGGCACTGTCCTGGGTTCAGCAGTAGAGGTCATTTTTCTCCTTCTTAGTAGCTGGTGCAGTGCTGTAGTTTTGACTTTTGGCCTGGGAACAGCACTGATAACACCCATGGTTTTAGTTGCTGCTAAGTCACGTTTACTCTGACCAAGGACTTTCTGAGTCTCATGCTCTGCCACAGAGGAGGGGAAGCTGGGAGGAAGCAGAGCCAAGACACCTGACCCAAACTAACCAAAGAGATATTCCATACCACAGCACGTCATGCCCAGGATGTAGAACTGGGGGCAGTTACCCAGAAGGGCTAGATCACTGCTCGGTTGGGCTGGGTATCAGTCGGCGGGTGGTGAGCCTTTGTATTCTCTTCCCTTGTTATTTCCCTTATCATTATTATTATTGGTGGTAGCAGTAGTGGTTTTGTGTTATACCTTAGTTATGGACTGTTTTTATCTCAACCCATGGGAGTTACATTCTTTCGATTCTCCTCCCCATCCCTCCGGGAGTGGGGAAGCAGGGGGGAGGTGAGAGAGAGGCTGCAAGGCTGAGTTTAAACCACGACAGGCACTAAAGCCTGGGTTGGTCTCATGTCAAAAAGCACTTCACACAGTCTTAAATCTTGCACCTCTCCCTTGAGAAGTAAACGGGTATTAGTGAGACTGCACATTGTATAAAGCAAAGCACACACTGACTACACATGAGCTGCACAAAGCAGGCTCAGCCTGTCTCCCAGGAGATATTGCCAATGGCTGCTGTGAAACCACATAGCCCATCCCTCCTACTTCAGTTTCATCTTCTTCCAGCTTGGCATTCACGTGCACCAGAGATGCACCATGTCAGTCCCTTCACCCTGCACACCCCCATGTGCATTGGAAAAGGACCATCCTCACATCGAGTTGACAGTTTAGATACCTGGATGCAGTGAGCATGCTTGGCCCCAGCAATATGGAAAATCACTAATAAGATGGATCTAAAAACAATTGTTGGTATTATTTGAATGATTCTCAAGTTTTGTATGACCTTTCTAACAATTTCATGAGTAGTCAAGTAACTTTCCAGAAAAAGAGACATGCACCTATGCACAAATGCACATACCCACATGTCTATATAGAGGTAGGTTCAGTGATGAATGAAATGGAAGGACTGCTTGTTTTCCATGCAATTCTCTCCTTAAACAGCTTCTCAAGTAAATTCTTAATTTTTAATCTTCAGTCATTGCTTAACTTGGCTTTGAAGGAGTATATATGAGATTATTTCTTGACAGAAGTTTTTCATTCCACTGTTATGGTGTTTTTGGGGCATGCTACATAACTAAATATGATGACTCATTTAAATTGCATTAATATCAATTCTACTTTTAAGACTTATACCACAGTCCTCTTTTAAGAAAGGAGTGACAGATGTTCTGACAAGTTTTTGGTTGGAGATGGACATCTTCTAAATCAGCTGACACAGACAGAGGCCAAATATAAACTTTTTACTTAAGCTCACGTAAAAACAAATTTATCTACACATTGTGCCATACAGGAAGAACCTGGAAGAAATCTACTGAACTTCCTCCTTCTTTAACCCACCAGTGGGTTACCAACCCAGAAATACCTATTTCTGGACACCAGGCCAAGCTGTGCTGTGGGCTGTATGTGCTTAGGAACACTGGTGGGAACCTCATCTGCCTGCTTGCCCCTCTCCCCCTCCCCCGGCTTGATCTCAAAACGATCATTTTCCTTGTCCTCTGAAACATCCCTCGGCCTCCCCAAGGTGAAAGCTTTCTATCTGCCTAGGACAGTTTCTCTCCATCTCTTTTTGACAGGCTTAAGGATAGCTCCATTTGGATTTTTTGACTCCTTCCTACATCAGTCACAGTACATAGAGAAGCAGAGGATACTGCTGCTGTAGTTGTTTCCAAGTCTGACAAAAGAGCAGAAAATCCAATAACTGCACCACAGCTCAGCTGATTTGGGTGTGATGGTGCAAAAGAGAGGCAGAATTTAATAAACAAGCACAGGAAATTACAAATTTTTGAGAGAAATGTTTTTGATGTTTCTCCTTTATGCCTTATGGGAGATCAGAGGCAGGAGGAATAGAAGGATTAAGAACAAGGACTATAAGCTTGTCAAACCAGGCAAGATAGCTTTTTAAAACAGATTCTTTCACGTTAGGTTGGATTTGCCCAGAGCAATGTTTATAGCTGGGCAATAAATACACAGAAAGACTTATTATTTGCTAAGGAGCTAGAAATATCCCTCAGGTCAAGTCAAAGCAGCTTCCTTCTGAGACTCCAGCGCAAACTGAAGTGCTCTCTTACACAGATGCATGGTGTGTTTCTATGAATCTCAACATAAGCTTTCAGAAAGTTGTTACTAAATAGGAGCTGAGCCAAAACCCAAACACCATCCCAGTCCCCCCCCGATGGCAAGTGTCTCAGGAAGTGATAACAGGAAGGGATTCTACTGGTACATAGCAAATAAAAAACAGACTAGGGAGAACGGAGGCCCCCTCAGGAAGCTCTCGGGAGAACTATCTACACAGGATTTTGAGAAGGCTGAGGTTCTGAATGGCTTCTTTGCCTCAGTCTTCACTGGCAAAGGCTCTGACCACACCACCCAAGTCTTGGAAGGCAGATGCAGGGACTGTGAGAATGAAGACCTTGGGCCCACTGTAGGAGAGGATCTGGTTCGAGACTATCTTAAAAATCTGAATGTGCACAAGTCCATGGGTCCTGATGAAATCCATCCGTGGGTCCTGAAGGAGCTGGCAAATGAAGTTGCGAAGCCGCTGGCCATCATATTTGAGAAATCATGGCAGTCAGGTGAAGCTCCCAACGACTGGAAAAAGGGAAATATAACCCCCATTTTCAAGAAGGGGAAAATGGATGACCCGGGAAATTACAGACCAGTCAGTCTCACCTCTGTGCCTGGCAAAATCTTGGAGCAGATTCTCCTGGATGGCATGCTAAGGCACATGAAAATCAACAAGGTGCTTGGTGACAGCCAGCATGGCTTCACTAAGGGGAAATCCTGCCTGACCAATTTGGTGGCCTTCTATGATGGGGCTACAGAACTGATGGAGAGGGGTGGAGCAGTTGATGTCATCTACCTGGACTTATGTAAAGTGTTCAACACTGTCCCATATGACATCCTTGTCTCTAAATTGGAGAGACATCAATTTGATGGATGGAGCACTCGGTGGATAAAGAACTGGCTGGATAGCTGCACGCAAAGAGTGGTGGTCAGTGGCTCAATGTCCAACTGGAGGCCAGTAACGAGTGGTGTCCCTCAGGAACCGGTGTTGGGACCGGTCTTGTTTAACATCTTTGTTGGTGACATGGACAGTGGGATTGAGTGTGCCCTCAGGAAGTTTGCCGATGCATGGCTCGGTTGATACGCTGGAGGGAAGGAATGCCATCCAGAGGGACCTTGACACACTTGTGACATGGGCTGATGCCAACCTCATGAAGTTTAACCATGCCAAGTGCAAAGTCCTGCACCTGAGTCGGAGCAATCCCAGGCACAGCTACAGGTTGGGCAGGTAAGAGATTCAGAGCAGCCCTACAGAGAAGGACTTGGGGGTGTTGGTCGATGAGAAAATGAACATGAGCTGGCAGTGTGTGCTCACAGCCCAGAAAGCCAAACGTATCCTGGGCTGCATCAAAAGGAGCGTGACCAGCACATCAAAGGAGGTGATCCTGCCCCTCTACTCTGCTCTCGGGAGACCTCACTTGGAGTATTGTGTGCAGTTCTGGCATCCTCAACATAAAAAGGACATGGAACTGTTGGAACAAGTTCAGAGAAGGGCCACGAGGATGATCAGGGGACTGGAGCACCTCCCGTATGAAGACAGGCTGAGGAAGTTGGGGCTGTTCAGCCTGGAGAAGAGAAGGCTGAGTGGAGACCTCATAGCAGCCTTCCAGGATCTGAAGGGGGCCTATAGGGACGCTGGGGAGGGACTCTTCACTAGGGACTGTAGTGATAGGACAAGGGGTAATGGGTTAAAACTTAAACAGGGGAAGTTTAGATTGGATATAAGGAGGTTATTCTTTCCTCTTAGGGTGGTGAGGCATGGAATGGGTTGCCCAGGGAGTCTGTGAATGCTCCATCCCTGGCAGTGTTCAAGATCAGGTTGGATGAGGTCTTGGGTGATATGGTTTAGTGTGAGGTGTCCCTGCCCGCGGCAGGGGGTTGGAACTTGATGATCTTAAGGTCCCTTCCAACCCTAACTATTCTATGATTCTGTAAGTGCCAGTCAGTTCTGCATTCATTTGGCACATAGTGCCAAGAATATTCTTTAGCCTGAGCCCTTTTCAAGTGTTTCCTCAGCCAACCTTTGGTCTCTACAGTGTCAATTTTACTTGGTTTACAGCAACGAACAAACCTGTCATTCATACTTTTGAACAACATACTTGAGGATGGAAGTCAAATCAGAAAGTGGAGAAAATTCAGCAGAATGCTGCAGTTGGTTTCAATACTCCTGCTTTCCCAGGAGTGTCAGACCTTTTCTCCTAAAATATATACCTACATACACTGACTGTGTGGTTGCTTTAGCTGCACTAGTCCCTAGCACAGCTCACCGTACATCCACTGTGAACATAACGTCCAGCACTCAAAAGTGCCAAACAGCATGCCTGAATGCAGCAACCACCAGCAGCTGGAACATAAAACATCCTGAAAGCAGCAATGCTGACAAATGTAAACACTGAGTTTTCAGAGATGCAAATTTAAGCAATCGCACCAATATTCTTACCCTAAGCAAGGCTAGTTCATCCAACCTAACTTAGGTCCTTGGCTGGGCTGTTCAGGTTGGGGAGATAAGCACCATCTGCTTTACTCTGTTAAGGAATGGGCAGGTTCCCTTCAAAATGTCCTTCACAACATCCTTGTTTCTAAACTGTAGAGGCACAGATTTGATGGATGGACAACCCAATTGCTAAAGAACTGGACAGATGGCCACATGCAGAGAATGGTGGTCCTCAGGGGGGTCGTGTTGGGACCAACCCTGTTCAACACCTTTGTCAGTGACATGGACAGTAGGATTGATGCACCCTCAGCAAGTTTACTGATGCCACTAAGCTGTGTGGTTTGCTTGGTATGCTGGAGGGAACGGATGGTCCAGAGGGACCTTGACACACTTGGGAGGTGGGCCAATGTCAGCGTCATGAAGTGTAAGGTCCTACACCTGGGTCAGGGCAATCCCAGGAACAGCTACAGGTTGGGTGGAAACATGATTCAGAGGAGGACTTGGGGGTTTTGGTTGATGAGAAACTGAACATGAGCTTGATTCAGTGTGGGCTCGCAGCCCAGTAACCAAACATGTGCTGCACTGCATCAAAAGGAGCGTGACTAGCAGATCGAAGAGGTGATCCTGCCCCTCTACTCTGCTCTTGCACAATGCCAGTTGGAGTACTGTGTGCAGTCCTGGTGTTCTCAACGTAAGAACATGGAGATGTTGGAGCAAGTCCAGAGAAGGGCCACAAGGATGACCAGGGGGCTAGAGCACCTCCCATATGCAGACAGGCTGAGACAGCTGGGAAAAGCCTGGAGAAAAGAAGGCTGTGTGGAGGCCTCATAGCAGCCTTCCAGCGTCTGAAGGGAGCCTACAAGGATGCCAGAGAGAGACTCTTCATCAGGGACCTTAAATGATGGGACAAAGGGTAATGGGTTCAAACATAAACAGGGGAAGTTCAGGTTAGATATAAATTCTTTACTACGAAGGTGGTGAGGCACTGGAACAGGCTTCCCGAAGAAGTGATGAATGCTCCATCCCTGGCAGTTCAAGGCCAGGATGGACAGAGACTTAGGTGACATGGTCTGCTGTGAGACATCCCTGCCCATGCCAGGGTGTTGAAACTACATGATATTAAGGTCCTTTCCAACCAAACCATTCTATGATTCTATGAAAATACTCAAGAGAAGTTCCTCCTCGACACACATTTTCCTCCTCTGCCTGGAGAGGGAGCCTAATGCAGCCAAGTTACTAACATCAGTATCTTAAGTAAAAACCTTAATGTGTCAGATACCCAAACTATACTCTTTAGTCTTCCTAAAATGGGCAGACTTTAAAACCAAAACAAGTGCTTTCTCTCTTTAAGTCACCTGCTCTCATCCACTGTAAGAAATAGTCTATCAACTAGGATAGTTCAGGGCTAGGATGGAATAATGTGAATGGCCAAGCTATTGTAGTTTCAGCTTTTATTAAAAAAAAAAAAAAAACAAGACAGACATCACATTTACATTTCAGTATATTTTTAAACAAGGCCTTTTTGATAAAGCTTTAGATATCTAAAAAGTGTCTACATGATTCACACCTGCATGGAGCTTTGCAAATCACACAGTAGTCACCAAACAGCTATATTGCACAAAGATCCACGCAATACCACACAAGTGTTAGCTTAGCCTACATTGTAAAGTGCTATTTCATAGGAAGAAATTTGTTCCAGAAAAGTAAGTATCTGGATAGGCAAGTACTGCTGAACTGTATTTCTTTCCATGGTAGTGGAAAAAAACTGGCAGTGTGTTGCCAGTGCCTCTGACAGTGTTTTATTTAATAAAGTGAAGTAAGCACCGTATTGTAATGAATACATCCTAAGTATTCAAGTAACACCAAAAGCCAAATCAATTTTTAAACTCACAATGAGATGAAACAGACATAGCAAAAGGTAAATAGATGTTTAAAGTAGCATAAGTATCTGTCCCCTAGAAAAAGTAACTGCATAGCAAAGCACATCCTAAATGAATGTAAGGTACAGTAGAGGAAAAAAAAAAACAACAAACTAAATGCCTGAATTTTCAATTTCTTACATCCACATTCTTTTTTTTTTTTTTTGAGTAAATGAGTCTGAGATACTGGTTTCATATCCAAGATAAATTATTCAGTTTATGACTATTTCCATAAAGTAACAAAAAGGCCAAAGCCTGGTGGTATTGATCCAGCTGCTTATAAATAATGCAAATGTGGAACTGCAAAGTGCTAATCACAACATAAAACCTCTAATTTAGATCAGTTTCTGAAACAGAGAAATCAAAAATGATACACTTTTATGCAGAACGAGATTTGGTCTGGGAACAACCACGAAAGTTCAACCCTATAATGTATACCTTTAAGCCGATACTACGTTTGGTAGATGAATGGACAAATAGCACATATGTAATGGGAGAAGTCACAGCTACTGACAACAGAATTCTGGCCTATTTGACTGCTGGACTCACACAGACCAGAACATGAGTCATCTACTCAACAGAGTGTTCCAATCACAGTTTAAGAAATGACTAAGGGAAAAGAAAGTGGCAGGAACAACAAATTTTAACAGAAAGATTTGTTGTGTCTTACTTCAACTTAAGTTGCTCTAAGATCTGGAAAAGCAAGCAAAATGTTTGTGTTACCTATGAAGCTGCTCAGGAACATTCAAGTCTGGAAGTGACTGAAGAGATGCAGGAGGCCCTCAGGCCTAAGTGACTAGGTAAACGAGCAGATTAAACTCAACATTAGTGAATGCTAAATAACACAAAGTGGAGAAACCCTTATGTGCACAGCTTATTTACCACTACCATTAGGATTGTGTGGAAAACACCGCAGATGAAACTGTTAAGCATCAGTTTAATATTCGGTATCAACCAAAACGGCAAATACGATTTTAGGAGCATGGAAACAAGGAAAACCCAGAATTTTGCCATCCTTCATAGTAACAGAGCATATGGAAGGCTTCTTCAGTCAGCCTCAGAAAGCAAGCGAATAAAGAGGGACAGCAGGATGCTCCTCAGTACAGAATGGCTTCCATCCAGTGAGAAGAAACATGAAGGAAAGAGCATAATGAGAAAGGCTATGATAACCATCTATTTTCAAAACGAAAGAGACCTAAAGGATAACTAGCAAGGGACAGCTTGTTACTACTCCTGCAGGAGAAAGTTCCGGAAGATATCCACTGCTTCACACGTGTTACCTGGGACATCCGAGTGTTTCTCACACAAGCACACAACAAAGCTGTTGGAACATACTTCACACAGCCTTATTAAGGCAAAAAAAATTTTTGGTGAGACTCTGTGGGGCCTTTCTACCCCTGAAAGGGCTGTCCTATTCACCTTGGCACAGATGACATTTTTGCCAATTACCATTTCTGACAGTTTCTTCTGACAGTGGTTACTACTCAGAGGCTTAGGAAAGAGGACATGGGGAGGGGTGGACTCCAGGTCACATCAGTACAAGAGTTCAGACAGCAAAGCACACAAACGTTTTGCTTTATGACCTACATTCACTTAAGTGTATTGGGATTTTCAGGTCCCATTTTGTAAGTCTACAGCTGTATACATGTACTTAGTAAGCGTACTTCGCGCACATTCATCAACAACATTCATGCAATACTATCCCCAAATTAGAAAGCATATCCCCAAATTAGAAAGCACCAAGTATATATTAGAAACACCCTTCACTTTAGATCTTCATTTTCCCACAACACAAATCAACAGAGCAAGAACCCAAATGCTTTTTTTCCATAGGTTTCTATAAACAGATGCAGTCTGTTCTCCATGCCCAGTAAGATCACGTAACAGATCCTCCTAGATCTGTCAAAATATATGGAAGATGGGAAGGTGATTAGGGACAGCCAAAATGGATTCACCAAGGGCAAATTGTGCCTGACTCATCTTGTATCGTTCTGTAACGGTGTTACTGCATCAATGAACAAGAGAAGAGCATATACCTCAGTCGCACACCTGCACATCTGTAAGGCTTTTCATATGATCCCCAACAACATTCTTACTCTAAATTTAAGAGATACAGGTTTAATGCATAAGGAATTGGCTGAATGGCCATGTCCAAACTGCTACAGTCAATAGCTCGGTGTCCAAGTGGAAACCAGTAATGAGTGGTATCTCTCATGGGTCCCTACTAGCACCAATATTATTTAATATCTTCACTAGTAACATAAACAGTGGGATGGAGCACTTATGCAGATGACACCAAGCTGGTCAGTTCATTCTGACAAAAAGACAGAAGGGATGCCATCCAGACAGACCTTGACGGGCTTGAGGAGTGGGCCCACATGAACTTCATGAGGTTCAACGAGACCAAGCCTGGGTCAGGGCAATCCCAGGAACAGCCACAGGTTGGATGGAAACATGATTCAGAGCAGCCCTGCAGAGGAGGACCTGGGGGTGCTGGCTGAAAAAAAACTTAACATGAGCTGGCTTCAGTGTGTGCTCGCAGCCCAGAAACCAACCGTATCCTGGACTGCATCAAAAGGAGCTTGACCAGCAGGTCAAAGGAGGTGAGCCTGCCCCTCTACGCTGCTCTTGTGAAATCCCATTTGGAGTAGAGGGGCAGTTCTGGCATCCCCAACATAAGTAGAACATGGAGATGTTGGAGCAAGTCCAGAGGAGGGTCACAAGGATGACCAGGAGGCTAGAGCACCTCCCACATGCAGATACGCTGAGAAAGTCGGAGAAAGCCTGGAGAAAAGAAGGCTGCATGGAGGCCTCATAGCAGCCTTCCAGCACCTGAAGGGGGCCTACAAGGATGCCATAGAGAGACTCTTCATCAGGGACCTTAATAATGGGACAAAGGGTAATGGGTTCAAACATAAACAGGGGAAGTTCAGGTTAGATATAACAAAGAAGTTCTTTACTGTGAGGGTGGTGAGGCACTGGAACAGGTTGTCCAAAGAAGTGGGATTAAATGCTTTATCCCTGGCAGTGTTTAAGCTCGGGTTGGATGGGGCTTGGAGAAACCTGGTCTAGTTTGAGGAGACCCTGTGCATGGAACTAGATAATCTTAAGGTCCTTTCCAACCCTAACCATTCTATAATTGTATGAAACTTAAACAGTGCATTTTTAACATTCTTACTAAAAAAAAATCCAAGCTGCTTCTAGGTAAGAAAAATAACTTATATGAAGTATTACAAGAAATACCTGATTTTAAGTTCACATATTATTTCTCATATAGATAACTCACTTGCTTTTGTCTAAACACCAGGTACTATATCACTCACACATGCAAACTCTTCTCATTTTGGACTCTAAATTCTGATGTTTAAGGTAAAATTGTACTTTATATATTTATTTTATATTTTATTTTGGGGGTGCTGGTTGATGAGAAAATGAACATGAGCCAGCAGTGTGCACTCGCAACCCAGAAAGCTAGCCATATCCCAGCTAGCTGCATCAAAAGGAGCGTGACCAACAGGTCAAAGGAGGTGATCCTGCCCCTCTACTCTGCTCTCAGGAGACCTCAATTAGGGTATTGTGTGCAATTCTGGTGTCCTCAACATAAAAAGGACATGGAGCTGTTGGAACAAGTCCAGAGAAGGGCCACGAAGATGAAAAGGGGACTGGAGCACCTCCCGTATGAAGAGAGGCTGAGAAAGTTGGGGCTGTTCAGCCTGGATAAGAGAAGGCTGTGTGGAGACCTCATAGCAGCCTTCCAGTATCTGAAGGGGGCCTATGGGGATGATGGAGAGGGACTCTTCACTAGGGACTTTAGTGATAGGACAAGGGGTAATGGGTTAAAACCTACACAGGGGAAGTTTAGATTGGATATAAGGAAGAGGTTCTTTACTGTAAGGCTGGTAAGTCACTGGGATGGGCTGCCCAGGGAAGCTGTGAATGCTCAATCCCTGGAGGTGTTCAAGGCCAGGTTGGACAGAGCCTTGGGTGCTATGGTTTAGTGTGAGGTTTCCCTGCCCATGATCTTAAGGTCCTTTCCAACCCTAGCTATTCTGTGATTCTATAATTCTATGTAGCCTATAGTAAAAGCCTGGAAGAGTAATGAAACTTGCCTTTATGCCACCAACTATGATACAAGGTGTATCATATAGTTACAATCATATAAATCATAAGATTAGAGTTTTATCTTACCATCTCACTAAAGGAGTATAACATGCAATCTGATTCTGGTCCACTCTCCTCTTTCCAAATACAACCCAAACGTTCAGCTGCAGTTCTGATTTCTCCCTGCTTTATATCGCATTTTATGCTGAAAGGTCCAACCCCTGGTACTCAGGGGTTAACTGGAAAGAATCTGACCCTTCAGAGGCATTTGGGCAGATGTATTGAAAGGAGAACAGCAACAACACAGTCAGCTTTGTCTTCATTAAAAGCAAAACTGTGTAAGGATTTAAGTTACATAAAAGTCAGATTTCTGCTCCTGAAGAATAATTTTGTTTGCGAGTCAAACTTCTTCCCTGCTTTCCTCTGGGAAAAAAATGTGTGGAGAACAGCATTTCACAGATCACAAGACAGGCAGGAGAGTTCCTCCCTGGAAGAACATCTCCCACTGGTGTGGAAAGTGCCTGGACTGCGTGTTTAAAAAACACATGGTCCAGAGGCTTATGAGCAACACATATATAGAATACAATTAATCAAGACTGAAAATTAAGGTAGAATTCTTCCATTGTTATTTTCCATCTTAAAACATCAATAGGAATAAGTAATCTCTCTGCACTAGATGTCATTGTCATCATACTCCCCATACTTTGCTGTGACAGGTTCCTCAAGATGAACTGCTGCACCACCCATTAAGGCAAATGCTGGGTACATCATGCCAGAGCAGTCCACCTTGCACTCATAAAGGCATTTCATACTGCCAGCATCGTAAAACCCCACCTTGCCTTTGTCACAGTCAAGGCAGATGCCCAAGCATGAGGGCAGGGTAAGGATTCTGCTCACTGCATCCTTGGAAGCAGCAGGTGTTGTGGGGATAAAGAACTTCTTCATGCCTAATGTGACCAGTGGGAAAGGCTGTGACGAGTCAAAAAAGGCATCTTCACTCCCACTGTCGTGACCACTGTCTTGCTCGTATCTAGAACAGAAAAACAACCATTTTCTTCTGTCAGATTCTGAAGTGGGATCAGTGATGTGAACTGGAGAAAACACTTTTATAAAGATAGGTAACATCATGCTATCACCCTTCAAACCTTGTGGGGTAAAAGTATACATAACCCAGGAGGGAAGATGCATTCACTAGCTGGAGAACAATCATTTGGGCCACTTCAAACAATTAGTAACAGCTAAACTGTTAACTCCCGACTGGAGGGATGAGACCACAGAAGGCTTTATTAAGGAGTGGATGTACTCATGTACTAAATGTCCTTATGCTAGGCAATCATTAATGAACCTACAGCTATAGATGAGTTAACCTGAGAAGAAATATAGTGAATATTACTAATCATCATAGATAAGAGACGTTTATTTACGTAATGTTAAATGACACTTGTAAATACATTTAACATCACTGTTGTCCTGTGAGTTTTCCATGCTGCTGCTTGCTACATTGTCCTTAAAACTCAAAACACAAAATAGTGGTTTAAGGGGATTTCATTTTTTGTTGGATTGCTTCAAGTGGTCTTCATGGAGACTTCCCTGAATCCCTTTCCCAGCTCTTTACTGGATAGCCTGTAGCCAGATTTGTTCAGTCTACATGCTTTTCCCCCTACTTTTGTACCCAGATGAAGACAGACCAGAGAAGCACACATTATTCTGTGCAGACAATCCCTAGTTAGATTTGCTTTTTTTGGCCTGTTTGGGGGGAGGCTGGATGTGGGTCAGCTAAATTTTTTCAGATATTTGTGTGGAAAAGGAGAAAGGAATCTGGAAATCAGCTTCTAATCTGTCACTTGGCAAAAAGTCTCCATCCGACTTTAAGCAGCTCAAGACACTGGCATTTTTACGCTTTCAATACGGTACACAAGAGGAAGCCAATTTATATTTTAGATTCCTGAAAAAGTGAAGAATCCCCCAGGAGACAGTGTCCCAGCCTGCAGTTCCCAGACACATCCAGGCTTACTGTAATTGAAAACTGGACATTTTCTTCCAGGTTTGTTCACTGTTCTTTGGCTTGTGCTTAGTATCATTCCATTACCGTAAGTAGAAGACATAGCCTAGGACAAGCCAGTGACTTGGAATCCACCATGACACAAGCTACAGCAAAGATACACAGATACGCACAATGAACATTGTACCTCTGAATGACTGCCAAACCTAGTATGCTAAGAGAATTAAGGAAGAGTCTTACTACCGATAATTAAGCATTGCTCCAGTCTTGCAACCGCTGCCTTTTTTTTCCTACCTTCTTGCTTTAAATGATATACCTTGGTATCTGTAGGAACCCGATTTCTTTCCCAGAAAGAAACGAAGTAGGACTCTGAATAATTAGAATATCTTTGCACTACTAGCACGGGATGAAAAGAACCACCTGCTTACACCATGTCCTTCAAGCCACTTGCCACTGGTAAGCTGCACTTTGTATACTAATGGCCACCAGATTCCCTCTTATTTTTTTAAAAGACATTTCCTTATATAAAACATGAATTAAAAAAAGTCTAAAATTTACCTTGGGCTGATCACATCATGGGTGTTATGGAACATTTTTTGCATCTTGTTGCTAGAGACAACTCCCACTTTCACCAAGTATGAATAGGGTTCCACATGAAAAGCCCAGAAGTGCTTCCCTTTGGTAAGCCCAGCGTCACCAATGATGTAATCCAGGGTTGTATAGCATCCAGTCTGCACACGCTCAGATCCCAACAGCAGAGAAAATCCAGCTCTGCTTTCCACAGAGGTTCTTCTTGGGTTCAGCAGGAGATGTTCACTGTTGTACCCACATTTGTCATCAAAAAGAAAACGGAAAACTGAAAAACAGTATCCCAGAAGATTTCCTCTTAGTTAAGTATCTGGCCCTCTGTGCTTCTAAACTATAATTTAAGTCATGCTGACATTAGAATTTCTCACTTTTAAAGGCTGCCAGAAATATCATGCAAGCCAACACAATCTCAGTATGATACCTACTTAACCTGTTTACGCTTCTAAACATTCATGCAACTGGTAACAGTACAGCAGAACTTTCTGAGCTACTGGGAACTACCTACAGCTTTAAACACCAAAAGACACATATTCAGCACCTTGTGGACATAGGAAAACCCAATACCTGGAGCTGGAGGTGTATGTAAAACAACTTCTCGGCTCCAAGCACTACAGATGGACCCTTTATATCCTCGTACTCTGAAGGCATAGCTGCTGTCATAATCAAGATCAGATATAACTTTGCTCTTGCTGCAAACTTCAATCTCCTGCCACACTGCACTCTCCTCTTCTCTATTAAGCTTATGATATTCAAGAACATATTTATCAGCTGTATCTCTCTTCCCAGGCCATTCCCAACTGATCAGAGCTTTGTTGTATGTTCTGCTCTGCAATTCATTTATTTCTGGTATTTCCAGACCTGGAATGACAGACATTCAGGAGAGAAGAAATCAAACACAGATACATACTGGTTTAGAATTAACAATACAAGCCCTTTGTTGAGTGGCTATAGCACTATGCGTGTGTGTGGGGGATATTTAACTCATTCAAAGGGTGCAGATGAGGATGGTTGTGTTCATGCACTTAAATACCTTCCTGTTTTTACTTTCAAAGTCATATTATTTATTTTTGCTGGCAGCTAAAAAAAAAAAACAACAAAACCCAAAAAGCTACCACCTTATAAAAACCTATTCTTTTCTGTCATACAACAAAAAGCTCCTAGGAAAACCTAGTATCAATTAACTACAGTAGTTTGGAAACCAATGCAACCTGGAACTGAATGCAACGGCATCTTGGCTTCCTTATCAATGCTGAAGCTACCATTGCTGCCCTGTGGGTTACAGGGACAGAAGGCACAATGCAAGTTACAAGACTGAGCTCTGCAACTGCAGTCTTGCATTGGTTTTACCTCTTTCCAGATAAATCCTTAAAGCCATAAGTTGAGAAAAACCTGATGCTCTCACAATTTACCATTGGAATGGAAGGTCAAGTCACCAAGGACCAATTCTTGCTGGGCTATGTCCACCACAAAGTCTTCAAAAGTACTTTCAGCTGTGGGCCTGAAACTCTTCAGAGATTCAGTAGCTTTTTGGATTCTGAAAGCACAGAAACAGGGGGATGGCAAAAGAGAGAAAAGGGAATTCACACATGTGCACTCCTTGAAGTAAAAAAATTTTTGCTTAAAAAAAAAAAATTTTAAAAAAACCTGTTTCCATGTACACATTTTCAAGTCACTCAGAAAGGTCTGTGTCTCTGGACAGAATTCAAATGCAAAATTTACGGGCCTTTTGTGCATCAGTGTAAAGATAAGGAACAGGTAATCTCCTTCAGCTGGCAGAGCATTTTAGCAATCTGGGACATGTTCAAAGAACAAAACAGGTGTGAAGTGCTAATTGGAGAATGACTATTAAGATCTGTCCTGGGCTCAGCAGTAGCAGTCATTTTTCTCCTTCTTGGTAGCTGGTGCAGTGCTGTGTTTTGCCTTTCGGCCTGGGAACAGAGCTGATAACGCTGATGTTTTGGTCTGGCCAAGGACCTTGTGAGCCTCATGCTCTGCCAGGGAGGAGGGGAGGCCGGGAGGAAACAGAGAAATGACACCTGACCCAAGCTAGCCAAAGAGGTATTCCATACCACAGCACGTCATGCCCAGGATGGAACTGGGAGTTACCTGGAAGGGCTAGGACTGCACAGCTGGAGGAGGTATCGGTCGGTGCTTGGTCGGGCTGGGGGGGTGAGTTATTGGTTGGCTGGTGCTAAGGTGTTGTATATTCTTTTCCCTTGTTATTCCCTTTATCATTATTATTATTATTGGTGGTAGCAGTAATGATTTGTGTTATACTTTAGTTACTAAACTGTTCTTATCTCAACCCATGGGAGTTGCATTCTTTTCGGTTCTCCTCTCCATCCCTTCAGAAGTAGGGGTAAGGAAAGAAAGAGGGAGGAAAGGGGAGTGAGTGAACAAGCTGTCTGGCTGGGTTTAAACCACGACAGTTCTGTTTTGGCACCCAATGTGGGGCACAAAGGGTTGAGATAACTACAGATCTGTCCGGATTAATAGTCACTCATCACAATGCTGATTTATTGGCTCTCAAAGTTGTTCCTCTTCATCTCACAGTTTCAGTATATCGTACCTTACTTCGAGCCGGTATTTGCTGTATTAGTGTTTTTCAAGTGTGGGGCTTGGGCTAATGTTCTTGTCTCATTGTACTTTATGGCAATGACTTGTAATACAATGGAATCGTTGACTATGAAACTGATCTGGCTTACGTTCCCAGTGTGGTCACCACCTTTATACTTTGGGAGGTATATAATAAAAGTGCTTAGCAATTACACATCTTTTTTCTCCTTCTTAGGTGGTCAACCTGTGAAGGAGACATTCTTTTACCCTCCCAGTCCCCCGTCCCCCCCCCCAACCATTTACAGCATCATTTGAGAGTTTTGAAGTCTTTGAATGGCCTTTTAATGCTGTTGAGACTTGTTTGCTGATCGTGATGGGGATCACCATGTTGGCACGCATACAGAGTGTATTTTGCCCATGATCGATTTCAAAAGTTAAGCAGAGTCAGGTCTGGGTTTTGTCTGGTGTTAAACGATGATATAGGAGGACCAAGAGATTTTCCCCAAGGCTGGAGAGTCATGAGTGGCAGGGTGTATCTAGGTCAGTGGGCCCCTCCAGTGCTTTGGAAGCGTCAGAGATGGAAGGCAGCTGTATGGAGTCCCTAGCAACAAGCTGCAAAAACTGCTAAAGGGGACGGTGAATTATTTTGAACCTGGTGGGCCCATGACATGCAGGCCATCAGAGCAGAAATGCAACATAGAGACGGAGTCATGATCGAGGGGTGGACTTTGCAATTGACACTACTGCCCAGGTGATTCGTGAGTGTGAACACTGCACACAGCCTCTCCTACTCTGAAAGACTGTTACAAGAGATGGAGCCTGACATCATGGACCAGATGGACTCAGCAGCTTTATAGGGACTGGTCCATGCACTAAGATAAGAGTCCACTGAGATAAGAGTGATGGTATATTGAAAATGTGGGATCTGAGCATGACGTGAATGGTATGGAATAAGGGGTGGATAGTGTCCTGGGTTCAGAAGTAGCAGTCATTTTTCTCCTTCTTGGTAGCTGGTGCAGTGCTGTGTTTTGACTTTTGGCCTGGGAACAGAGTTGATAACACTGATGTTTTGGTCTGGCCAAGGACTTTGTGAGCCTCATGCTCTGCCAGGGAGGAGGCGAGGCCGGAAGGAAGCAGAGACAGGACACCTGACCCAAGCTAGCCAAAGAGGTATTCCATACACAGCACATCATGCCCAGGATGTAACTGAGAGTTACCTGGAAGGGCTAGGACTGCACGGTTGGAGGAGGTATCGGTCGGTGCTTGGTCACGCTGGGGGGGTGAGTTATCAGGTGGCTGGTGCTAAGGTGTTGTATATTCTCTTCCCTTGTTATTCCCTTTATCATTTTTATTATTGGTGGTAGCAGTAGTGATTTGTGTTATACTTTAGTTACTAAAGTGTTCTTATCTCAACCCGTGGGAGCTGTATTCTTTTCGATTCTCCTCTCCATCCCTCCAGAAGTAGGGGTAAGGAAAGAAAGAGGGAGGAAAGGGGGGGGGGGGGTGAGTGAACAAGCTGTCTGGCTGGGTTTAAACCACGACAAGATCAAAGAGTTTAAAGCTAGAAGAGACCCGTTTTGCTAAGTTACAAATACCCGATGCAATCTCTAAAGAACCAGTCAATGATCTGAATGAGCCCTTCCACTGCAGAACAAGGCTGGGGATTAGCAGGACAGAGCCCCTCTAGTGTGCTGTTCCTTAACGCACACTGTAATGTAGTAATATCTACTGAATGGCACTGGGATCATCTCCTGAGCCTCCGTAATACAAGGTACTGTATTCACTACTTTGCTAGCAGGTGTCAAAAGAGTATGACTGACTAGACATCCTAGAACAGTATCTGTACCTCAAACAGAATATAATCAAGATACCTGACATGAAGTTGTTTTGCTGTTTGAACAAAACAAGACGGATCAGTTTCTTTAAGCACTTCTTGAGCATATCCTACAAGGCCATTATTTTCCAGAAGCCCTTGATATTCTTCTGCTTGTGCTTGCAATTTTTCCAGCCTTAAATTCTTAGAAGCATCAATTGCCCTAAGAGCTGCAAATTTCTTCTCTTCCAGGATATGAGATAATTTCTCAAAACTTTGAAATGCTTCTTGTTTAGCTCTTTCACTGTTAAACTAGGAGGGAACAAAAGACACATTAGATTGCACAGCACTGTGGCTGTGTACAGAAACGTATTTGTTCAAGATATCATTGCAATGTAGTCACCCGTTTGACAGACAAGACTAATAAGCTTTGTTACCATCTTCAGCACTGCAAATGTGACCAGCACTGCACCCAAGCTAGTAAGCATTTACTATTTTAACACAAAGAATTAAGAGCAGGAAAGTACTCCTCTGATTATGCATGGCATCTGTCTAAACAGCTCATGGAAAAGCACTATAAAATAGCAGTTTAGTCTGTGAAGTCTGCATGTCCAAGAGCTACGTGCTCTTCCATCTTCCCCAAACACCCTGAACCACAGGTCCAGCCCAGTTTCTCACATGCCCTCAGAACTGTACAGTCTCCTCTGACTGGATAAAAGGAACTAGAAAGCATGGAGACTACCTTTATCAAGACACAAGCAGGGCCACAAGCTCCTGCAATTTCTGGCACTGCATTTTTCATGCTGCATGTGAGCTCCCAGCTCCGATTTTTCTTCATGGAGGTTTTGCCCTCAAGGCAAACAGACAGCATAAATTGTACAGCACCACGAATACACAAAAGCTGTTAAGCCTAACCCACTTCTCACCAGTTAAAGCATCAAATACGCTTTATTTCAATTAAATTTACAGCAGCACTCAAAATTTAACTTCTGTAAGAATACATGTGACTCTGTATGCTGCCCAAATTTCCCACATTCATGATTAGGTCATGTGGGATTCATGACTAGCACAAACTGATCAGAAATTGTTTCTCTGGCTAACCAAAAAAAAAAAAATCACTAGGTATTTAAAACACTTCACTGAAAACAATTTGAGTCCCTGCCTTGTCCCTGCAAGGGCCATCCCCAAACAACCCACAGGATGCTCTTACTTCTGTTTCTTTCAGCAGCAGATCCAGCTGTGTGATGTGAGCTTTCACCTGGCTCTCCTTACCGATGAGGTACTCAATATCTTTTGAAAGCTTCTCCTGTTAAAATAAAACAGCAAGCTGGGAGCATAAATGTATCCCACCCAAACTGACAACCAGTGCAGGCAGGTCATCCAGCTATTGCTCAGTTTGTCTCATTACAGGGACCAAAATCTGTCACTAATTACAACCAGCAACCCCACACAGAACTGCTCAGTGACCTGTGATGACTGCACACAGATGTGAGGCCACTGCTGTGAGCAGAACTGGGAGCACAGCCTCTGAGGACAAGCGGTAACAGCCTCAGCTTCCTTGCGTGCTCCTCCCCAACCACAGGAGTAGGTAGGAACATGATGGTTCAAGATGTTACTAAAACTTACAGAAAAGCCTTATTAGTTATTAACTCGTTTGTAGTAAGATTTGCTAGAAAAGTAAGTGGTTCAAAGCACAAACTTTTGAGTTTGTCTGCACTTCTTTAGTTGCAAGAGTTAACAGCCATACAGGAAAAGTCCTGCAAACAGGCAAGCAGGCCAAAGAGCACAAGGCAGGCAGGGGCTGGTCCTCTTTTTTCCCCCTCCCTGAAAGCAAGAGTGTTAAGAAAGAAAAGGAGGTAGCTGCAATTATTCTTTAATAACAAAGCAATGTTTGCAAGTCTGCCCTGTTCTACTGTGTGTAGGAAATCAACAACTGTGCAATTTTAGAAACATACAAGGTAGCAACAAAACTTCAAATGCAAATTTTTCAAGAGTGCCTCTAAAGTACCAGCTAACCTTGACTGTCAAGTATTAACTGCTTCAACCTTCTGCATTGATTAGTCCTGCTGTACAGCTGACTAAAGTAATGTGGAAGCACTTCTAAGGGGTTATGTTTCAAGCTTCATAGAAAATACAGCTTAGTTTCTCAGACCTGCTATGTCACCCTAATATATACATTAACAGATACTGCACAACAGCATGCCTCCTGACTAAACACACACACACCCTGGATTCCTGCCAAAGTATGTTTGCCATTACAGCAGAAGCTCAGTACTCTTTCCCTTCTTAAGGCCATGTCCAACAATATTTGCTTTTACCTTTAGGGCTTTGTAGGCAGTGCTCATGGTTGTTACTCTGTGGTTTGCATGACATCCACCCAGTTTACAAAGATGACAAACTGGCCTTCTGCAGATTTCACAGTACATGTTTACCCTCTCCATTTCATGTTCTGGACACATCAAAATCTGGGGGGAGAAAAAGGGGGAGGAAAAAAATAAGAGCAGATGTGTACAGGTGTACTTCCAAGAACTGAGGTGCTCAAAAGGCCATCAAAACAATCACCCCATGGCAGCATCCGATTTCTTCAGTGGATTTTTTCTGTTCAATTTATCTTCCACCTTTTATATTTGTCCATGCCAGTGAAAGCCAGCAGATGAACGCATACAACTTCACAAGGTTTACAGTGCATAAACTTGTAGCAATGCCGGTGCAAACTTCATATAGCCTCCATACTGCAATTAATCCTTTGCTAACCCCTAAAGTTGTCTGCATGCCACAAGCTCCCTACACTGTTCTTCACAGCTGTAATTGCAATATATAGCACACCCACACTTTCAAATTTAACCATGTCCACAACATCTCTTCAAACAGCTATGAACTGTTTCTTAAAGCAAGAGTTGACATAATACTGCCATGATCTAAGTTTAAGCAAGACTGATCAGTCACATAGCCATTAATCTTAGAGCAACAAACAAAATGCAGCCACCATGACCAGTCACAGTCATTTTAAAGACAAAAGGCTCCAGGGTTGCTATTTTTCTGCCTGACTCTAATTACAAGTTATTCATGCTTAGTACTAATTCCAGTATCAGTTTGAACAGCATTGTGAAAAACCGGTGTTCACTAACAATCATCTTTCAAAGACTGAACATCTTGAAATAACTGCTCTAAGAGGGGGAAAAAATTGCTGTGCAACTCCAAGCTCAAGCAACAGATAAAACCCTCTAAAGTGAAAGAGAGGGGGTCTTAGAAAACCCTAAATATTTGCCTCATCCCAGAGCACTAAAAGAGAACATCTTGAGTCTGTCTTCTCCATGTTAACCAAAGAAGAGCTCTTGATAAAGCTGTTCAGTTTCAAGTCAAGGAGAAGAGCAAGACAGCAGTGTCAGTAGTCAAGCTTTAAAGGTATAATCTTTTATCACACACCCTTTTATCACACAAACAAATCCCCTCCCCCCCACCAAAAAAAAAAAAAAAAGCCACAAAAAGCAAAGGCCACCAAAACAGAAAATTTTGAGTAGCACAGATATGGGCACAGTAAGCTAAAACTGCAGACCAGTTCAAGCCTGAAATGTTATCTTAGGCTTGTGCTTTCCACAGCAGTGCATAGTGACACCTAACAGAAGTCATGCATTCACTTCATCATATAAGCAAAAGTTACAGCCTGCAAGTTAAAGATAGTAGAGGTCAGCAGATTACCTAGTCTAGCTCTTTAAAATTTCAAGATCAGCCCACTGTGTGCTTCTCCTATCCCCACCACACATTACAAAGTGTTCTTCAAACTGGCTGTAAATTCAAGTGATGACTGGGAATATTGTTTGGGAGACCAGCAAATACTCTCTGCATTCAGTTCAGGTCTTAGCAATGCAGTGCAGTGAAAAAATGCACTTTCCTTTCTAACAGGTTTGAGGGGGTTTGTTTCTTTTTAAACAGTGCATCTGTCTTAACATGATTTAAAAAGCTAATTACACACATTTGATACATCAGGATGATCTAAACTACTTTTCCCCCCTTTGCTCTACTTCAGCAGAGTTCAGCTACTGACTTTAAACCCAAATTAGTCTGTATGTAGGCATGCAGAATTCCTTTAAGAATGTTGCAGTAGTGAGGGCTTAGATACCACAGAAGTAAAGTTTTAAGGTACTCTACTGCATTTTAGATTAAGAACTGGAAGACAACATGCACACTTTTACCTTACTTGTGTATCCAACATACGGACATTTCACAAAGATAGCTGTGTGCTAGCACATATTAAAGCACATACAGCACATGCTTGTTCTTAACTGGAATTAAGGCGTTAAACTTAAGAAAAACAGCACCAAGTGGACTTCTGGATGTTCACTGTCAGCTCACTCTTTTCGAGGCTCAGATTTTTCCAGCCTCAGAATAAAGGTACGTCACTACTTAAGCCCTTCTTATGCATTGTGCATTAATCAAATTTACTTAATTTAATCAAAATGAATCAGGACTCCTTGAATATCAGCTTTTCCAACATATGTGCGACCCCCAGTGAGGTCACTGGCCACCAGCACACAGCGTGGTCAGACATTAAGACCTACAGTGGTCCCTTGAGATGAACATGTAACAATTCCTCATGTCGTGTAATTAAATTGAGTAGGGCACTGCCACGTTCTGCACAACACTTAGCAGAAGAGACAAAGGTAACTGCACTTTGCAAATATTCTTTTCCGTCCAAATGCAGCAACAGCAACTACACTGTGTAAAGCAGAAAATTGCCCATTACACTTCTCTCTTCTGCTACAGGTTAAGAAAAAAAACCCAACAGTGTAAAACCAGCAGAGTTCTGAACTGCACCTTTTGCTATTGCTAGACACAAGGAAGGAGGAGAGGAAGAAAATGCTTTGTGGTAGACCAAACTCAGGCACAGAACTTCCAAAGGGAACCTGCCTTAATGGGGCAGAGGAAGCCAATTGTGTTGAGGTTTTTAAGCTTACCCACACAGGCATCCTACTTGACTTCTACCAAAAATCACTGCCACTCCAGATGTTCAAGATCATCAAGTCTTCCAAAAAAAGAAAAAAAGGATCCAAATCACAAACACCACAGTCCATTCTCCAAAATTAAAAAAAAAAACAAACCACCAAAAAACCAAACAAAAAAAAAACCAAAACAAAATAATAATAAATCCTTATTTTTAAGGTCCCCTTCAAATTATGTTCTCAGTGTCGTTTCCAACAACAACCACTTGAGCATCAAGAATAACAAAGGCATATGGTGCATTCAGTAAATAACAGCAATAAATCCTAAAGAGCATCAACTGCCGCACAGATACACCTGAAGCTCTATGTATGTGAATGCTGCAACGCAAATCCTGTAAGATATGGTATACTTACCTTGGGTCTGAAGTTGGTGGTTGGTCCGACATATTCATGCTGGGCTTTCACAGTTCCCCAAGGATGGTGTATTTTGAAGCATTCATTACAATAGCTTGCACTGCAGTCCATGCAGCTCTTTGTAGACTCTTGAGGTGGAGGTTTGCAGAAATCACACATAATAGCAATGGCTGCCCTGGCTGCCTGTCTGTATCTTTCCACAATGGTTTCCAAAGTAAAGTTGCGAAATAAGCCATTGATGCCACGTTCTCCGAGATCAATATCCCGCTGGCAGCCCGGACAAGGAAACAGACTAGATCTAGGAGTCAGTGAATTGTGTTTTCTGCCTGCGTAGACACCTGATTTAGAGGTAGCATAAAACAGAAGATGTTTAAACGGAGAAGCACAGGAATTTATGAACCAATTCCAAACTATCAAAGCACAGTGTCCAAAACACTAGATTACCAATTCATATGCAGTCTGCCAAGCCAAAGAAAATACATTTACCATAACAAGGTAATGAAATGTCTGAGTCCAAGGGACATTATAAACTACTACTCTAAAATTAATTCTGTGGTAAGCTTAATTTAGCTGTTCCAGTCCTGTCTTCATCTAGTTTTAGATACATTCAAGCTGCAGCCTTTCAAAATGCTGAACACAGAACCTTCAGAAAAATTTTAGTTTTAGGCTAACTGGCTGGTCAGTAACAGAGTGAAGTAAAAGATGCTTATTCCCAGAGTGAAACTAATTATTTCCAGACAAACATAGCAAACTTCGAGCTCCCTAAAGCTTGCTTTAGCTCGTTTGAATTTATCTGTCTCATCCCAAGGAACATCATTAAAAAAATGAACAAACAAAAAAAAAACAACAACAACAACAACAAAAAAAAAAAACACACAGTCCCCACCACCCCACCCCCCCCCCCCAAAAAAAAAAAAAAAAGAAAAGAAGGAAAACAAAGAGAACTAGATATTACCAGTATGACATCTCAGCCAAAAAACAGGCAGAGGGTGACTTGATAAAACCTCACACACGAAAGGGAATGTTGAGATGGTTATGTCTGGAAGATTCTTCTGCCTTGAACTGGGGAACCACAGATCTGCAGTTACATAGGGTGTTACTTCTCTCAGCATTTCAGAAGGAACAGCAGAGAAGCTGTGCTACTACCAGCTATGCAAAAATTTCCCCTCCTATCCAAACTAAAGTGATCAAAGGCTCAAGTGAAGCTGCAAGCCTGAAGAACCTTTGGAGCCTATTCAAGGGGACGGCTCACAAACCCAAAGCTATTTACAGGGTAATGTCCTTGAGGCTATCAAACAGGGAGGGCATTCCAGTGTCTCACACACGAACTCAAGGAGCACATCTGTGCCTTTATGTATTTCTGAAGCAAGCCAGGCAAGTGTTTAGGCTTGACATGTACCCTCTCAGCTTCTTCTGGCAAAGAAACAAATGAAAAAAAACATCTTCTGTAGCTTGAGTGTGGTTTTAAGACCCCTTTGAGAGGACTGCATGGTGTTGTACCTAATGTTGTTATACCTAACAGATTTGTAAATTCAGGCATGACGTTAAACTGAATTCTCTGGATTGAAACTGATTCTTCTTCATCTGTGTTTAGTCAGTTATCTTCTTATCAGAAATGATGATGCTTCATCTCTTTTTGAAGTGTCCTTTGGTACTACTCAGAAGACACTTACTTGCCTTGTGCCACTTCTCCTGTGGCTGCTTAACACAACAATCTAAAACCTCCCTTCCTATCATGTCTCTAACATGTGCCCTCCTATCCAGTCTCTTTAAAAAAAAAAAACAAAAACAAAAACAAAAGCAACAAGAAAACAAACCACCGCACAAAAAGGACAAAATAAACAACCAACCAACCCCAAACCACCCACAAACCAGTACTCCTGTTAAGGAACCAGTTCCTTTAAATATCTCTCATGGCAAATATGCATGACTGTCACTCAAGAAGCAACAACCAGAGCATGAGCAAATGCATACAAGCTGGCAGTCCCAAACCTTGTTGATCTTATGCCTTTCTGTAGGTTCTGAGTGGACCAACTAGACTGCATTTACAGAACAGTATGGGGGGCACAAGGCACCAGCATACAACTCTCTGCCTAACGGAAGCAGAGATTTTGGATTTTTTGTTTTAGTACTTACTTGAACCGAATTAATTGCCCAACTGCACATCCTGCAGTACCTGTAACTTGGCATACACAGCAAGACACACATGCAATGCACAGCAACAGCAGTGAAACACAAAACTATATTTCTGTATTTCCAATGTATGCTCCAGCACACAGCACACAGGAACACAGAGAGATCTACACAGACTTCTACAATGGCCTAACCAGAGATGATTTCACCTGCAGTGCCATGCAGTCACCAACTACAGAAAGCAACCCAGAACACTTATATTTGCAAAAACTAATAAAATAATAGTACAGTGTCATACGTACAGGGACTGCCTACAATCAGTATGCTATAGCAGAAAGCAAGCAATGACAAAGCAAGACAGCAAAAGAAAAAAATATGGTGCAGTGGTCAAGTTTAGAAATATAATCTGAAGTTTGTATCCAGCAGCATGCTTTTCAAGTCTGGCTCAAGTGGCTCAAACACGGAAGGGGCGTTTGTTAAACAAAAAGATGAGTTCAGTTGTGTTTTAATGCAGGCCTTTCATTCTGCCCGTACTACAATGAAAACGTGGTAGACCAGTTGTAAGCTCTGCAACTGGTGACACTGCTTACAGAAAGCAACCCAGTACCAAGGAACTCCTGTGCACCTTCAGATGTCTCATCCCTTCTCAATGACAGCACTCTAAGAACTAAGGTTTCTCCTCACCCTGTTTTAAACCGTGGAAGTTTACTTGCTAAGCTCCTCGGTATGCTCTGCCACTTAAATTCTCACAGTATGGAAACAAAACATCCTCTTTTTGCCTAGTAAGTGTCGTAATATTAACTAACATGCAGTAAGAATTAGTCTGCTTTCTGCTTATAGGATTTCTACCATCATATTCAAAAAAAAAAAATTATTTCTTCAGCAGTGTTTAGAGTACTATCTTTCTTATCTGCCTTATGTCCAGTTTGCTAAAACTGAATTTGCTTATATACAAAGCAGAACAGCAAAACCCATGGATTTTGTAGTCATATTAGCTGTGCAGATCAGAGAAATTTAGGTTCTCACTATATTCTCTTTTACAGTTGGCCAATCTGGTTTACAAGTATGTATTTTGTAAAATCATCAGGAATCCTCAAAAGATATTTTCTGCTGTGGTTTGTAGACAGACTGCTCCACTTACACCGAATAGCTTGACCATTAACTAAAAAATTAGTGCAAGGTATGCTCCTGCTTAGACTCCAAACTCAAATACTGCGATACAGATGGCAGACTAACGTCAAAGAACAATCTTAAATACGTCTTTTAAAGACAACATTTAAATACTCTCTTCCAAAGAAGTGATACCAAAACTTAAAATGTTGAAAAGCCCAGCCTCCAGCTGATTGTTTGCAAAAGGGTAAGACATCTTAAAGATAAAATTGTGTTTTTCAAGTAAGCAGGATCACCAGAATTCTATGGTTATGGAAGATATGGAATTTAAATGTGTGAGAATTCAAAAAAAAAAGATTTTAAAAGTCAACTGGATTCTCATGTAAGTTTTTAAAAATATATTAATGCATATTGCCACCTACCCCCCAAACTCAGTTACTATTTTTGGAATGATTTCTAGGAAGAAAGAAAAGAAAAAGGCAACAAACAAACATGAGGTAAGTCACTAGCTGCAAAATGAGACCGCATCTGGAATATTGTGTCCAGTTCTGGGCCCCTCAGTTCAAGAAGGACAGGGACCTGCTGGAGAGAGTCCAGCGCAGGGCAACTAAGATGATTAAGGGAGTGGAGCATCTCCCTTATGAGGAAAGACTGAGGGAGCTGGGTCTCTATAGTTTGGAGGAGACTGAGGGGTGACCTTATAAGTGTCTATAAATATATAAAGGGGGAGTGTCACGAGGATGGAGCCAGGCTCTACTCAGTGGCAAACAATGATAGGACAAGGGGTAATGGGTACAAACTGGAACACAAGAGGTTCCACTTAAACTTGAGAAGAAACTTCTTCTCAGTGAGGGTGACGGAACACTGGAACAGGCTGCCCAGGGAGGTTGTGGAGTCTCCTTCCCTGGAGACATTCAAAACCCGCCTGGACACATTCCTATGTAACATTATCTAGGTGTTCCTGCTCTGGCAGGGGGATTGGACTAGATGATCTTTCGAGGTCCCTTCCAATCTCTAGCATACTGTGTGATACTGTGTGAAATGTCATTTTTCAGACACTTATCTTCCACAAATCAAGGGTGCTTTCTGCAAAAAGAGCAAATAAGGCCAGCTTCCCAAGAGCTCTGGTGCTGTCCTACAGTATCTTTGTTTTATGACACTTTCAGTCTTCAACTGAGACAATCCAATCTTCTTCCCATTTCCTGTCCTCCACCGAGTGTGAAGTTCAGGTTTGTGTTTAGCTCAGTTCTTGTCTTTCTTGAAGGACACAGTATTTTTATGGATTGCTTGTGTGCCTGCCAATATTACAGCAACATGGAGCTTTGTGGGGATTTCTGCCACTTTTGACAGAGCATCCCATCAAAAAAAAAGTAATATTAACAAGCCCATGCAGTGACTGAAACGCTCAGAATAGCTCAGTTTTCAAAAGGAGATGTATTTAAACCAAAGAGACACTTGCTATCCTTCCACCCAATTGTGTCGCTAAGCACACCAAACATCACAAATTAAAATATGTAAGTTTCCCCATATATGCATGTGCCATGCTAAATTGCCAGATCCAGAACTACTATTCAGATTAACATGGCACAAACTTCAGTCTGCTTTTTTATCAAATTAATCAGGCTCAGATACAATGAAGAACCAGTATTATCTTCCATTTAAAAGCTATGGCCAACCACAAGCTCTCAATGTTATAAAGACTGATTCAATAACTATACTTCACTACCAGTAAGTCAGCAGTTTCACTGGAACTTGACCATGTAAATTCTTGAAAATTAAAAAGCATGAGGCAGGGGGGTGACTGTTGAGGTTTTATTTTTAAAGGGAAGAGAGAATATGCGGTTTTGCACCCATCAACATATGTTCAGACACAAGAGAAAAAAAATATAATTCAACTCCTAACTGAATTCCAGTCCAGTTGACCTTTAAGTCAGTGTTTAACAGAATGAAAAGCTTCCCTTATAGAAGTCCTTTGCTGTACCTTTGCTCACTGCAAAAGCAATTTTGTGGACTTGACCACTGACAAAAAGCTATATGCTAACCAACAATATTTAACTCGAGATCTAAATGCTAGACTACCTCCAGCCAGTACAAGAAAGGAAGCATTTCTGCCTCTCCACCCAAAAGACCTCCTCTGTGAGGCTGTGAACAATGAATAGAAAGCCATTTAGAAACCCCAAAATGAGATATACCACTGGTTTACAATAGTTTAAATAAAAAGCATCAGCTGTTTTCTCTCCTGTGGCTGTTAAAACTCCTGCAGGGCTGAATGGAAAGAATGTTCAATTCCCTAGCAGGTGAAACAATTGTAGTATTTAAGCAGAACAGAAAAAGGGAGAAAGAAGAGACTTGGGGTGGGGTGCAGAGAGAGGTATTTCAGACATTCTGTTTCTGCATCGTCCATCAGCACTGCACAAGTGTTACCATAACCACATTACACTCTTTAACTACACCAAGACTGTAATTAAACTAACATTATAGAAAATGGATCAGCAATAAGAAATAGCCTTTATTTTCATTTTATATGCAACATACTTTTGACCAAAAATTATTTTATATACAACATAAACAGTGGGTTTGTTTGTTGGTTTTTTTTTTTAACCAACACATTAGATTTGAAGAAGCACATATGCTCTATTTCAACTGAGAAATGGAGAGCTTTTACATTAAAATAAATTGTATTTGTAAATATGAGATTTGCATTCACAGCAAATACAAAACATGGACAAGTTTATTCTGGCATCTCAAGAATTTAAACGCCAAAATCATTTTAAATAGATGCTACTCCTCATGGAGATAGTAGGGATTCCCTTAAGTGGGAAAAAAGAAAAAGAAAAAACCCACAGCAGGAAGTTGTCATATACATTTTCAAGTATAACAATAATGTTTTGACAGTAACATGCCCTGCACAAGCCTATCAGAAATTCTAGTGGGTTTTTTGTTCTATGTGAGGCCTCACTTTGGATGTCTCCTGTACTTTTTCTCTCTTAAGGAGCTGTTTTATTTCAAATCCCGAGCATCATAAAACAAATTAACCGAGGCAATGCACACTGTGGGTGCTTCAGATGCAGGACAAGAATTGCAGAAATATAAATTTTGAGCTGTTTGAACATTACTGGTACCAAATGTCTGAGCACAAATCTCACACCCCACACAGCAATGGAACTCTGGTTGCAACATCAGAAGTGAACAGTTTAACCTGACTATCCAAATACATTCTTTAAAGGTCCCATTTCCATATGTTTTCCATTTTGCAAATGTGAACTGTCTGAGATGATAATTTTCCTGTGATGTGCATCTGCCTGAAACTCTTTGAGGGAAGAGGGGGAAGCCCGTTATTTTCATGTCTCAACCTTCTCTTGCTACTACTCATCAACAAGTATGAAGTCTTTAGGAAAGCATTAATCTCCCTCAACTAGTAGGTTTGATGAGAAAATAACACACATAACTTCCAGTCAGTTGCTGGGATGATGGCAGGCTACTGTGGATTCAAAGATTACAACCCCAGCAACAACTCGCATGCATATATCTCACGGCAGGCAGAAGCATCATGAACAGGTCTATGATTCTATAATTCTAAGAGTAGCCAGTAACTATGGTAGCACTGCAAACTGAAACTCTGCATATCTAGAAGTATTTAAATGCCAGGTTCTCAAGAGAGCATGGCCTCCTTTGAGTACAGGGCACACTGACCCACAGCACCATGTGCAGGCCATGTTGTCCTAGATCACTGCCTGAATGAGAGCCAGCTGAGCAGCTTCTAACGGGAGATAAAGCATTACCTCCTCACTTATGCTGCAGAAGGCAGCACGGGGGCTTCTCCCCACAGGCAGCCTGTCCAATTCTCCCACACTCCACAAGCCACAGCCTTCACAGGGAGGTCAGGCTGCCCACAGTAGACCTACCACTCCCTAACCACTCTGATGTTCACGTTGTAGAAACATAAATCTGCAGTGGAAACCAGGAATCGCAGTCCATGCATGCAATACCATGCCAGAACATTATGCTTATTGAGGAAAAAGGGAATAGGCTTGGATCTGGGAGAAGGTAGGCACCAGTAGGCTCTATTCATTCAAGTGTCACGTAACACTGCAGTTGGAAAGCAGCTGACATGTATGCAGAGCTTAAACAGTAGCTGTGGGACTGCACACCCCACATCCATAAAATAGGACTGTAATGCAGATAACTAGCCATTTAGTTTGGGGATTCACACAAATCCTGTAAGCTTCAACCACCCCAGCTACAGCAAACACAACATTCACTCATCAAACTGATTTGAAAAAGTACCAGTACTAACAACTGAGGAGTTGTATAAGAGAAGTGGAGGAAATAAAACATCTGAACTTTGGAAGCTGGGAAGACGAATGTTAGTAATATGGGAAATGCAAGACACAGCTTTAAAGTCTGTCTTCTGGGCAACTTATCCAGAGCACTGGGGAGTCTGGTTTTAAAGGGGATAATTATGTCAGAAGGAAGCCTAAAGGCGCAGATCACATTTCTTTCAAGAAGTACACCATGCACAAAGCACCTTCGATTCATCTATGTAAAAGCAGATCAACTTATCCATGGATTATACAGACAGCTGTAAGAATCCTTCTAGTGTCAACCCATAATGAGCGTGAGCCTGACAGCCAAGCACTCCTTTGAGCAGACCACTCTGAAGGAGACTGTTGGTACAATTTTCTTACAGTCATCTGTCCCCAGTTCTGCAATGATCATCATCTATGGGAAATTATTTACTGTAAGCATAATGAAACAGGTAGGACAAAACTACCATGCGCACAGTCTGCAGGAGGCTCAGATGGAAGCTGACACTAATGAATTCAAACTGCCTGAAACCTGAGAGAACCACCTCAACAGTACTACTGATAGGCAATAAAACTGCTGAAATCTACATCTCAACACTACTGAACATGATACTATTGCATCTTGATGTAACTGAAACACAGGAACAAAACCACACAATGGTCACAAAGATTTACAGGATGCCACAAAGACAAATATATTATCTACAAAATAAAGTGCATTTTCCTTGAAAATATTCCCATTGTTCTTGCCACAGAATAAGACTTGCACTAACTCCAAGTCATCATCTCTTTAACTGCCTCAGACATTTTACCAGTGCAGACAGCATTCAGCTCAATTCAGTCCAATACATTAAGTTAGGAAAACTCACAAAAATCCTGACACATACCTGATCTACTAATCTTGTCAACTCGATCCATGCTAGAAGAGATTTTAATTCGAGGGCTACTCTGATTAGAGGATTCGGAACCTCCATCAGCAAAAGAGTCTTCAAATGCAAATAGTATTTCTTTCACACACTTGTGACAGATACTGTGCTGGCAAGGAAGGATTAGCGGATGGGTGAATAATTCCTTGCATGCTGGGCAGATGAGCTCTCTTTCAAATCCCTTAATGGCAACCTTCATGACAGAAAGAGGGAGAAACAAATGTAAGAGCAGAGAACATGAGCTAGCATGGCACAGCTGTCTGTCACCAAACCCCAGCTCTGCTGAATAATCGCTGCACAGTTCTAGCTGGTTTGAAGCACTCCTCCAGTTAACCCTGCAAACAAATTTATATTTATGAGAGCACTGACAACATTCATTTCAGCTGAAACGAAAGCTGCCACTAGGAAAATTCAGTTCATCTTTAGGTCACGTCTGCATTGCAGGGGAAGAAAAAGAAGAGGGGAGTAGTCTTAATTCCACTCAAGAACCAAGCAAGATGAAATAAACCATACTTCCTAACAATAGGAATACATACGTTTAATTCTGCTTGCTCACCTGCTTTTCAAGAAGCAGGAAAAAAAGAAGAAAAAAGGAAATAAACTGTCCGGCTGGTTCAACAACAGGCTTCCCTGCCCTGTAACTCACATTTAAGGAGAAACTATTCTGACTTCATTTGGCTAGTAGCTCGAGTCAGGAACATTGTTTGTTTGACGCACAAAGACCCGCCTGTGCACCACCAGGGCAGCTCTTCCCCAAGTTAACGACTCCACAGCCGCCTGGCGCTGGCTCCCGGGCCTGAACCCACCGGCACCTCCTCGCCGCGGCACTAGCTCGTGTCCGCGACTGTCCAACCCGCCGCCAAACTACACCACGTACATGCAGGGGAATGAAACCCATCCCCTGCGCACCGAACCCCGGCTGAAGGTCCCTGTGCGAGCCATGCCCGCCGCCCCACACCGCGGGCTGTCGTCAGGACCCCTCCAGCCGGACGGGGACCGAGCAAACACACCCCTACCCCACTGTCGGCTCTCACCGCGCTTTCCCGCCGGTCGCCTTCCATCCTCACGCCTCCTTCTCCTGCCGATTCCGCGGTTACAGCTGCCATCCTGACGGGACACCGTGCCCCTAGGCGGAGGCGGGGAGGCAATGCCGTGCTCTGGGGCGGGGCCAGAGGCAACGCCCAGCTCACAATGGCGAGCGGCACCTGGCACAGGCGGCGCCACTTCCGCAGCGGCGGAGGGTCCGGCAGGGGGCAGCGCGGTGCAAGGCCTGCCAGAGCCCCCCCAGTCACCACTCCTCCGCTTCCCTCTTCGCAGCTGCGGGAAGTGTGCGTAGAGTCATAGACTCACAGAACGGTATGGGTTGGAAAGGACCTTAAGATCATCTACTTCCAAACCCCCTCCAATGGAAGGGACACCTCGCACTAGACTATGTCGCCTAAGGTCTCCACACAGCCTTCTCTTCTCCAGGATGAACAGCCCCAGCTTTCTCAGCCTGTTTTCATACAGGAGGGAAAGTTGAAGGGAAAACGGACAGTAGCCTTGTGCTACACAACAGACAGACGTTTAGTGAATTAAAGTGGATGGAGCCTGAACTACATGAATGATGAAATGCTGTAAGTTTGACAAACCCTAAATTTGACCTATTTGCCTGTTTGAAAGACTAACATCAGGATAAGATCCTTTCTCTGCTCAGAATTACTGTTTCGATATGAGTCAATAAAACAAACACACTTGGAATGGCTTATTTCAGTTTTGGTCATTATTTACATCTGGGATTCAGTGTCCTAGACATGAAATTTGAGTGAAAAATGGCATTCAGAAATTATGAAAACAGGAGACTGTATAGCATATTCAGTATTACAAAGAACTTTCTAGAGAACACATGTAAAGATGCTATTTCACATTTACTTTGGAAAACCGCCCTCATAAAAATACAGAGCACTGTGCTTGAAATAATTCTGATATTTAGTATTTATATTCAAAATGATTATAAATGCTCACAGTATTTATATTCAAACTGAAACATGTCACTTAATCAAGCATGTGGGGAGAATGGGTAAGTACATGTGTGAGGATGGAGGCATGGACCCAGAGGTAGAGTGCAAGCTGGATCGTTTATTGAAAAGATTACACGATATTTATATGCTTCCAAGCAATTAGCCAAGCACATCTGTGTTTGCTTTGCGGTTACATCAGGTGAAAGGTCTATCTGATTTTCTTATCGACATCCTCTTTCCAGTCCCGACGTCCTTGTGCCTTGCCAGTTCCAACATCTTCCAAGTACCAGTCAGGGACAGGTCACTCTTAATTGCCTGCTGTAGTTTCTCCTTCCCATGGTCTCTGACAGTTTCGATACATTCCAACCCCCACAGTTCCCCCTTCTTGTTTTTGCAATGCAGTATACACATCTTTCAAAAGCTTGGGATAACATTTGCTGCATACATTGTAATAAGCAAGGTACAACACATATGATGGCAAAGAGAGCAAGCAAAAAGATCATTCCTCCCTTAACCAAAGTCAATAGCCACCCAGTGATACCCCAATCAGAGAAAAGTGATGATAACCAATCTTTATCATCCTCCCTTAACTTCATTACACTGTCTTTTAATTTACAGTTACTTTCATGTATGGATTCTGAATGGTCTGACAAATTCATACAATACATTCCTTCCAGAATTTCACACCCATGTCCATGAGCTAAGAGGATAAAATCAATTGCTGCTTGTCCTGGGTTCAGCAGCAGCAGTCACGTTTCTCCTTCGTGGTAGCTGGTGCACTGCTGTGTTTTGACTTCCAGCCTGGGAACAGTGTTGGTGATGCCGATGTTTTCAGTTGTTGCTAAGTGATGTTTACCCTGACAAAGGACTTTGTGAGGCTCAGGCTCTGCCATGGAGGAGGGGAAGTCGTGAGGAAGCAGAGACGGGGCGCCTGACCCACGCTAACCAAAGAGGTATTCCATCCCACAGCACGTCATGCCTGGGATGTAACTGGGAGTTAGCCGGAAGGGCTGGGCGACTGTGGGGTTGGAGGAGGTATGGGTTGGTGCTTGGTTGGGCTTGGGGGGTGAGTTATCGGTCGGCTGGTGGTGAGGTGTTGTATTCTCTTCCCTTGTTATTTCCTTTATCATTGTTATTATTGGTGGTAGCAGTAGTGATTTGCGTTATACCTTAGTTACTAAACTGTTCTTATCTCAACCCGTGGGAGTTGCATTCTTCTTGACTCTCCTCTCTGTCCCCCTGGGAGTAGGGGGAGGCAAAGGGGGGGGGGGGGGTGGGAAGTGAGTGAACGAGTTGTCTGGTTTGGTTTAAACCACGGCACTGCTCTATTTTGCAAAGTCGCATGTCTTATAGAGTCAACATCAGTGAGCAACACAGAGAGAGCAGATGCTGTAGCATTAGTTTGCTTAGCAAGCCAACATCCTAACTTATTCAATGTTGCCAAAGCTTGAGCGCTAGCTACTCCGGGAGCTAAAAATGAAGCAGCTATTATTTCACCTGTGTTCCAAAAATTTACTTTGTCATTGCAGCTCAGTTGAAAAGCGTGCTTTGACCTTCGAGAACGCAATCCTTGTTTATTTATTATCATAGTGTTATTAGGAATAAACATGCCTTAAGGTCCCTACTGCACACAGGCCATCCTTTATATGGCATAGGACCCTTTGCCAGGCCCAGTCTTGTGGCAACTGAGGCATGGACTCTGTTTCTGGCTACAAACAAAATCCCTTGCTGAGTGAGCTTACAGGTTTTTATAGTATTCTGCTTAGCGGTTAGTAGTGGTTAGTTCTTTTGGTACTTTTCCATCACAAAACAATTTTATTGATCACACACTCTTTCAGCCAACCACATTACTATCCACACACCTTTGCTTAATTATTTCTAAACATAGTTCTCTGCTATTACTACTCGTTACAATCTCACTTCCACTTCCCCTTGACTACACATTCTTTATCTTGTCTTAAGCATCCTCCTGTTTCCAAATTTACAGTCTTCAGAAATTATCTTGATGCTCTTTCTTCGGTTCCACACAGTGTTCTTTCTCCAGCTCTTTCTAACTTGTCCCATTCACTTCTCCCAAGGTTTGTGGCTGATAAGAATCCAGATGCCCGGGCTCTCGTCCATGTCTACTGGCGCAGCTTCTTGTGCAGCATTCCCCTCATCTCCCCCTTCTTTATAAACTAACAAAACATTAATAGACTTAGCAAACAAAACGATTTATACAAGCAATTAAACAAGGAGCTGTGATCAAAATATATAAAAAGATTTTTACACAGGCTATTGCGATTTTAATAATGTCTTTCTACCATGCACTGATGCCCTATTCTGACAGCAAACTTTCTAGCCAATTCCAGGTACTCTCCACTTGCAACTTCTTAACTCCGTCCTTTAGGTTTTGAATTGCGTCATGGACAGACTCAGAATGATCAGATGGATTCATGTAACACATTCTATCAAAGTCTTTACAACCATGGCCTTGAGCTAATAGCAAAAAATCTATGGCAGCTCTATTTTGAAGGGTAGCGTGTTTGACTGAATCGTTATCTGATGTTAACAGACCATTGCTGTGGGTGAAAAACCTCCGGGGCAGAGGCTGGGTTTCTTCCCGCCTCTCACCGGGACGAGTGGACCCCCCGCCGCCCAGCAGCGCGCATCTTGGCTGGCGCAGCGCGTCCCCGCGCCTGCCGGAGCACACAAAGGCGAGGGGCGGCCGAGTATCACAGCCCTCTGCCCTCGGGCAGGCAGTGGGGGGAGCCCGCCGGAGCCTGCTGCTGCCGCCGCCGCCGGGCAGGTGACTGAGGTCGCGGCATCAGGGAGGTGGAAGCGGCGCGCCCGTGCTCCGCAGCTCCTTATCCCACCGCTGCCACCAGGCGCAGCCCCTCGGTCGGAGGGGAGCCCCGCTGCAGCTTCCACCCAGCTCCTCCCGGAGCGCCGTTTTCCTCCCCACCGTCCAGCCCGCGGTTCGCCTCGTGACACACGGGATGTGGAGCATTCAGGTTGTGGGGCTGGTTCACAGCACCTTGATTTTCCGCTTGTTTTTTAATGTTTTTCCACATATCATGCGGGTCAGGGCGGTAGAGGTCGGGTTCTCTGTAAGGGTCGATTGGTCCGGGATCAAAACGGTCATCTTTGGTTGGCTCATTTGCTGTTGCAGCCTGCCGGCGGACATCTTCCCACAGATCGATAAGCACGGGAGGGTGTGTGAGCACCAGCAAAGCTTGTGTCGCATGACAGCCAATGCCAGGATCAGGTGGGAATAGATCTGGCTCAGTTTCTGGGTCTACTGGCCCCGGGTGTAGAGGATCCAGAGTGTTCTCATAGACTGAGTGCCATATGGCCAGCAGTCTGGGGGCCACTGCGTCATCCCTTGTGTCTGCATCCCAAAGGCAGACCCCAATCTTGTCCCATACTCCCTTCTGATAAATATTAGTTGATGTCGCCTCTGGGGCATGGGCTGAGGCCCATATTCGTAAGTCTTTCTATTCATCTTCATTTACAGTAACCCCCTTCTTTGCTAGGAATTTTAGTAGTACTCTCTACGCCTATTTGTGCTCGGTGGATGCTGAGTTTCCCATGTTCCTGTTCCCAGCCGCTTACCTCAGTCAGAGGTATCAGTTAATTGCTGCAGCCTTTTGGAGTTTGGCAGGGCACCTCACCGGTAGCCAAGACACAGCTCTGTGTTGTCCCTGTTCGGGTGCCGTTTGTGAGGATGGAGGTGTGGACCCAGAGGTAGAGTGCAAGCTGGATTGTTTATTGAAAAGATTACATGATATTTATATGCTTCCAAGCAATTAGTCAAGCACATCTGTGTTTGCCTTGCGGTTACATCAGGTGAAAGGTCTATCTGATTTTCTTATCAACATCCTCTTTCCAGTTCCTACGTCCTTGTTCCTTGCCAGTTCCAACATCTTCCAAGTACCAGTCAGGGACAGGTCACTCTTAATTGCCTGCTGTAGTTTCTCCTTCCCATGGTCTCTGACAGTTTCAATACATTCCAACCCCCACAGACATGAGTTGTCAGCCTTGCAGCTATGTTTTGCGTAATGATTTGCAAGCATCTGAATAACTATATTTTGCCTTAACCACCTCTACTACCGCCAAATGTCCTGGTGTTACAGGCAGGCTTTGAAGGATCTAGATCTTCGTAAGCCCTTGGCTACGTTAGCATACTACCCATTGGTGACACTGGGTGTGATAGTTTTGGGGTCAGATAAACTATCGGCCACAGACCAGAACAAAGGCCCTCTTGGCTCTGCTGGTGCCTTTTGAAACAGTATGAAGAACTTTTGTCTTTGGTAGCACAGCAAGGCAAGCTGTTCTGTACTCCATGCCAGAGGTGTAGGTGACAGCAGAGGTGGGTCTTGCTAGTGTGGACGAACTTGGATGAAGCACATACTCTCCTACTGGCCTCTTACAGCCTGCACACAGGCCACAATGCCAACTGCTGCTACAGTCAAGACTGGTGACTCCTTGTTGTATCTCTCAATAGATCATTACCATATTAGCTTGCTTGTGTGCCTATTTGCTCTGGCTTTGGGGTAGTTTAGAGCATGATTTTAATTACCACCTCCTCTACCACATTAAGATATTACAAGATGAAGAGGTACTTGAAGGCTTAAGAAGGGCAGAATTCCCATGTCTGTTCTCACACCTTTTGCTAGCATTTCAATGCTTCCCAAGGCTAGGACTACTGCATTTGCCAGTACCTTTAAGGTACTGGGAGGAAAAAAGCAACAGCTAGGAGTCACTGGCACACTGAAAAGGCAAGAGCACAAATAACTGCCGAAGGAGGGTCCTGTCCTTTGCCTCTGCACAGTCACCCAAGTCAGACCTGCTCTTCTGCTTTGTTTCCAGCCACTTGTGCATCAACTGCAAACCTGTTCTGCTAACAAGGGACAACTTTTACATGAAGCAATACCTGGAAAGTGTCAAGACAGGTCAACACATTCTTTATAATTCTCTCCTGCCCCTCAGCAGGCAGGGTCTGACCAGGTGTCAAGGGCATGCCTTGAGCTCCCATGACAGCAAGCACAACACAACTTGAGTGGGGGTTGTCATCCTATTTTCCCTCCTACCTCAGGTTCAGTGTGCTTGTTAATTTAATCTCTGGTACACAGCTGTCTCCTAACATTAACAGTCAGTACAATTCAATGAAGGATGGTTTTCAATGAGCCTGGTTTTCAATGAGCTATAAAAATCCTAGGTTTGTCATTACACAATGTAACAACATTGAGTGGTTGAGGCCCTACTGCATGAAGCAACACAGCCCTGCCCCAAAGTGCTCAGTTCTGTCAGCACCTCCCCTGCCTTTAGCAATCAGGATCCAAGACCAAAGCTTTCCAGGACACTTCTTTTCATGCAGCTTTTGCAACCATGGCTCAAGCCTAAGCAAGTTCCCAGCTGGTCTGCACTCCTCTGACTGAGCTGCTGAAGCCTGCCTTGCACCAGGCTTGCCTCAGAGCCAGAGCCAGAGCCAATGCTTCCATGGCAGAGGTATGCAAGATGAAGAGTGAGATTTGTTCCCAAGTTAACGTGACTTTCTTGGGCACTGAGGTACAAGGGAGACACATTTTTTTCCCCCTAAACAACAGTTGTATTCCTGCTAAGATGGATGTAGTGGGTGTTTAGCCCACATTCTGGTCTCCGTAAATCGTTAGTGATGCAATTTGCTGTAGGAGAAGAGGAGTTTGAGCTTGGTCAGAGTACACTGAGTGACCATAATTCTTTGGGGAGCTAACTTTGAGCAAGACTCTGTAATCTTAGCTCTTTGGGGAGCTAACCTCAAGCAAGAAAAGTGGAGCAAAGAAGTGCAACAGAGAGGATGAAAAAAAGAAGTAGATGAAGGAACTGAGAAGTGAGGAGAAGGTTGAAAGGAAGATGTCGAAAAGGCAGACTAACCGATTAAAAGCTTGTATTGTGCGCGTGGACAGCAGCAACTAACCAATTGCATTGTCCGTGTCTTGAATCCTCTCAAATAGTGACTCCGATGTGATTGCAGAACGAAAGGCGCAACTCGCGGAAGAGGGCTGCGTACTCTGGAGGGGACTGTCTTGGCTGAAAAATCGTCTTGCTGGCCAGACTGAGCAGACCAGAAATCTCCAGGAGTAGCTTCACCTGCTTCAGAGAAAAATTCAGGTGAGCAGCCAAGAGACAGGAGGGAAAGAGAGAGGATGGGTTCAAATATCTCGAGCGAAGAAAGGATGATAGTTAGGATGATGCAAAAGATGAGGAGGAAAATATGAAAGAAACAATGTGGAACTATTGCTAGCATGGTTAAAAAGTAAAGACTTGCCCGTGGAAACACCACGTGTATTTGACTGTGAAATTTGGAAAAAAGCTGGTAATCTGATCTTTGACCATGCTACAAGGGGTGACTCAAATGCCGTACGTATACAATCGACATGGCGTTTGGTATATGAGACGCTGAAACAGATGCATCGTGACAAAACTGTGACAGAGGAAGTCAGTGGAGTGTTAGTGACTGGAGACCCAAATGAGGAATCCACTCACAGTGGAAAGTCAGCAAAACAGGAAATAGCAGTCCAGATGGACAAGAGTGAAGCAGAGCGGGAGGAAAGTGAGTCGGAAAGTTCAGATGAGGAGGGGACTGTGGTCTCACAAAAGATAACATCGTTGCCACATATATGACCTGCGGTTTCATGTAAAAAGGGTTCAGGCAGTACGATGATGGCTGCAAGCTGCAGGGAGCAAAAAGAGAAAGATGAAGGAAGTAAAATAGGAGAAGGGTGGAGAAAAGTGCATTTAGACCTAATCAAGGAAGGGGGAGAGTTGCAATTAACACCTCACTTGGCATTTCCTGTGGTGGTCCAGCTCAGTCAGCCCGGGACCCATCAATTGGGAACTGGTAAAGGAGATTCAAAAAGCTGTGATGCAAAATGGGCTACAATCACCATTTACCCAAACTTGATTGGAAAATGTCTTGGGTGGACAGCTTGTGATTGTCCTCAATTAGCTGCATTGATTTTAACACCAACCCAAAAGTTGTTGTGGAAGGACAGATGGGCAGAACTGTGTGAGCTGCAGGCTTTAGAGAACTTGAATCGGCACCAGGGTGATCCACACCTGGGAGGAAGAGTAGATCATCTAATGGGGGCAGGTGCATTTACTACTCCTGAGGTTCAGGCTCAAATGGTGCCATTTTAGGAGACTCAGCACACTTAGCATTAAGAGCATTTGCGACTATTCTGGAAATGGGAAAAAAACCTCTCTCATTTACCACAATAAGACAGGGGAAGAATGAACCCTATATGCAATTCATAGATAGCTTGTGAGAAGCCATAGATGGACAGTTTGATCATCCAGAAGCAAAAGAGTCTTTGTTACTAAAATTGTCTATTGAGAACGCGAATGTGGACTGTAGAAAGGTTTTGCTGTCCTTGCTAAAATCTGCATCATTAATAGAGATGGTAGAGGCTGCGAATCATGTAGGCTCTCTAGAACAGCAACAAATAATGTTAGCTGACACGTTTGCTGCGGCCATGCAACCCCTAGGAACCGAAAATAAAAGATGTTGTTTGCGGCAAACTAGGTCACCTTAGTTTCCAATCCCCAAAAGGCAAAGCAGCCAAATCCAAGGGCCCATCAGACTGGGTCCCAGGATGGTGCCCCCGATGCCAAAAAGGTTGTCATTATGGCAACCAGTGTCAGTCCAAATATGATCGGGAGGGCACACCCCTTCACCAGGGATTGGGAAACTGGAAGCGCAGCATGGGGCAGGGCCGCACCATGACACAAATACCCCTGAATGTGGTGAATGGACCCCCATCGTTAAACAACAACCTTCAGGGTGTTTGGACCAACTCACCACAAAAACTTGTGGAAGTGCCGGAGTGGATGTAGTGACAACTGAAGAAGTCACATTAATGACATCTACTGTCCACATGGTAGCGCTTAATGCACATGGACCATTGGGCTGTGACTTTAGTACCCTGTTATCAGAACATTCTAGTATAACACTGCAAGGTATCTTTGTGCTGCCTAGCATAATTGATGTGGACTGTATGGGACAGATTAAGGCAATGGTATGGACTCCGAACCCTCCAGTACATATCCCTAAGAACACAAGTATAACACAACTTACTCCATTTTTAAATCAGGCACCCACAACTGGGTCAGAGAAAAGGGGAACTGGAGGCTTCAGCTCCACAGGACGAAAAACAAATATTATGTGGACATTAGAGATTCAACAAACAAAACCACAGATTCGAATAACAGTGAACTGGGGAAATCAATCAGTGCAGCTTGATATGCTAGTAGACACCGGAGAGGATGTAACAGTAATTGCTGAGGAAAATTAGTCCCAAGACTGGTGATTAATTAATCCCCAGGGAACTTCAGTAGGTGTAGGAGGAAACACCACAACTAAACAAAACATTAATTTAGTGATCTTTCGAACATCAGATGAATCTCAGGGTTTCACCAGACCGTATGTGACTTTAATTCCCATGAATCTGTTGGGAAGGGACTTGCTAGGACAAATGGGATGTACTGTCATCAAAAAATTTTTAGGATGGGCCACTGATGGGTAACCAGTACTCAAACTGAAATGGAAATCTGAAAAACCGGTTTGAATAGATCAGTGGCCATTAACCACAGAAAAGGTTGCCATTTTGTGACAGCTCATCCAAAAGCCGGACACATTCAGCCATCAACAAGTCCATGGAACACCCTGGTATTTGTCATCCCAAAGAAATCAGGAAAGTGGAGACTGTTACATGATCTGCATTGGATAAATGAAGTGATGGAAGATATGAGGCCTCTACAGCCAGGGTTGCCCTCACCCACGATGATTTATCAAGATTGGAACATTTTAGTTATTGATTTAAAGGACTGTTTTTTCACAATACCCATTTATCCTAGAGACAGAATTTGCCTTTTCAGTCCCTGTAACAAACAAAGAAAGACCTATGCAGACATATCAATGGGTGGTATTGCCACAAGACATGAAAAATTCACCAACAATATGTCAAGGTAATGTTGATGTAGCGTTTTGTCCATTTCAGGAAAGGCATCCCGAACTATTAGTATATCATTATATGGATGATATACTGGTGGCTGGGGAAATGACCTAGAACCCGTTAAGCAAGAAGTTTGTTCAATGTTGCAACGACATAAATTGCAAATTGCCCCTGAAAAGGTTCAAGATACCGCACCATGGAAATATTTGGGTTGGAAAATTTTAGATCACACCATTGAAGCTCAAAAATTAACCATCAAGATCGATATCCATACACTTAACGATGTGCAAGTCTTGTTAGGAAATATCAATTAGATTCAAACATTACTGGGAATTGACAACAAAACTTTAGAACCATTGTTTGAATTGTTGAAGGGTGACACAGACTTAAATGCACCCAGACAAGTAACACCAACAACAAAATAAGCAATAACGATGGTAGAAACAGCATTAAGTAAGAGACAGACACATTGTGCGGTGAATGGCATTCCTATTGAGTTTTTGATTGTCAATAATGATTTCCAACCAGTAGGATTAATCATGCAATGGGTTGAATCTGATAAGGAAAAAGTGAAAATTCTCAAGTGACAATTTTTGTCACATCAACCATCAAAAAACATTGTAACAAGACCTGAAATGTGTGCTCAGCTAATTATGAAAGGAAGAGAGAGCGTTTTAGCTCTATCTGACAAAGAACCTCAAACCATAATTATTCCCATGACAGAACAATATTTGCAGTGGTGTACGCAGAATAGTTTAGCACTACAGATAGCTCTAGGAGGATTTGATGGAGCAATCAAGATCCATCATCCTAGCCATCGAATATTGATCTTTATTCAGCAGGAATGTAGAGAGGAAAAACACAAGTGTAGTCTGAAACCTGTGAATGATATCACAGTCTTTACAGATAACAGTGGAAAATCAGGGAAAGCAGCTATTACCTGGCAAGAACAGGGCCAGTGGAAATCACAAATAATTTTTCTGAGGGATCACCCCAGACTGTAGAATTTAAGGCAGTGATTGAGGTGTTTAAACGGTGGAACACATGTCCAATCAAAATAATTTCAGCATATGTAGTAGGAGTTGTACAACAGTTAAAAAGGGCTTATTTGAAACATGTTACAGTCGAAACCTTGTTTAACAATATGAAACAGTTACGGTTGTTGTTAAAACAAAGAACTGAAGTGTACTATATATGTCACCATCGTAGTCATAAAAACTTGCCAGGATTCTGTGCAGAAGGAAATGCTAGAGCAGACCATCTAGCGCTGATAACAGTGCTGATAACACCGATTCTGTGAAGATTTTGAAGGCATGTGCTGCATGAATTTGTTGGACCATTCAGAATATATTTGTAAAGCTATTCATGAGCTGAAAAAAGGAGTAACAAAATTACAAATAGATGATGGATTTTTTGGATTAGGAAACTGGATTAGGAAACTTGACTCTCTAGGACTTGGGACATGGTTTGTTTCATTGATCAAAGGAGGTCTTACAATGCTATTCATTGTTATTTGTATCTTACTGATTGTTCCATTTTTATTGAGTTGCCTGCAGCAGATGTTAGAAAAAATGGTAAAGCAAATAATGTTTTTAGAAAAACAAAAAGAGGGAGATGTATGAGAAGATGAGTTTGAGCTTGGTCAGAGTATGCTGAGTGACCTTAATTCTTTGGGGAACTAACTTTGAGCAAGACTCTGTAATCCTAGCTCTTTGGGGAGTTAACCTCGAGCAAGAAAAGTGGAGCAAAGAAGCGCAACAAAGAGGATGAAAACGAGAAGTAGAAGAAGGAACTGAGAGGTGAGGAGAAGGTTGAAAGGAAGATGTCGAAAAGGCAGACTAACCAATTAAAAGCTTGTATTGCGCACATGGACAGCAGCAACTAACCAGTCGCGTTGTAGCTCTGAGCGTGTGGACATAATCTAAAACATATATAATCTTTGTAATCTGAAGTAAAAGGGTCTTCGACTTGTAATCAGAGTCCGTGTCTTTAATCCCCTCACTTTGCTTCTCAACCCTGAGCAGTTGAACCTTGAAGATGACTGTTTTCCCCAGGATTTTCTCAATCATGCAGGCTGAAAGATATATTGTTTGCTCAGCAATAAGGCAGGAATTTATGCTGCCTGAGAGAAATGTGACTGTTTTGGCTCAGGAACATAGGCTCTTCTTTGTCTACCCTTCAACTGTGTCACCCCAAACAACCAGCAAGGGCCTTAGACCCTGGGGTTTCAAAATGAAAATAACAATGATTTGAGAATCTCTTGTCATAAAACAAAAAATATCGACCCCTAACCCTTTGATTCTGCTCTGCAGAGATGTGCTACAGGCCCAGAAGCGTCACAGTTGGATGAGTTTCCTGACAGATCCCTAACTTTATAAACTGGACCAAACAAGTGTGGAAGGTCACACAAACACTCAGAGCACTCAGGCAATAAAGACTGCACTTAGCAACCGCCAGAATATTTGGACCATAATCAGCTTTGGGTAGGATTTGTAGCTAGCACTTCTCAAAGCATGCTAAGCTGGCTCAGTATACTTTTACTTTTTTCAGTTACTGCCATGTGTAATGTACTCTGCTTCAACCTAGTACATCCAGAAAGCAGCGGTTACAGAAGATCCAAAGAGAAGACAAGAGTCCACACAGAGGACTCTGCTGTTTCCCCCTGCACTTGCCAAGCGAATGAAGGAATTGTAATGAAAAAGCTTCCAAAAAATACATGACATTTAAATCACAATATCTTCCAGCTCTGAACTAGGGAAGAACATACCTGTAAACAAATTATTACTGTTTAGCAGAAAGTAAAAGTACAGATTATTTTTAAAAGGACTTAAAATATAAAAAGTTTACATTAAAATAAAAAAAAATAAAAACTTACAGGAAGCCCAACCACAGACTCAGTTTCTTACACGATAAAGATATGCACAAAGAAACACAAACCATTCAGACATCGTGCATGGGGAATTGCTATTCTGTCCTGCTGCCTTCCTTCCTTCACCTAGCTATACCCAAGGCTGGCAGCTGGCCCTTCATAGAATCATAGAATGTTTAGGGTTGGAAAGGACTAATGGTGTCCCCATGGGCAGAGATGCCTCACACCAGACCATGTTGACCAAGGCTCTGTCCACCCTGGCCTTGAATACTGACAGAGTTGGAGCCCTTGCCATATTATGTCCCATGCTCTTGAAGGCACTTCATAGAACCCACTGCTGGAGCGATGAGAACATGCCTAAGCGTGGAGACACACCTTTTGTCACACAGTCATTAGCCCTAAGTAACTCAGATTGAAAGCTGTGAAGACAAGCAAATTGGATTTTAACTTGTTTTATCTACTAGATTTCAAACTCAGACTCCTCTGCAGCATCTAACTTGAGCTGTTAACTGAAACTCAACTCCCAAGTTATCTTCACATGCTCTTTTAACATAAGTCACCTTTTTGTGCAAATACCCCTCTCAACATAGACATAATCTGGCACAATTCTGGGTACCCTGGAAATGGAAGAAAATTGCTGGTCAAGAGGTCTTCTCCTCATGGGAACCCAACCCCCTATTAAGGCCTTTCCTACACATAGGCAAGAAGTATGTAAAGCCTTAAAGATGAGCAGTAGAACTCCAGGTCACTTAAGTAAGGAGCCCAGAGCAACCCCCCCAAGCCCCCACAGCTGCTAGTAAACTTTGCTGTGTTTCTTCTCTCCAGTTTCTCATGTGATTTGTTTTTTTCATGCCGGTGTGGCTCTATCTCTTACTCTCACCTGGAGAAAAGCTGAAATGTTACCATGAAAGAATTCTGCATCAGTCAGTGTATGAAACCAGGCAGAAGGGAGGGACAGAAATCAGTGTTATCTGCAGGGTCCAGGTGGAGAACATGCAGAATTTTAAATACTTTTTTTATTTTTATATATTTTTCATGTTTATATCATATGGGGTTTAGAGCTTGGTTTTAGTAGTATCAGTTTCTGAAAACCATGTGGAGGGTAGAAATAGACAGTAAAACAAAGAAAACGTGAGGGGAAAAAAACAGAAGGGTCTGATTAAAGAAATGGAGCATATCAAGTTACTTATCTCAACAAAATCAACAAGCTAGTGCACAAGGACAGTGTCAGTGTTGCTAGCCTCTCTCTGACATTCTCATTTGTATATATTGGCTTATTGAATTTAATCCACTTACAGGAAAATGATTGGAAATAGTTCTACAAAACGGATGACCAGCATTGATATCAGTTTCTGTATCAGGCACAAATATTTCTTTATAGCATCTAAAAATTCTTCGACGTTAGAATTACAAGAGAAGCCGATGCATTCCAATTGAAAAAACGTACATTTATGCAAGTAAAACAATTTTGAACAGAGTGAAGGCAAAAAATTGGAGCAGTGTTTGTGTGTTTCACTGCTACAAAACAAAAGTTACAGATTGTGAAGAAGCGGGGGAGGGAGATTGAGCCGCCTTCTGGAATATTGTCATTTTGAGACAGTAGAGTGTCTATCCTTGATGTATTTTGAACTGGGATTTCAGAGTCCTGAAAGAAGGTCATACAACCTCCTTCTTACTCAGTGTCTCTGATAGAAAATGCAGTTAATTGTTAATCTGTGTCAGAGGGGTCTTTTGCAGTGCTCAGATGCTGCTGTGATATTTGTGTCATGTGCCTTGGAGGCCTAGAATATCTTACAGAGTATTGAAGTGAGCCTGAACGGATGTTATTGATACATGGATTGCACAAGGACTATCTTATTGCGGCTAAAAGTGTTGCATGTATCTTTCTGTTCCAGGTACAATGTGCAAGCTGTGTGTGTGAATCAGAGTCATGGGGGAATAATTAGTACAGATCACTAAAAGAGATAACAGGTTTTTGAAGTGATATTCCCACAGGAAAAAGTGACATATAATGATTTACCCCATTTAAGAGGTCTGACAGAAGATGCAAGCTAAGTGGAAAAACATGAGTGCCAAAAGAGGTCACATGCACAGCATTGAAGAGCTGATATATCATACTGTAGGGATCCTACACAGTGAGAGGTGAGTGTGAGAGTGTACAGTATTGTTATTGAGTCCTATTTCTCTAATAGTGCATTGTTCAGTGAAAGCCAGATGCTGAACAGTTAATTCAGAGCACGTTCATGCACTCAGGCTCTGTTGCAAAAGCTTTATTGATGAAGGAGAAGAAGAAAGGGAAAACCAGGGTGCTGGGACCTTTAAGCAGTAATACCCTGTCCCTAAGTAAAAATATTTTACCATGCAGAAGACTCCTTTTGCTGGCATCATTTTTGTCACCCGAGAAAGCAGCTTAATTATCCCAGCAGATACCTCCAAGCTGCTGGGTAACATCAATAAATTACAAAGGGCCTGCAATCTGAAACCCTGGTCCAGAGGTAAAGAAAGGCAAAAGGAAAACATGGAGAGCAAGAGGTCTCAGAACTGGCCCTTGGAGCGCCTCAAGTAGTGACCACCACTATGGAAAGTCTGTGAAGGTCACACAACTGCTAACTGCTCTTTTTCCACATACATCAAGTGTCTCAGAGGATGGGACCTGGCAATGTGATGCTCTATGTATAAACAGCAGTCTTGGCAATAAACATGCATGATTCACACTGCTCTTCTAACTCTGTCTACCAAGCCATATGGTCTTGCATCTGACTCAAGCAACCAGCACAGGCTATTTAACTGTTAAGAATGAACAGAGGTAGCATCGCTTTACAGGGAAATACCAGGCAAAGGGATTTTCTTGCCTGAAACCCTTTACGATTTTGTGTATTACTTAAAATGGACAAAAACAAGACAAGAGCCTGGATTCCCCCTCCTTTTTCTACAAAAGGAACATGCCAGTTTCCATCAAAATACTTGCAAACTTGGAACTATTGTGGGGGCAGGGGGGGGTGAGTTTTCTGTCCATTACTGCCCACTGCCATTTCAGCTGTGGAAACAGCCTGTGTCCAGCATCATGCTGTGTCCAGTGGTGAGCAGCCAGACAAACTGACACACACCTTGCAGAGGGTGCAGAGGTGGCTGCCTGTTCTGGACCAAGCAACACTGCCCAGTTTAGTTGTATTTTTTAAGTTTTTCATCCAACAGCCTTGGAAACACATGGCAAATATTGGAGTCATAGAATCATAGAATAATTTAGGTTGGAAAAGACCTTAAGGTCATCTAGTGCCACCCCCCTTCCATGGGCAGAGATGCCCCACTCTAGACCAGGTTGCCCAAGGCTCTGTCCAGCCTGGCCTTGAGCACTGCCAAGGATGGAGCATTTACCACTTCTTTGGGCAACTTGTTCCAGTGCCTCACCACCCTCACAGTAAAGAACTTCTTCCTTTTATACCTTACTCAAACTTCCCGTTTTAAGTTTGAACCCATTACCCCTTGTCCTATGCTACAGTTCCTGATGAAGAGTTCCTCTCCAGCATCCTTGTAGAACCCCTTCATAGGCTGGAAGGCTGCTATGAGGTCTCCACACAGCTTCTTTTCTCCAGGCTGAACATCCCCAACTTTTCTCAGCCTGTCTTCCTATGGGAGGTGCTTTAGCCTCCTTATCATCCTCTTGGTCCTTCTCTGGACTTGCTCCAACAGCTCCATGTCCTGCTTATGTTGAGTGATCATCTGTACATCAGATCTAAAGCCAAGTCAAGTTCCCCCACCCAGAAAAACACAAAACTTAAGGGGAGGACAGGCTCATCTTTCAAGGCTGGAGCCGACCCTCTTCTCCAGGCACATCTGCAGGCAGAGGCCGGTCCCGGCACTGCCACCTCCTGGCCCCGCACAAGTGTCCGGGGCAGCTACACCGCACCCCTGTACTGCGCCTGGTCCCATCCGGCAGTGCCGCAGCGCCACCGTCCCGCAAGGACCACGCCACCCCTACCTTGTCCCGCTTCAGCAGGCCCAGGACGTTGCCGAAGTGGCTGCCGGCCGCACCTGCGGCCTCTGGCTCCGCCGACAGGCAGCCCTTGCAGCGCGGCCACGGTTGCAGCTGCCACTTTGCTGGAGATGTGCTGCCTGCCTCCACGCACTTGCACCCCGCTCCTGTGGAAGGGCTCGCGGTGCCCAAAAGCACCATCTCAGCTGAAGCACTGTGCGCGGTGTTAAAGCTGGTGAGGTTACACCTGCCTGAGGTCTTGCCAAGCCCGAGCATGGCTGTATAAACAACTCCGGCTCATCGCTGAACCCGTGGCGTGAGGTTGGTGCAGTGGCCAGGTCTACCCAAAGCAGCATTCCCGATACAGGTATGCCTCTTTTAGCACAGACTGAAGTGGAATGCATGCTGAGGTACAGTGTGGTGTTTTTGTTCCAAGTCTCCTGATGGTTTTCCTAAACTCCAAGCATTTGCTTAGATGAGAAATTGTGCCTAAACACATCTGCAGAGAAGAGCACATACTAATGTGATGTACGTTACTGCATGTATGATCTGTCTCATATTTATGTGCTTGGACTGTATGCTTGTCTCCTATGCTTGTCTGCAGGGTAACTCAAAAAGGAAGAAAGCTTTCTGTCTTCTGTTTTTCTGCATCCCAGGCCTGATGCTGTCGTTTAAGATAGATACAATGTGCCTGTATACAACCGTAGCAGAAAAACTGGTCCAAGCAATTCAAGTCCCCTGCACTGCTTGAAGAAAGCAGCAACCTTAAGGGCCCATTGAAACGTTCACTCCTGGCAAGAAGGCCAGCTACCAAGAGGGACAGTTGCAGGAGAGGCACTGCAACACTCCACCCCAGCCATCTCATGGATGGGGAATGGTGTTTGTGATGTCGCAGACATGGCACCCCTGCTCCATGCCTGTCTCCATTTCGTGCTGCTGCAATAGCTTGTTTCTGGTGGAGGAACCACAGGTCACTGCAGCCCGCAGCTGGCTCATTTCTTTCTGTTCTGGTCTCAAACTGCCCCAAACCCAAAGGTTTTAGCTTCCCCCAAGACCTGGGGAGAGGGACAGGTCAATGTCCAGTCCACTGTTCTCTCACTAGCTCTCTCCCAAACTGAGAGGTGGAAGGGGACAAACTACCTTTAAGCTGTAGCTGTCAGGTAGCTCAAGACGCACATCACCTTATGTGGAGAAAGCATAATAAAGGGTGTTTTATAAAAGTGTAATGTTTTCTCTCAGAGGCTGTATTTCCTGAATGTAGTGATACGGTGGTAATGTTATCCCAGATTCTCTCTACAGGTTACCCTTTCCTTTCCGGAAATGGGGCTCATGAATAGCTATGACTTTTGTGTTACGAGATACTGTAAAATAATATGTATCAGATGACTCATTAATCAAATAGCTTGGTATTGGGATATAGACAGGCTTTCAGTGTTCTATGTATTGCTTTGAGAAAACAGCCCAGGAATAAACAGTTGGCAGTGACACAGGGGAGAGTGAGCTGTCATCACCCACACAGCTGAGAGATCCTCAATACATAATTTAACTCAATGTGAGATACTTTACTTCTCTGATCCAATTCCTGTTTGACAAACAGCACTCATGTGGGAAATTTTTGCTGCTGTGAATTCTTTGTGTCAGTGCTGAGGGCCGTCAGACAGTGGGGCTGGGCAAGGCTGGGAAGGGGGCTGCCTGAAGGAGCCCCTTGCTTCTCCCACAATGCTGAAGTCCGGTAGTCACCTGCAGGACACTGTGCTGTTGTGGCCTTGGAAGCAACAGCACTCCCACATGAAGGAAGGTTGTACCACTATCACTGTGAACCTCCAAACATAACCAGTGCCAAGCAGCACATATACCTTTAACCTCCTTGCTCAGTAATGATAGGCTGTGTGAAAATACAAGGAATTTACCATCTTTCCTGCTACATAGTGCAAAAGGCAGCATACAGCTTTTTACTCCATTGGAACCCTTCCACCTGGAGGCATGCCTGCAACTGAATTTCACTGCAGCTTTGTTATGTCCGTGCTGAACAATCCCCAGCAACCACCTCCCAGGGCCTGTGAGGCAAATTTCTTCCCTGGTGTACCTGCTCTGAATTGGTGATTTTGTCTTGCCTTGTTTGGATTAATCACATCATATTTTGAATTATGTGTTCCAAATTTCTGCTTATCGTCTCATGGTTATGTTGCTGCACCAGTGTGATTAGTTTTTTCCTTTTTTTTTTTCCTTTCTGCTACACACCACAGCACTGGCCTGAAATTCAAGGACCTGTGACAGAAAGGATGATTCCCGGTTCCTCTCCCTTCACCTCCTCATGCCCTGCTTCCATAAATTGATCAACAGCCCACTTACAGCTGAGTTGTACTGTCCTCCAGAAGGGAGAGCTGTGGCTCTCATTAGAGTGCTCTGTAAATATAAGAGATGTAAATATGTAACGATGACAAGTGCAAGGTCCTACACCTGGGTCAGAGCAATCCCAGGCACAGCTGCAGGTTGGGCAAAGAAGAAATTCAGAGCAGCCCTACAGAGAAGGACTTGTGGGATGCTGGTTGATGAGAAAATGAACATGAGCTGGCAGTGTGTGCTTGCAGCCCAGAAAGCCAAACGTATCCTGGGCTGCATCAAAAGGAGCGTGACCAGCAGGTCGAAGGAGGTGATGCTGCCCCTCTACTCTGCTCTCAGGAGACCTCACCTGGAGTATTGTGTGCAGTTCTGGTGTCCTCAACATAAAAAGAACATGGAACTGTTGGAACAAGTCCAGAGAAGGGCCATGAGGATGATGAGCACCTCCCGTCTGAAGACAGGCTGAGAAAGTTGGGGCTGTTCAGCCTGGAGAAGAGAAGGCTGCATGGAGACCTCATAGCAGCCTTCCAGTATCTGAAGGGGGCCTACAGGGATGCTGGAGAGGGACTCTTCATTAGGGACTGTAGTGACAGGACAAGGGATAACCAGTTAAACCTTAAATAGGGGAAGTTTAGATTGGATATAAGGAGGAAATTCTTTCCTGATACGGTGGTGAGGCACTGGAATGGGTTGCCCAGGGAGTTTGTGAATGTTCCATCCCTGGCAGTGTTCAAGGCCAGGTTGGAGGAAGCCTTGGGTAAGATGGTTTAGTGTGAGGTGTCCCTGCCCATGGCAGGGGGGTTGGAACTAGATGATCTTAAGGTCCCTTCCAACCCTAACTATTCTGTGATTCTATGATTCTAAATGTAGCTCAAGTCATGAAGTCCATCTGGACAAGAAGGATATGGTAGAAGACATAAGAAGCTGATGGTTCTTTCACGCTTTCTTCTTGATGTGGTTTTGTTTCAGTGTTAGCTCTGTCAGTATTCCAGGTTTGGGTGGCTGCTAGTGATAGGCAAGCAGAAGGATGCCACAAAACATTTCTACATTAATTTAACAGTTTTGGCAACGGCATCCTCCCTAGCACCTCTTGCTGGGATGACCCTGGGCCCTGCCCTGTATGATAGCACTCTTTGCCATAGCCCTGCAGAAGTGTATATTTCTGTGGAGTCCTGCAAGCTTCAGCAGAGCCTTGTGGGCAGTTCACTATCTTTAATACAAACTGTCTCCATAGATCCAGACCAGTTAGGAGTTTGGGACTATTCTCTGCAGCAGATATCAATTCTTGTGGCCATTCTGAGGGCCCCTGTTTATCTCCCCTTGATGTGAGATAGTTTGTGCTAGCCTTTGCCTTGAGTGGCTGCAGGCTGACAGGGGGATCTACACTTCAAAGGCTGGAGACAGATGGGGAAACTTCATGGTGCAGCTGGTAGCTCAGAGACTTTCACTCCTCTTGGTAACCAGTTGCTGTGTTTTATATAACCTTTACTGAGGTAGGCTACGTCTATGTCAGAAATAGCTGTGAGCTCCTCAACTGCTCCACATAAATTCCAGATATGCAATTGCTTTTCATACTTTTATTCCTTTTGTTTCATCTCTCAGGTCAGGTCCTTTCTGTGAAACCAGGGTGCCTGAAAATTAATTCAAACCTTTGGTTGTCATGAAATAATCAATCTCAGAGCAAGTCATACTATGTTAAAATGAACCGGCAGAAGGAATTTTTAATTTCCTTTCTATCACTTAAACTCGAAGTGGGTCTCCAAAATGACAAGATCCCAGCCAGATTATCAACTGATTTAAAATAATTTGTATAATTTTAAACCAGTGGAAAAACTGGCCATGTGTTGCAATCCTGAAATGTCATGAACCACTTGATATGGAAATTAAAATAGAAAGAAAATCTCTTCTTCCTGACCTGTGAATTATGTTCATTCCCATAGGATGGCAGTGACAGCTTTAGATTATCTGGTTGATGTCCTTCTCCATCTTAATTTTCATTTCTGAACTAAATCTGAGCAGTGAAGCTCTTGTATTTCTGCTGTCCATGGATGGTGAGGTATTTTCCCATTTCCGTTATACAGGCTGCTCCTTTCAAGCATATACCCTTGGCAGTTGCCTAGTGTCCTGGGGGGGGGGAACTTCTCCCACTGGGCACATGTACACCGTGCTTGAACTGGTTGCCCTCAATACATGTGGAAATCTACTTAGAGAGTGTTTGAAACCAGGTGCAGGTGGTGATAGGGGGCAGGCTAATGCAAATAGTTCAGTACAGAGAAGAGACAGACTGCTTCCATTTTATGGTATGCATGAGGGAAATGGATCCATGTAGGTGTACTTCCATCTCAGAGACTCTGATGCCACACACAGTTGCAATGCCAGAGCAACGGAGATACAAGAAACATGATGTTAAAGGTGATGGAAAACTGTGCTAGTATTCAGTATGAATTACTTCAGTGTTAAATTCTACATGGAACAAACATCTGAAATAATGAAAAATTAACCACTTAAATGCATATCCAATTATACATGCCTCTGGAAAGGATGTGACCTGCTTTTATTCTGCTGTGTTCAGAGGCCTGTGTCCAGCTAAACCATTCTAAAGAGAATTCATGCGAATAGTTTATGAATTCTACATAAACTGTTTCCTTCCACACAGAGTGATGTGGATGGGAACCGTCAGTAGCAGAAAAAAAAAACAAAACATGAAACAGACAAGACCTTCTGATGGCTGAAAAGGTTTTACAAGCAGGACAAAGGAGACCAAACTGTATTTCAAAGCTCACAGTACCTGTATGTAGGCCCAAACCTCTCCCGGGAATAAACACCATCCCTTCTTGTTCTTTTAGGCACCACAGAGGGATTCCTTTCTCCCCCTCTTCCCTCCGTTCAACTGTCACCTGTGCTACTCCGGGGAAGAAAAAGGAGCACAACTATCTGGAGTATCTCAGTGAATGGTCAGAGAGCTGTTTGCTTCTGTCTTTACCACATTCATCCAGGGTCCCATGAAGCCCACCTCAAGCAGACAAATGCCTGCACCTTCTCCCTGTCAGCCACATTAATAAATTCCACCTGGAAATCAGATACAGCCTGTGATTTCCTGGGATCCTCAGATGTCCCTCTATGATGCAGCTGCTAATTCACATCTTAACGTTCTGTTGGAGTAGTAGACTTTTGCCTCCTCAGTGTCTCTGTTCTTCCTTTGTGATGAAAGTTTTACTCCCTGTCACTACAGACTGAAGCACATATTATTTATTTCTACATACTTTGTTCTAATAGATACTAGCAAAGGCAAAAAGGTCACTAAACCCATAACAGTAAATATGACAAATAACAATCACCATGAGATACGGAAGCAGCTCTGCAGATGATCTGTGGCTAAGTCAACATCATCCCTTGCTAATGGCCAGAAGAAAAAGACTCACTCAGCCTGTGCCTCTCATTTCTCTTGCTTCTTCTACAGGTTCTCTGGTAGAGGCAAATGTAATAAAATTAAAAGGCGAGTTTCAAATCCACAGTACTTTGGAGCCAGACTTTTTGTTCTGCTGTGCCCAGACCTTTTTTGACACTAGAGATAGCTAGCTCTAGGCATTTTGCCTTGCTTCATTTAAAGATTTCCAGCCAAATTCCATAAACATGTTTGTTCAGTAAGTGTCAGGCACAAGACCACTAAATAAAGTTCAGTAAAAATGGCATCTGTACTATGTGAAAAATTAGGTATAATTTCCCCCTCCCTGTTCCATGTGACACCAGCACAGTATCACATGCCCACGGGAGCAAGCTCATTTAAGAAATATGGGTGAAATATGTAGATTACTATTAATGTTTGATGTATTGAGTATATTATTAGATATTTATAAGGAATCATCTAGAGTACAATGAATATACAATGAATACAATGAATATGTAATCTAATTGTGATTTTTTGCTACAACTCTAGTTAATCAAGTTTGACAATATAATTTTGGGTATCTAGAATTTTAACAAGTGTTTATTAAGCAAAACACAGCAGGCTTGAGTCTGTTAATTTACTGATTCTATTAATTTACTTGAAAGAATGTGACTGATGAAGAAATCAGAGACATGCAAATCAGAGAAAGATAAGGGAAAGGTGAGTACTGCTGAGCTCTACATGCAAGTGTGGTTAAGGGTGGTTTTGGGTCTTTGGCAGGAGGAGAAGGTCTGTAAGAGGGAAGGCTGTGAAGGAGATGGCACTCCTGCTCCGTGGTACCATTATGTGGAGCATGGAGAGGATCTGGGACAGCAGTTTGTGCTGGATGTGAGATGGATGCCAAGATTGGCCAGCACTTTTGGGGACCAAAATCCCAAATCATGGTTCTGGCTGGTTCCCCTTGTGTGCTGCAGTGCAGGACATGCCAAGCACCACAAGGTGCAGACCCAGCACAGGGTGTCTTGGAAATATTCCTGCCCCATGCATACTGCAGTGCAGAGTGAGCTATTGCAAACCTTGCCATGTGAACTCGGTTGCTTGTATCATACAGATGGTATGCAGAAGCACAGTCCCTGTTGTGGGAGCCTGGGCCCTGCCATGGCAGCCAAGCACTATTCTGGAGTTTCTAGAAAATAAAATCCCCTTTTTTTCCATGCAAATGTATTTTCATTCTTTTGACTTCTGTAGGCCTCTTGACAGCTTCTCAGCAGCTTTCCTTGGAATACTTAAAAAGGCCTCCTTGATGCAGCAGCCTAGCTGAGTGCAACAGATTTCCTTCCAGTCCAGCTATAATGCCCTAACTTCATGGAGGCAAGATTGCTTTGCATTGCTGTGAAGGAAAGTCAAATGCATCGTGGTCTGCCAGGGGTGGCTCCTCCCAGTGTCTTCCTCAAGTGACCTGCCACCTAAGGATTTCAAATGGATTGAAGACAAGGCAAACCCTTCTCCTGCTAGCTAGGAATATTGCATTATTTATTACCTTTTCCCTTTTTCACATGGAGATGGGTTGGGTGAAATAAAGTATGCTGTCAAAAGGACATTTTAGCCTGGTTTATTTTTTTTAAATGTAAAGCAATCAAGAATAATCCACTCCTGACTGACACCAGTAGATGAGCAGAAGTGTGTAGGCTAGAGCTGTCTCAGCCCACAATACAATGCACCTTCAAAGTGTCTGAAACTTCATAGTATCATAGTATAGTGCGGTGAAAGAGACTTTCGAGCTTATCTAATCCCAGTCCCCTCACCCAAGGCTCATTCTTACCTGGCCTTGAACACTGCCAGGGATGGAGCATTTACCACTTCCTTGGGCAACCTGTGCCAGTGCCTCACCACCCTCACAGCAAAAAACTTCTTCGTCATACCCAGCCTAAATCTACGCTCTTTCAGTTTAAAGCCATTCCCCCTTTAAATCTTTCTTTGCCAGTGTTTGCAATGTACAAATTTTTACCGTAGTGACAGGCATTGGGGCATTTATTTTTGAAAGACAAAAAACCTCATACATAACTTCGTTTTTGGTCCCATTTGCTCCAAATCTGGCCAGCATCAAAAAGCACCAGAAGGCTCATCTTGTTCCAATATCCAAGAGCTATCTGTAGCTAGCTGGAGTAGGCAGGGCAGCCATCAAGGGAGGGGAATTGAGTACAGGCTGGGTATTAGATCAACAGCTGCTACAGAATTTAATTCCTTTTATAGTAAGGAGATTGTGGGGATATCTCCTCTTCATAGCCTGCAGCCTGTGGCTTGTAAAACTGCTGTAAAACATAACATCTCAGAAGCAGGTCTGCCTGTTTGCTCAGATTTCTGTCACAGCCAAGGGTAGCGTACTTGCCATTGCCTCCTGCAGGGACCCGAGAAACCTCCCTGTTGTGTGGCTCACGGAACATGACTTGCAGCCATGGGAAGTAAGAAAGCCTGCAGCAATTCAGAGGGATCACAGGCAGATGCAGAGTCAGGGCCTTCCAGGAGCAGGAGGAGAAACATGAGGAGTACGGGCTCTGGAGACTGCCAGGATACTGTGGGGAGGGCTGCTGGGGGCAGCTGCAAGCCAGCAGTGTTACCAGGCTGGGGAACAACCATCCCCATAATAGCTGCTGTTTCCAACAGGCCCCACAGCTGGCAACATCTCACAACAGGGAACGTGTACAGCAGAGATCATGAGCCCCTGCTGTGTGTTTAATACCTGTGTTTTGTAAGAACTGATTAGCCCGATCTAGCAGAGGGAAGGGGACATAGCCTGCGACCAGGGATGCTCACCTTGTTAACACTGTTTACACCTTTCCTTTAGATTCTCATCACCATATTCCTCACTCTTACCAGCAGCTCCTCATTCTGCACAAGGAAATTGCTTGAGACTGGGGTTTATTTACATTGAAAACAAATGTCAAGGTGCAGAGCCATCAGGAAAGACTGGTGGTAGTAGCAATTCACATGGTTTGTGTAGGAAGCTATCTATAGCAACTGGGAAGCCACAGGCAGGCACATATTATCCCCACTCTGCAGGATGCATTCTGTCTGGCCATATACAGGGAGTTACATATAGAACCATACACAAAAATAAAGAAGAGCCCTGTGGCTGAGTTGGGAAGCCTCACCCAGACAAATCTCTAGTGGAATCCCATCCTTGGCTCCAGCAGAGAACTCTGTATTTCAGGGTCTGTTCCACAAGGATGCTGATCTGTAAAGTATGAGCATACAGACCAGGGTGCAATCTTAGGAATCTAAGATTCCTAATTTCCTCCGAAATATCCGCGCTATTTATAGAATCCCTCCCATTCCCATCTACATATTTTGCAGACCAGCACTGCATCAGTCCCATCAGCAGAACTCTTCATAAGGTAAGAGTTTACAGGCTGGAAGGGGGGAGGGGGGAAAGAGAGTAAAAAAAAAACAACAGTGCTAAATTAGAACTTAAGAACTGTAAAAAATAGTCCAGGAGGGTTCTTTAAGACCTTAAAAATCCACCATATTTCCCTAAGACAGGATTAACTGTCCCTTTGTCATTCCCAATAGTTATGAGGCTATATTGCTGTGAAGGAGCACCCCAAACCCTTCATCTCCTCCCCAGTGAAAGCTCCCAGGTAAGTATGTTTACACAAATGCTTTTCAACACGATGCTCCTCCACAATGAGCCTGCTGAAGTTAAAGGAGGATTTAATGGTATAACAAGCAGTACAAGTGTCAGGTCCAAATTTAAAATGTAATTCTGTTAAGGGAGCCGATTTTAGTAAGGCATGGGCATAACTCAAAGAAGGTTGCTAAACAAAAAGGCCTGGACAGTGTAACAATAAATAAATATAGCTTTATGTGTAGGGAAATATTTCAACTAAGCAAAGGCAGCATGCAATTTTAACATCAGTGCTTCATATTCAGCTTTCTAGGCAGCATGAGTACCGCTCCTTTCTCCCAAGCATTCAGGAAGGGTGACAAACAACAGAATGCTGGGCCTCAACTTGGATTCTGTCATTTTCATCTCAAATTGTCCTTCTGCAGATTCACAGAAAAGGTTAAGATGGGATCCTCCCTCCCAGGGGAAGGGAGAGTCTCTGTCCCGTATGTTGTAGCAAAGGGGACATAGCGAGAAACCCAGAGGTGGCTCTTGCAGAAATAGCTTCCTGAAGGCCTCTGTGCCCACTCAGACTGCAAGCATGTGAGGTGGTTATTTTAACTGGTGCATAGGGTAGTTCCTTGTTCTTGTATTTAGAGCAAAGAGTGAAGAGGTACACATTTTGCAGGCTTAAGATCAAACTTTGTGAGGTAACGGGAAACAAATACATCTTTTGCAGCCTTTAAAAAAGGATAACTGCTGTCAACATTCAGCCTGAAAAAGTGCTACTACTCAGCTTGGAAAAAAAAAAGAAAACCCACCTTGTAGAATAACTTGGGCAAAGGATATGTGAAATGTAAAATCTTTACAAACAACACAAGATAGCTAACAGATACAGAAAACAAAACAACAAATGTTAGCAGCTTTTTGAAGTAGAACACTGTTATATTACTTGCTACAAGGAATTAACTTATTATTCACAGAATATAATTTTTCATTCTTTTCCCCTTACTTCTGCTCCTCCACCCTGATGTTCCCCACAGATGAGAACCGGGTCACAGACTGGGAAACTCCAGAAGCGTAAGTTTGGATTTTGCAGGTACAGATTTTCCCCAAAATAATCAGATACATTATTCCTCATGAAGCCAGGTAAGAAAGTATCACTATTTGGACTGTTTCCCAGCAGAGACTTAGAACACCACATTCAAATGTTCTGAAATTCCTCTAACAGGGGATGTAGTAAAAGCTAAAACAGCTCTCCATGAAGGCAGAGAGGAACAGGGAGGGATGGGTAGCTACAATTACATCTTCATTGTAACTTAACCATGAACCAAGAACCCATCCCACTCTACCATTGGTCAATTTGTGGCTGCCATCTGATATCAAGAACAAATGTGGTAAAAAATGATTTATTTTTACCACATTTTGTTTTTTGTTTGTTTTGCTTTTTTTTTTTAATGGATTCTCTTCTAGGTAGACCCCCATGACCTGACAGTCTTCTGTTCAGAGGAGCTACCTCAGCCTTTGCTGACCAACATCCCATTAAGGCTCTCCAGGAAAATGGACTCCCACAGGAACTGCTGTAGCCCACCTCCAGGATGCTAGATCCTCTTTTAGATATTTCTACTTGCACCTGAATTTCAGGTCATCTCAGGATGTGGGAATGAAACAAATTCCCAAACTCCATCTCCCTTACTTCACTTCCTCACATCGCCGAAGTCTTGCTCCCTTTATCTCTGCACTTAACCTTAGGCAGCTCAAATCCCTTCCACCATTTTGGTTCCACTCTTTTTCCACATTCCCTTCCCTATTTTTCTCTTGCCTCCACTTTCTGTATCTCCCAGATACAGACATCCATTTAGTAAGGCCACGCAACTTTAAAAGTACAGTATATTGAATAAAATAACTTTATTTGCATTTACTTCATTTTTTTTTTTAAACAAAGTTTACGGAATCTGAAAGTAGATGATAAAAGGTAACTTTTTACTGATACTTTAATTTGGGAGCTTCTCCACTCCAAAACATGTTGAACATCAAGATCATAAAGAACCCCGAGGATTTGTGCTATACCATATGATATGTAAACAGATTTTGAAAATACTTTCCCATTATGTATTTTGACACAGTAAGCACAAATTTAAAAAAAATAAAAATGAAGTTTAAATGCCTCAAGGGATTTCTTAGAAGTAAAGCCATTTGAAGAGCCATTTACAGTTTGCAGTGACAAACTTTTATATAATCAAAATACCTCCTTTTTCACAATGTAGAATATTCTCCTGAAGGCAGCTCCCTATTGAAGTAATGCCAGCAACACAGATCTGATTGTATGACTCCAGCACTTAAAAGAGCACATTTGCTAGACATGGCTTTTAACCTTGCGCTACAGTTATGCTACCAGAACTAAATTCAAGTCTAAATCAGTCATGTAGTGACGTATGTGTCATCTGAACACTGTTTAGAGTCCTTGTTTTCCACATCTGATGAAGGTGGTGAAGGCGTTCTGAGGTTCTTATGCTTACATTCAGGGCAGGATGAACTTTGCAAATACCAGATTCTCCAATTAATGACAAACCACAGATCCCAAAGTAGGCGTGTAAAGCATCTGAAAGAAGAACAGAAAAAGAAAATTATGTCAGGCTGTCAAAGCCAACTGTTCCTGGATTCCAACTCCCCTGAATAATTACAGCCAAGGAAAACAAATAGGTGCTTCATTTTAAACAGAAGTTTTGACAGAAGAAATAATTTTCTGCCCAAAGTGACCAGCGTGAACCAGTCAGTCATCTCTAGAAACAGAGTCTAGTTTTCTTTTTATAACAATTCTTGCCCACTACTTTGTTTCTTCTGAGAGCTCAAGTCAAAGAGCAGAAGAATTTGAGCATTCTGAAAATAATTCTTGTCCGTAAAGCAAATTTTTATTCCCCAAACATGAAAGAATTTTTTGGCTGAATACCAATATTAGTGCCAGTAGCTGTCAAAGAACAAGATTTAGAAGCATGAAAGAAGTTATTACTTTACTAGCTTTACCCCTTCCTGAGATAATACCCTAAGGACAGGAATTTGTGAGGTGGCTTGATCAGTCATAACAGCTGACTGCCATGAAAAAGGGATGCACTTATCTCCCTATCCCATCCTGCTCCTGCAGCCTACCTTATACCAGCACTACAGCTTGCTGAAAACTCTAAGCAATTGAAAAAACATGGAAGAAAATTAACCCAAACAGGATAAAATGGACAGTTTTCTGATACACTAGTGAATTAAACTGGTTTTATTTTGCTACACACCAAAGCTAGTGCAAAAAAGAGAAAGCAGGTGAAACTATACTTGGGGAGTCTGGGAGGAAGAGAAGCGAGTATGCCTCCTCCTGGCAGCAGCAAGTCATGAGATTGGAGTATCTCCCCATGAAATCACAGGCTAAAGATGGAATAGGATGTGAACGTAACATGCCCCTTGCAAATTCTCAACACTTAGTAATCTTTCAGAGGTGTCAGTAAATTTGGATCTGACTAAAATGGTAGTACAAGGAAGTACCTGGGTAGTAAGACTCTGAAAGAAGGCTTCTGCTGATCAGCATTAACATGCAGACAAAAGCATGCTCAGAAGATACAACACTACTGACCTTGCAGAAAGTATGTCAGGCAAGGAGACCTCAGCTTCAGGAAATAGTGTATTAACCCCTATGGACAGCTGTATTGAAACCATATACAAACCGGATTACCTCTACATGGCTATTTTCTGGGTTCAATGACAAAGTTCAGCACTTGTGCAAATCTGTGCTAACTTAATACTCTAGCTAGTTCAAGCCAAAATAAACATATGCAGCCTGTGTACATCTCTGTTTCAAGCTATAAAATACATCAAGTTTTTCAGGGTCAAAAACCACAGGTCCAAACATTTTGTTTCAAAAGTAACTCATAAATACAGAATGCAACATGCAAACTTGCAAATGCTCTGCTGCTGTCTTAAAAACATAACAAAGAAAGGTGTATGTACACTTCTACAGGCACAAATCTCACTTCAGTGTTTTACGCATAGTAATTGTGCGCACCTATTTTCATTCTATCATTCCTTATGTTAGGTGTTTTAATCCTTCATCACCCATAATTCACATGTGCTTCCAATTCTTTTAAATTGTGCAACATTTGAAGAGAAGAAGCGACATGCATCAGAGTTCTGCTTGACCTCCTGAGGCATGCAGCAGTACATTTAAGTAATTTAAGATGAAAGTTTATTTAAATATAGTCATGACTTATGCACAAATCTGGAAAAAAAAAAAAACCAAAACCCAACCCCAAATGGGTTAAGTATCTATACTAGCAAAATGTTGTGGATTAACCCTGGAAGACAGCTGAGCACTGCAGAGCTGCTCACCTCACTTCCCCCAGCCCTGGTGTGAGAAGAGGAAAGGGAGAGTAAAAGTGAGAAAAACTGCAGGTCAAGATAATGGTAATAGGTAAGGGGAAATCTGCAGCTGCAAGCAAGAAATCCAAGGAATTCATTCTTATGGATCAGCAGGCATGTGTTTAGCGGCTTCCCAGAAAGCAGGGCTCCATCATGCGTAACGGTTAGTTGAGAAGACAAATACTGTAACTCCAGACATTCGCCCCTCTTCCTCCTCCTTCTCTCAGCTTTTATTGCTGAGCACAATGCCATGTGGTATGCGGTTCCCTGTAGTAAGCTGGGATCAGCTGTCATGGCTGTGCCCTGTCCCAACTTCTGGTGCATCCCCAGCTTGCTCACTGGCAGGGCAGCATGGGTAACAGAAAAGGTCTTGATGCTTTTAAGCACTGCTCCACAACAGCTAAAACATCCTTGTGTTACCAAGATTATTTTTGGTCGCAAATCCAAAATGCAACCTCGTAAGGCTCCCTAAGAAGAGAATGAACAACTGAGCTGCACAGATGCTTCGTATTAGTGAACTATGAAATCTTCATTGTGGAGTCATGCAACAATCAAAAGACAGCTTGCCTTTCAGATACTAGACTGAGCTTGTAGGAAGCTCAGCTGTGTATATATGACAATAAAATCACAGTTACACAGAAGGAATGCTGCATTATAGTAATTCTTCACATTAGAACTGCATTAACATTTTTCTCCTTCCTTCAAAACATGAAGACAGACTTATGTTACTATCTGCATGAGGAAAGAATGCTGCAATAAACTCACCATCATAACAAAAGAGACAGCAAAAGAATGCTTTATGAGAAACAGTGGTGCTCAGGCTGGAACACCACACAAATCGGAGGAAAGCAGCTTAAATCTTGCCGTTCTCAAACCTTATCTCAAATAATCACAGCTATGCTAAGACAGGTTAAGGAACTGTGAACATTACTAGGGTTTTACATAGGGTTTTTTTATCCCTAGCTCACTAAGTAAATGGTTCATCAAGATAAACAGAAATATTTCCTCCAAGTGATACTTACCTATATAATGCACAGTAAATACATCTAAGGAACCCTAAGCTGCTTTTTAGGTGTGGGGGGGGACAGATCTGTCACAAGCACTGCATTTTCAGTTTGGGTTCACCTTAAAAAAGTCTCAACTGTGTTCAAAATGAAATTTTGAAAGGAAAAATATCAAGGCACAGATTCTGAACAGACTCACCCACTTTTATCACATTTGGTGAGTTTACAGTCTCTTTATCTTTCTGTACAATATGCCACTGGGCATAATTTTGGGTTTTCGTTTGTTTGTTCATTTGTTTTTTTTTTTCCCCACAAGTTTGCAGTACTTCCACTGAATTCTAGCAGCTTTTAAAATTATTTCAAATTAGAAGATTTAGCATCTTTTCAAGTTTTTCACAACTTTAAATTATCTATTTGTAAAGGATAATTAACTTACATACTATATCTAATTGATATGCATAACTACATAATGTTGGTATGTAAACTTGGACTGTTTTTTACATATATCAATGACTTCTGAATAAGCTTAAAGGAATTCATTTATTAAGTAAAAGCAGTTTTGAAATATTTTACTCAGATAATTTGCAAAGGTACCCAACTGCATGATATTCTCTTTAACTAGAACAGTTACACACATATGAAAAGGCTTGTCCAGCTCTAAACAGACAGTGACACCCTTAGCAATAATCTAAACAGCAGCTCACTTGCTCTGTGGGTGTGGTGAGCAAGAAAAAACTACCTCCCTCTTCCTACTTACATCATGAAATCTCATATTTTGTTTGTTTTTGTTTTTGTTTTTTTTTTCTCATTTTTTGGAAGAAGATTGAGGAGAAAACTTCCTTTACATCTTTCCAATGTCTCACTGTTGGAGTGTGCTTGTAGGTTAGAAAGCACATTAAGTTTGAAAAACAAATTTACCTGGATGGCTATCTGGCCACTTGGCAAATCCCCCAACAAGGCGATCTTGAGTTGACAGGATGTAATTTCGGTTTTTCTCAAAATTTGTATATTGGAATATGTTCAAGAGCTGAAAAGAAATTAGACCATTACAGTAATATACTAAATCTTAGTCTATTTTTAATACTAAAACATAGTACCTATTTATGAGATAAGCAGTGATAGCAGAGATAGCACTAATCTGGTAAAGCTCCGTATTTTTGCAATATGAAAGACCTTTATAGTGATGTGTGCATATTCAAGCACTTGGACCAAATATGTACCTCTTTTGAGAAAAGATGCTTAAAGAAATCGAAACAAGGCAGTAACTATCCTCTAGCTGTTCTGTACACTACCTTCAATGTTGCTCCAACCCAAAATGAATAGCAGGTGTCTACAGGTTTGTTGGGTCGTCCATGGTAGCCATTCTGTTGTCTCATTATACACCACCTTCTTATTCTGTTCAGTTCTTTTTCTGAAAAAACTTCTTCCAGTTTACCCATCAAACACAGCGATGCAATGCCACAAAATGTAGAGCCACCTGTGAAGACAGAATTTTTTTTGCAATGTTTTGTTACGCAGATTTTCACTGAAGCCTGTATGATCTCAGTCAGAACTAGGGTGGTAGCAATAACATCAATAGATTTTCAAAAATATGAAAATATTTAGTCTAATCTCCAAAGATATAATAGCACTTTGGTTCAGAATATATGTCAAAGGGGATCCCACCCCCAAATCAACTCTTGCATTATGTTTACTTTCTTAAAGATGGATTCCCTCTCTCAATGCCGCACAATTTACATTACACACCAATCCAGAAATAAGCAAATTGCAGAAAACATTTTTTCATATGTAACTTAAAAAAGAAAGCTATTGGGATGCCAGCAACCAGAATGAAGCAGACATGCCAAAACAGTCTCAGACGCAATCCCCACATGATACAGACACAAGTGTCTGATGAACAGAAAGCAAAAAAACTAGGAGGGAGGAGCGCAAGAAGAAAAAATACAATGGCAATCACTTTTTAAAGCCCATCAAACACCATTCTGAGTATACTGCCTGACATGACAAAATTATAGCCCGGAAAGACTGTAAGCAAGCCACTGATAGAAGACTGGGGCTCCTTACACTATCATAATGCTAAAAGACCCCATATTTTCATTTTGATGCTGAAATGCAGCAGAAGGATGCGGAAGTAATGCAGTCTGTTAGGGACAAGCATTCTATGGTACCTTAGCTAACTGCTTTCTTAAATACACAGGGATATAATTTATTCCTTTCAACTTGATCTATCCCATAGGAACAAAAAAACAGACGTGATCCTATCAAAGCTCAATACTAAAAATAAAACTAATAAAACTAATAAACGTTTGACAGATTGAATATCAGTCACATAAAACTGAACAGTTTCTGCCACAATCAGACCACTACTTCATGGCAAAGAAACATTTTGCTTAAAAAATGTCAGTCCTTTGGGAATTCCTGTCTTCACAACTACCAACTATTTGCAACAACTAACTGCTGCTTCAAGATTTGAGCCCCCAATATATGCTTTAATCTATCAGAGAAAATGTTTCTAGGTTTTACTAAGAACTGCTGAAATTGGAGATTATCAGGTGCATTGCACAAAATCTGTTGCAGATAAATCCACAGAGTATCAATGGTACCTGTGGAAAAGTTTCATCTTTCAGCAAAAGACAAGAACCAGAACCAACACCTTTCAATAAAACATTCATGAGGTAAGATTAATGGAGTTGGTACATTAAAAGCCTATCTGATCTGATATTAAGCTGGAACTAAAGCAAGAAGGCAGAAGACAGACAATATTCTGAGGCATGTTTTGGATTTGTTTCTCATCACAGTTCCCTAAATCAGAAAAGAAGGACAGATATGACATGCCCTGCACCTCTTACAGCATTTCCAATCCCAGTCATAAAAACAGGTGTAGAACATTTTAACATTCTTACCATGAGATTCTAGTCCAGCTCCCTGTGCCAGGCCATTATCGTAAGACTGAAGACAAAAAAGCCCACAAACCAGTTACTTTGGAATCACATTACTTTCACAGACATTGCAATTTCTCTGCCCTATAAAATATTACTATTAAAAAATACCTTAGCAATGCTGAAAAGTCACTTTGTTAAGTGAAAGAAAAAGGAGAAAGCTGAGTCTGATGAACAAAGCACCAAAAATATTACAGTACAGGTCTGTTAGGAGCAACCTAGGAGCACATGATATTTTAGATGTAGCAATAACAATCCTTTTTTCTTAAAAATTCATTAAATTATTTTGTATAAGAAACAACACATCATAGTAAGATACCTATAAAATGGAAAATGGTTATTTTACAAGAGTTCAAGGGGTCTACAAGGATGCTGGAGTGGGACTCTTCACTAGGGACTGTAGTGACAGGACAAGGGGTAATGGGCTAAAACTTAAACAGGGGAAGTTTAGACTGGATATAAGAAAGAAGTTCTTTACTGTAAGGGTGGCAAGGCACTGTAATGGGTTGCCCAAAGAAGTTGTGAATGCTCCATCCCTGGAGGTGTTCAAGGCCAGGTTGCACAGAGCCTTGGGTCACATGGTTTAGTGTGAGGTGTACCTGCCCATGGCAGGGGGGTTGGAACTACATGATCTTACGGTTCTTTTCAACCCTAACTATTCTATGATTCTATGATTCATCAAATACTTCATAAATTATCACTGGACAAATACCCAGCTCTTTAGGAGGAACAAAGATGAAGTTTAACTCTTGGAATTAAATTACACAGCTCCTAGATCTTCTATATTAATTGTTCAATTAATGATTGGTTCAATATCTGATCAGACAGTTAGAAAGCAATTTTAAACCCCACCTCCAGGTGCCAACTATGCATTTCTCTTGTTTTCTACATAACATTTAACAGTGTTATAGCAGATACAGGACACCTTGACAGACTACCATCGAATCCCACAGTCCTAACTAAAGAATGCTTACAGCACCTAGCACGCCGTTAGGAATGACCTAAGGATTGTTTTTAAAGCTGACATTGAGAAGAAAACAGGAAACAGCAGCAGACACAGAAGCTACTTTGAAACTGTATTTCTCAGTTCTTTAGTTCTTGCTGCAAGCTCAAGCAACTAAAAAGACTAACATCTGATACATACACTTAAAGCTGCAGCTTGACATTCTGATCTTTGAACCCGTCAATTTTAAGTAATTCTGATGAACATCAGAATGCTGAAACAGTGTAAACGTGAATGCAGTGCAAATGTGCTACCACATTCCACAGGCTCATTAAGCAAAGGCAAGCTGATTAGCAAAGCTATGCTGGCAAAGCTAATTAACTCTACAAACACTGATTGTAAAGGGAGGTGTTTTACTTTACGTATGACAAAGTAATTAGCTCTGGAGAAAAGCTGTTAAGTGTGCATCCCAGACCTTGTACTACGTTGGGCTGCACAATTAGCTTGTAATTTTAATAGATAATTGTTAATCTTTGGCTGACTGGTGCCTGTTTGCAGACAGCAGCTGCTCTTTGGGGACTTGTGAGTTTGGGGAGCTACTGGCTGAAGAATGAGGGAAATACTTTTGGTTCTTTGTCCTTTTTAAAAGACTCATGAAATTATAAGTGAAAAGAGGCTGTAGGTTACTGCAATGTGAAAATCGCATAACTGAATACTATCCTCAGGAAATGTGTAAAACCAGTTGGGTACAATCTTTGCATCACAGTCTAAGAGTTCTATAATTAGGTTAATCATATCAACAGACTCATACACCTGCATTTCAAGAAGAGTACTACAGTAGAAGCAGCGTATGCTACACTTAAAAAGCTTCTAGCAACATTTCCACTGAAAAAAATAAAACAAATTTGGGGTAAACCAAGCAATGTTGCAAAAAAAGTGTATTTTAGAGTCTGTAGAAGTCATTAAAAATTTCAGCATCTTAGTGTTTGTTGGTTTTGTGATTAGTGATATATCTGACTTTTGAATGTGGAAGCACCAAAAATCAACCTCTGTTGATAAAAATAGTGTTCCTGGAATCTGACTATTTTACCGACAATAAAACTGACCCAGAATTGGTTTTGTGATCAATTTAGCCAAGCCAAGTGACAGTCAAGAAGGCTATCCATTCTGTATAAAGATTCTTTTTAACATGGTTATTTTTCTGAATAAAGCAACACCATTGATTCAATCTTCTGCTGTTCTTGACAGGCCTAACTACACAAATCCACTCCCTCCTTCAGATATGTTGAATTTTATCTGTCACAAATCTTACCCTCCATCACTAAATAGAATAAATTCCAAAGAACAAGCTAAAAAAATACAGAAGCTTACATACAAAGATTACTGTGTTTAACCAGTCATGTTACTCTCCATCCAGATTAGCTGCACTTCACATATATGCCAATTTGAATTACTGAAAAAAAGTTGATCACTTGCTTCAGCTGTGTGTATTCAGCTGTATGATGCCATAGAAAGTAAAACAAAGACATACCTTTCTGTCACAGCAGTTTACTACTGAGCAATGCACTCTTTTTTATAATTAACAGAAGTAGTAGAATGAGGTAACATTGTAGCAAACCAGAAATAGGCATTTGCAAGAAAGTCTACAGCAATACTCACAGTGTAGTTAACTAACGTTACACAAGGAATAACAAATGAAATATTCTCAAACAGAAATTACTTTGAGTTGTAATATATATGCAATTCTTTTTAGCACCATCTATGATATCTGTAGAGGAGTGTCCTGGGTTCAGCAGTAGCAGTCATTTTTCTCCTTGTTGGTAGCTGGCGCAGTGCTGTGTTTTGACTTTCGGCCTGGGAACAGAGCTGATAACAATGGTGTTTTGGTTTGGCCAAGGAGTTTGTGAGCCTCATGCTCTGCCAGGGAGGAGGGGAGGCCAGGAGGAGGCAGAGACAGGACACCTGACCCAAACTGACCAAAGAGGTATTCCATACCACAGCACGTCATGCCCAGGATGTAACTGGGAGTAACTGGAAGGACAAGGGGTCTTCTGGGTCGGACTCGTTTTTCAGCGGGTGGTATTGTATTCTCTTCCCTTGCTATTTTCTCTTATCATTGTTGCCGTTGGTGGTAGCGGTGGTGATTTGTGTTGTACATTGTTTGCTGGACTGTTCTTGTCTCAACCCATAGGAGTTGCACTCTTTCGATTCTCCTCCCCATCCCTCTGGGAGTGGCGGGAGGGGGGCCTCGATTGCTTCCAGCCCGGCACCACTCACTGGGAGTGAGTGAACAAGCTGTCTGGCTAGGGTTTAAACAACGACAGTTCTTTTTGGGGCCCAACGTGCGGCCTGAAGGGTTGAGATAACAACAGATCTGTCCGGATTAATAGTCACTCGTCACAATGCTGATTTATTGGCTCTCAAAGTTGTTCCTCTTCATCTCACGGTTTCAGTATATCGTACCTTACTTCGAGCCGGTATTTGCTGTATTAGTGTTTTTCAAGTGTGGGGCTTGGGCTAAGGTTTCTGTCTCATTGTACTTTATGGTAATGACTTGTAATACAATAGAATCATCGATCATGAAACTGATCTGGCTTATGTTCCCAGTGTGGTCACCACCTTTATACTTTGGGAGGTATATAATAAAAGTGCTTAGCAATTACACATCTTTTTTCTCCTTCTTGGGTGGTCAACCTGTGAAGGAGACATTCTTTTACCCTCCCAGTCCTCTCCCCAGACCATTTACAGCATCATTTGAGAGTTTTGAAGTTTTTGAATGGCCTTTTAATGCTGTTGAGACTTGTTTGCTGGGTAGTGATTTGTGTTATACCTTAGTTACTAAACTGTTCTTATCTCAATCTGTGGGAGTTGCATTCTTTCCAATTCTCCTCCCCATCCCTCCAGGAGTAGGGGGAGAAAAAGAAGGGGGGAAGTGAGTGAACGAGTTGCCTGACTGGGTTTAAACCACGACAAGGAGAAATCAAGCTAAGATTCCCAGATACCGCATTTTATATTCATTGTATTTATCTTAATAAATAATACACTTTAAGAAATATTTGGTTCATGTGAGAGGTAACTGAATTGGAACATATCTCAAGGAAGGTGGTGGAAAGAGATGAATTAGAGGAAGGAACAACCACAACTATGAAATGATTTTCACACAGGGCTATTCCCTGAACATCTGAGATTTTTTCAGACACATCTCTGACACCACAATGTGATTGATCAGCATGCAGATTTTGTGTATTTGCCAAGAAGTACCAGACACTTGGCAACAAGTCAGTGTATTGAAATGCTGCTCTCACAAGCAGTGCACATGCAGAAAGCCCAGGCAAAACTAGAGTAACATGTGCATACTAGCTCTGCAGAGAATTAACAGTGTCCTTTAGGATGACTCCTTTTGCCAAAAGGAGTCCTGCTAAACACAGCGTATAGTCAATCTGCCAATTCACAGTAAATCTGGACAAAAATACAGCATCTCTTGTTATGTATTAGCACATGCTAAGACGACTGCTGCCCAGGATTGTATAAAACTTGTTATGTGGTGTTTTCTGGGGAATGCAGGTGTGTGAACAACTTATTACAGGATGGATAGGGAAAGGACCAACAGTGAAAAAGGGAAAGATCAAAGCAGACTGTGGAACAAGAAACGGAAAACAGAGGGGAGAATGGTATGAAAGGTACCACTCTAGTATGAACAGACTGCTGGTCTGTCTGTATGCTTATATGACTGAGCCTTGTCTTGATCACCTTGGTTGGTCCAAGATTATGGCAGAATCACATAAAGCTTCTTGTGATAGACAGTAAGAAATGCTTATGCAACTAACTACTTCCCTAAAAAATAAAACCCAAATTGATCAGCTAGCAGCAACTATTAAAATACACTGGTTTACAACAGAAGTTGTATGCCATGATACATTTGGCTCTCTGAATCACAGAAATTTACTATTTATGTTTACTCACATTCTGGGAACCCTAGGTTTCAAGCTTGATTCAGGTTCTTTGAAAAAGATTTATTTTAATTTTGGAAAATGAAACTCAATTAAACTAATGAAACATCACAAAAACAACCCTGAAAACTCTCCTGCTCCAATCAAATACGAAGTCATCTTGCACAGACACATGAATAAATATGTACGTTCTAATATTTTCTTTCATTCCAATATTTAATAAATAATGAAGTATATGACTGGAAATACTTACTGAGCTTGAACTGATGCCAATACTTATTTTTTCCTTTGATTCTGTGTATCATTTAAAACACACGACTACAGATCACTGAAATACAAGAATTTTACTGATGCAGTGCTATACTTACATATTTTTTCTACATTAGAGGAACATCAGGCCCCAATTTTCAAAAACTTACTTTTGATTTTAAATTGAGTTTTAAAGAAAAAAGATCAGATTACATTTGCCACTAACAAACATACCAGATAATTTTATCTTGCTAGTAGACACATTACAATGAAAACAGAAATGCAAAAAAACCCAACATACTTTCTCATTTTCAACTTGCTAAAGTAGGAACAAACACTGCCACATTTAAATTTAGACACAGGGATTTTCAGTCATAGTTAAGAAATAAAGCTAGCAAATTTAAAATACAGTAAGAAATAACACTTCGTGAATACTCACCATACTTTTTCTAATGTAGTCTATAGCTTTTTTCATATCCATGCCTGACCAGTTATCAAGCATGTAGCAGATGCAGGAAGCACAGTACACAAACCTCATATCATTCTCACTTCCTTCCAGCACTGCACAGAAACTGAAAGAAATGTTTTGGTCATTGTACATTGTATAGCCTCTTACATCAGAAAATATGAGAAGCAGTTTGAGGAATTGTGTAATTTTTCACTTTGAAAATGAGTTACTTCTATTTACATTATTTCCATAAATATAACCTAAAGCTATGCTGCATCTTCTTTCTAGAAGATGTGATTCTAACTAAGCCAAGTAAAATAAACAAAACTATTAACATTCAGGGGCGTGGGTGACTATCTCCAAGGATGTAATGACACCTGTCTTTATTTATTCGAAGATGTTAATGCTTAGAGTATATACTGATGTATAAGCTACCATTTTAACATTTACCGTTTTAGGCAGAATTCTTTGCCTTCCTAGAAATCTTACTAGCTGGCCAGGCTTTCTTTCCTGACTGCAAATTCAGGATCAGTTTTCCATGTATGTATAAACGTATTTGTGATTGTCACCATTCTAATATGAATGGCAAAATGTACCTTCAAACCAGTTTTTGATTTCTTATAACTATCATATTTCCAAACTCTACAAACATTTTAAAATGGTTGTATCTGTGTTGTCTAGGTAAAATATTGTGCTCTCATAGCCTCAAAATGAAGATGGATGCTATGATTTGGATGCCTGTACCAGAAATAGTTTGGCCAGCAAGACAAGGGCAGTGATCATATCCCTGTACTTGGCACTGGTGAGGCCACACTTTGAATCCAGTTATGGGCCCCTCATTACAAGACAGACAACAAGGTCCTGGAGAGTGTCACAGCTTGGTGTCATCCGCAAACCTGCTGAGGGTGCACTAGATCTCACTGTCCATGTTGCTGCCAAAAGATGTTAAACAGCACTGATCCCAATATCAACACCTGAGGAACACCACTAGCCACTTATCTCCACATGGCTATCAAGCCATTGACCATCATCTTTGAGTGTGACCATCCAGCCAATTCCTCATCCACCAAATGGTAATGCTATGATACTCTCTCTTTGACCCTGAAATTCAACTGTGTCCCATTCTACATCTGGGTTTTCTATTAACCTTCCAAAGAGTTGCAGAATATAAAAGATCTTTTACCTTCCATCCTCCAGCTGGAGAGCTCTCAGTCCTGCCAGTATGGCATCTTTATTTACTCTACTTAAATCATCTCCAAGGATAACCAGACATGACAGACCTGTGTAAGTCATTGCTATGTGCCCGCTATCATAGGGGTGAGACAAACCTGGACCCTAGAAAAAATGGAGGAAAAATTAAAACATCATAAAACATCATTCACACACACACACCAAAAAAAAAAAAAAGAAAGAAAGAGATAAACAAAGTTCTTTTCCCATCACTCATTATGGCTGAACTAGAGGCATTCCACACAGCTTTTCTAATCAAACTAAGCTACTGCACAGCTCTGCTACCCTTGTAAACAGTCAGTTAGTAGGAAGCTTTGGAAGAAAGCTTTGCCAACAGTATTATTTATGCAAGATTTATTTTATTTTTGTTTTATTAGTATTTATTTTGCTTTTAAGCAAAAAGACAAGAGTGTGTTCATCCTGATACTGGGCATTAGCTTCCTGGAAGTTGGGTAAGCACTGTGAAATAGCCAAAACTCTGGAGATACGTTCACCAAAGACTGTAGAATCTAATGATCTACAAGTAGAAAGCAGTGTGAGGGATTATTAGCAATCTCTCTGCCAACTGAAGCAATACCAAACCAGCCTCTCATCTATTTTCATCTCTATTCTAAAACAACAGAGCTTAAAGAAAGTTATTTACATAACAAATAATGTCAACAGAGAAGCGAAAATAGCATTAAAATGCAGACTAGTCACACTACAGGAACCACTTTAATGTTCAGGGATTGATACAGCTGTGTTAAATTACTAGTTTTCATTCTGATATTTTATAGGCACATCCTGGACTGTACCACTTCACAAAAACAGAAACCACATGTAACAAGATGACTCTGGGTACTTGGGATGGCTCAAATTGGAGCAACTGGAAGACAGCTATTTTGAACAGGATAAAAGCTATTTCAATACTGAGTAGCAGACACAAGCAAGTTTTTAAATCACACTTTACTAGCATTATTGCCTAATCAGCTGCTTTTTTATTTTGCAATTAATCCTATAAACACATTCAAAAAGCAGGATGAAATCTAATTTAAGATTATGTTATGTGTAATTGGTATTCTTCATGCAAGTCACACTTATTTCCAAAACCAAAAAGCTTTGCTTCTAGCAAGAAACTGGGAGAAAAATACTAGAAAATTACCCAGTAGACAGCAAGGGACTGTTCTCATGCTAGGGAAACAAACACAGTTGGGAAAGGAAGGCAAAAAAAACAGGTGAAAATGGCTGCAGCTTCACTGAAAAAGCTCTAGCTGGGGAAACAAGAGGAACAAAGGAGTGCTGAAAGCTGCTCCTTCTCTCCCTCACTTCCAGCCCAGGATCTCTGCTGAGCAGGGGGCACCAGTCTCAACAACTCCCACTCCTATCCCCGAGCTCCTAGTGCCCCTGTCACTGTCACCTGCCCTACACATCCAGCCACAGACACACCATCACACGGTGATGGGAAGCTGGCAGGGACCTCTGGAGCTGATCTGGTCCAAACTCCTGCTCAAGCAGGGTCATGCAGAACCGGCTGTCAAGGATCTAGGGCCTTTTGAGTATGTCCAAGGATGGAGACTCCACTACCAGAGCCATCTGTGTCTGTACTCAGTCACCATCACCATGATAGTGTCTCCTAATGTCCAGAGGAAATCTCTTGTTTCAGTGTGTGCTCATTGCCCGTGGTCCTGTCACTGGGCACCACTAAAAAGAGCCTGGCTCCATTCTCTTTACATCTTCCCTGAAGGTATTTATATACACATTGACATGATGCCCCTGAGCCTTCTCTTCTCCAGGCTGAACACTCCCAGGTCTCTTGGCCTTCCATGTAGCAGAGGTGCACCAGTGCTTGACAGACCTCCCCATGGAGCATACCACAGACTCAAGACAGCTATGCCCTCAAATAGTGTAGAAAAATCTACTGCAGTCATGTTTTTCTAACTTGAGTGGATGAAAGGCTCTAATTCCAGAAGGAACAACTTGGCCTATCACACCGATTTTCATGCTTTTAAATCAATCAAAACAAAAAATCTTTTCAGAATACCTTCCCCTTGGAAATTTCATTATAAGCAGCTTAACTCTTGTGATGTCTCAACTTATTTAAAATATAAAATTCTGCACAAAAAATCCAGACACATAGGGTGACATGATTTTGCCCTGCCAAAGAAGTATTTGGTTTAATGTAATTAATTAGTAATTTTAACCAAAGCATGTCTCCAGTTTAAAAAGCCAGTTTTGAAGCAGTTCTTGCCTTGAAATGATTCTCTGTATCTGTAGCTAAAGCTTTGCACATACTTTGTCAAATGGAATACAAGACACACTATTTGATGAAAAATTCCTGGAAAGGTTCTCAATATTAGGACCAACCACTTATAAAATGTCCTGGCAGTTCCCATCAGCAGTTACCAAAGAAAACTAAGTTTTTAAACATGTGTATAATTGAAATTAAACTGGATTGAGAAGAACACTTGATTTCTTCCTACTTGGATGTACAGAAGATGCATCTGTTTCACACAGACACACTGAAAAAGGCAGAGTATGCATATCAGTGTTAACTGTTCACCACTGCTGTTCACACACTTTAATAGGTAGTTCATCTCCAAATCAACTGATAACAGGAATGACTGAACAGAATACACAATAGTATAAAAGTTTGACTTTATATTTGAAAACATAATTTCCAGAGGGAAACTGTATTTGCTAATCAAGGAAAGTTTATTCTAAGGATAAGGATATTCTAAGGACTTGCTTTTGAAAACTGGGGTTTTCAAAAGGTAGGAAAACTCTACCCAGATGTTCTAAATACTACAAGTGTGCTTGGATGTTCAGCAAGTTTTCTAAGACATCTGTAGTTCTCAAACAACATTCTCTTTCAAGAGATGATTTTTCATACAATGTCTACATAAACTAAAAATGCCCACTTCACAAGGTTTTATTTTTTTTTTAATTGTACTTTTCTATACATGTGCTAATGCCATATTGCCTGTAAAGCTTTGGTAGCCCACAAGCAGGTTTAAATAACTGCACCCCTTATTTTTAATGCATTCTGTATTTTAGTAATTCTATTATACTATTACTTGCTGCAGTAAAAACAAAGCGCAATAACCACATATACTGTATGCTCATGAAACTATGTATTATCATCCTCCGCAAACCAGTTGTATCAATCCCCACTGTATCCAGACAATGCAAAAATTCTAACTGTACTTCATTTTCTATGCAAACATTTCAAAATGTAGCAGCAGCACATTGCTTTTTCCAGAACAGGGTTTCAGCAGTTCCAGAGCTATACAGAATTTTGCAAGTCCGGTAGTTTTAATAAAGACCACAAACTATGCTTGTATGATGCATACAGATGCCTGTACCTACAATCAGTTTAAAGTTATTTTAAGAATAGTAGAAGTTACACCTCAAAAACTGGCACCAAGAAAGCTATTAAACTGTGGATGGATTGTTGAACACTCAGACTGAACAGAATAAATATATTTAATCTAGCAAGGATATACTACATGAAGGAGTAATGCAACAGGAACGGGTCTGGAAAGCAGAGCAGTAGGTGCTGAGGTGCAGCTGCCTACATCATATACATTACACAGTCCATGCAAGCTGTAGTCTGGCTCCATGGATGAGCAGCCCACTAATGGAGAAGTTCACTCAGAGTGCAGCTTCTGGTTTAGTTTGACTTAAAAGGGGCCTAGTTTGTGTGTCTTGCTGTTTTGGAGCAAGCTCTTTTTAAACTGCTCTTACCAAGTGCTCTCTACTGATCTGAACTAATACACTGGTGCAGAGAGGGTCAGAGGAGACAACAACAGTGATATAGCCTGGTCTTGTTTTCTCTTACAATTCACCTGTTGTAATAAGTACAGTCTGTAAGTGTTCCCGAGTTCCAGGATTCCAGGTTGAGATAGAGCAAGCGAGAGATTTCTGGGGAGGAGCCACCACAGACCATTATCTCGTGTGCCTTGCAACTGGTTTGAGACTCCCTTTTGCTAACAGCGGTGTTAACTCCCCTATTTTCAAGGTTACGTTCCCACAATCCCTGCCAAATAGTACTGCTCTATTTTTGTCTGTTTCACCACGGACCATTATCTATTGTTGCTGACAGTAAGTCACACAGTAAACAGATTAACTTGGATGCTGGTGACAGAGTAAAATAGTTCTGCTACATGGGTATTACCACCATTGTCTCCACAATCTGAGTCTTCCTTAAAAGAACTGATGCTTAAAGATGCAGGGTGAGGGGAAGCTTTCAAACATTTAAATCTAGTTCAGTGACGTGATAATGTTCCCTATCACATGGTCTAGAACAGATATTTAAACATAACTCATGGTCACCAAAAATTCCCACTGACCACTGCAAAGACAGCTGAGAAATTCTCGCTGCTGCAAAACCATTGGTAAGATCTCTCCAAACATTTTTAAAGAATGCTAGTAACCATACTCCTAAACATACTTATAAACAAGCAGAGTGCCACTTTCAAAAAACTTTATTCTCCCACCTGGCATCAGTGTTACAAATATGGATTCTTTAGCTTTGAGAATATACAGTGTGTTGGGAACAAAATCATACCTTTCTTCCCCAAGTAAAAGCACGTTATTTACTGCAATCTTACACAGAAGTTCCAGGTATTCAATCTAGCCTCTAAAACTGTTTCATAACACTTTAAAGAGACTGAAAAGACCTAAGCCCATCTGTTCACCTCTAAAGTAAAAAGCCAATTTAAACTCCAGTAACACCTGATCAGACAGACTGCAGAACCTGAAGCCATTTCAGAAAATAACTGTTACCCTATTTTAAATGATTCATTTTAAATGCAGTGACAGAAGCAGCCCTCTGCATTCATGTACACTTAGGAGTGTTAAGGCTTGTTATGGCTGTGAGTGTTGAGTTGGTCATGTGGATAAGGTTTTGCTCACTTTTACTACAGTCACGAAGAGCTTCATAGCTACTACACTCAGGCACTGAAAGGGTAACAGCTCAAAAACCCCAACTAACCCCAGACCAAAATCAAATGAGCTATCCTGGTATTATTTAGTAAAGTTGGAAATTGTAACATACCCCTTGGCTTTTTCTATTATTTTGGAGGGTCCCTAATGACAGAAGACATTTGGGGACCTCCAGTGTGGCATTTTCTCAGAGTTCAAGAATAAGATCACTGGAGTGTAATAAATAGTAATAAATGGTAACTGTAATAAATAGTAACTGTCAATGCAAATCCAAAATGCTTACAGGCTTTTCTGAAAATTGTTTTTCAAGACAGAGATTTAATAGAATATTTTAAAATGATGAACAGAAAAATAATAAGACCTTAAATATAATTCAAAGTGGATTTCCAAGTTTTTCTGAGTAATTTCAGAACATTTCAGCAATACTACTGAAAATACTTTGAATATTTGTATGCTGATAACTCAAGCAGATCTGATCTCTCTAAAGTAGATGCAATGAAAAAAGTACAGCAATGCTTGAACAAAAAACATGTCCATTTGCAAAAGTGTTTTCTAAAGATAATGGCCCTGTAGGTAACTGCTGCAGCCGATTTGATTCCACCCCTCTGTCCCTTCTGCAGATTGGCTAACATATTACAAGACACTGATGGGCCGCAACACATTTCTTGAGAAGAGAATATTTAAGTATGAGGCATGTACTATTGGAAGTCGAGAGTTAAAGTAAAACAGCAGAAAGTGATGGGAAAGGATAATGATGCTTTGACAATCTTACGGACTTTCTGTCTGCATGGACCTTTACAAGATGTCAAACTATATCCAGAACTGGCTCTTCAACTGGGGAAGATTTGAAAAAGATTGTCAGAAGAATGCACCACACAGCACTGACAGAGATCTTTGAGGAAACATGACTGATAATTTTTTATCATCTCAGTCTGGTAAAATTTGGTCTTCATTCATTTTATAATGCTGTTATGCCACAATAATAGAATGATCTCAGCTTCTTTAAGTGACTTATCAAAGAAAAACATCTTCCTTTTGAGGAAAACCAGTCTTTTTCTTATACAACTACACTGAAATTGTTATCTACTATCTTGTCTTCTAGCTTATTTTTAACAAAGCATCCCAGTAAGTCACTAATACAGATACCAAACTGGTTTAGGTTTATGTAGAAGTTTTCCTATTTTCAAGCTCATCAGGTAGTTGGATTGCCAACTGTCAATTCCAAATAAAACAGATGAATTCATCTTGCTACTACAGGGTGAGCACACTGAAGACACCATCTGTAGTGTAATACCAACACAAACTAAGAGACAAATTACCTTCCCTGTCATGTGCAGCTGTAGCACTCCATGTAGAGATGTAAAAAATTTTTTTCACAATTATCTTCCCTTGTTAGAAAGTGCTACTCCTGAATATTATTGCTATGAGTACTTGGATGATTTGCTATGCAAAGAGCATATGCAGTTATTATTCCAATGTAGATTAACATTCATACAAATTACTGAGAAATATGAAGTTATGATGTTAAGAGTAAACAAAAATAAGGTCAAAACAGGCTGCTGTGCTACCTTCACAGCCACATTAGTTTAAGCATTTTAACAAACATTTTTACAGTCATCAGTGTATCAGATGTCTATTCTTGCTTTCAATTTCAGATCCCAAGATCCATTTATTTGTATTTGAAATCTTGCCACAAAAATCAAACACTTGGTGATACATTAGTGGTCTTGCAGATTTTTCATCCACTCTTCGGTGAGATTTGACTTCTCAATCTTAAATACAGGACAGAACTACCGTATCTTTCATAATCCTTCCTTGCACACTGTCTTCGACTTTCCTCTTCCGACCCCATCAGACCTCTATACTTTCTTTTGCAGCCTCTGCTAACCTTCTTTTTCTCTTGTATTAAGGGCACTTTCTTTCTGTATACAGATTTAACTCTCTAGAACCTCAGTTCCATGGGCTTCAAACCATCCTCTCTTATGGTCAAGAAAAAATGGGATGAGCAGAGACTTGACTATCTTTGAGTGGATATGCTTGTTTCATCACAGGAAGAGAAATACTGAAGTACTGTGTATTAAGCACCACTTAATATGGAGGTTTATGTCCTTCTCTGCCAGGTGACAGCTCCTGAGGTAGAGAAGTTTTCCTACTTCAGTAACATCAAAGAACAGGGAAAGTACACTGAGACAAGCCCCAGTTTGCAGATCAATTTTTTCACAGTCCTAGAAACGTGAGTGGTACCATTTTAATATGTTTCTTATACATGTTTCTTAAAAGGTCTGCAAACATTTTGGTGCGTTAACAGTGCAAAAATCCCTGTTTTCCAGGTATTCCGTGATTATGCAGTTAATATTATAAAAAAAACACATGATCATTTATTGCCTATCTGAAAATATTTCAGACACGTACACACATTCTCAATGAACTGACCTTGGAGGGACTGAATGGCATTCCCAAATATGAAGAGCCTCTGAACCCACAGTGATCCAAATTTGATCCTGGAAAAAAAAAAAAAATAAGGACTTAACTAGTTTGTTTTGCTGAAGCACTCATTATAAAACAATAATTCTCTAGTCAAGCTTAAGACCTGTTAGTTCAACACCATTGACAGTATTACTAGAGTCTGCATGCGTCTTTCAGCATATTCTCAAACTCAGTTTGTTTTCACTCTAATAAAAAAAAAACAAAAAAACCAAAAAAACTCAAACAAAACCGCAAGCAAACCTGATCCTGCTGTAATGACAAAGCAACAGATTACTTTGATAGGGTGGAAATACAGTGTTCATATCAGCATAGACCTGTCTTCCATACTTGCCACAGAAAAAAAAAAAAAAAGTGATTGCTCCCCTGGAAAAGTGGCCAGAGCTAGAGTTAACAGATTTTTTCCTCCTCTCTGGATTCCTGCCTGGTAATCCCATCGGTTCCCAAGCAGAGTTGTTTTAAGATGCTTTGCAACATGTAAAAGGACAAACCATTTGCAGTTGTGAGCTAACTGATCTAACTCAGTACTATCAGAATGAAATAATTAATATGATGTGAAAGGTAAATTTTCAATTGGAGCCATTTTTATCTCACCCAAAACAAGATGGTACAAGAGGCTGCAGCTACCAAACATTTCTGTAGGGATTCAGTATAATGAAACGTGACACAATAACTGAGCATCCAGCATAAAGAAGTGTGCACCACACAGTCTAGAAATAAGTGCAGGTTTGCAGGGTTCAAATCTGCTTCTGCATGGCAAAAAAAAACAATTACTTTGCTCCTCAGCCTCTAAAAGTAAAAGTCTAGCGAGTGCCATAGCTCAATGTCACTTCGGTGTTCTTAAATTCTCTCTCCCGTCTTTCCCACTGCCCATCTGCCCCTCATCTCTTCAGCCTTTAATCATGAAGACTAAGGAAAATTGCACCACACTAACCGAACAAAAATAGTTATAAAGCTGAAAGGCCTAAAAACATCACTATGAAATGTGGTCTACCAGTTCTGGTGTCATTTATCAGCATGTGTCCTGAGTTCAGCAGCAGCAGTCATTTTTCTCCTTCTCTGTAGCTGGTGCTGTGCTGTGGTTTTGACTTTCAGCCTGGGATCAATGTTGATAACACCGATGTTTTTAGTTGCTGCTAAGTAATGTGTACTCTGACCAAGTACTTTCTGAGTCTCATGCTCTGCCAGGGAGGAGTGGAAGTGATGAGGAAGCAGAGACAGGACATCTGACCCAAACTAACCAAAGGGGTATTCCATACCACAGCACATCGTGCCCACTATATAAACTGGGGGCAGTTACCCGGAAGGGCTAGCTCTGTGCTCGGGCTGGGCTGGGTATTGGTCAGCAGGTGGTGAGCAGTTGTGTTCTCTTCCCTTGTTATTTCCCTTATCATTATTATTACTGGTGTTAGCAGTAGTTGTTTTGTGTTACACCTTAGTTACTAGACTGTTCTTATCTCAATCCATGGGAGTTACATTCTTTCGATTTCCCCCCCCATCCCTCCAGGAGTGGGAGGAGGAGGGGTAGAGTGAGCGAGCGGCTCCGTGGTCCTGCGTTGCTGGCTGGCTTAAACCATGACAGCATGTTGGCTTCTAATTGTAAATACATTCTGCATGTATGCAACATTTAAACTAGAAGCTCTTATCAGTCTAAGTACTTTACCTTCATTAAAGTATGTAAATTAGTTTCTCTGCCAAACAAGTCTTTGTATCTAATTTACATGGAGTGAACCACCTTCAATTCTCCACTTTCCCCACCCTTCAAACAAAAGTACTTTTTGATGATATTACAGGTGTAACAAAGGTCATTTCAACCTGCTCCAAAACTGGTAAGTCATATCCACAAACAGAAAACGAGTAAAACGAGTATTTGTAGACAAGAAAAAAAAAAAAAAAAAAAAAAAAAAGCGTGCACAGCTGAAAGCTGTCCTGAGAGACACTGGCCCAAAAGCATCACAATATGAAAAATGGGACAAAGTAGATGAATCAGTAAGAAGAGAACTAGAATTCCTACCTCTTATACACCAAATTCCCTAGGTGACATTGTGGAAAAAATCACCATTCACTTGGCCCCTTTTTGATAAAAATGAATCTGTCTTAACTGCTTAAGTAAACTACAAAATTCAGTTTGAAAAGGCACTAATGTGGAAACCCTTCACCCAGAAAAAAGCTGCTACCTTACCAGCACACAGCTGTTCTGCCCTGCTGCAAATTAAAACATGCTACAATCAGGACAGCTCTGCAGTCAAACTGAACTCAGCTGTTAGTTGCTAGATGGAAGGATTTATCCCAGAAAAACTGATCCCCATCACTGGACTTCTAAACTGTAGCTTGTAATTCATTACCAAGGTAGAAATGGCAGTGTGAAAGCCAAGTGCTCAGGTTATTGTCAGGTTATTGTTATTGGGTCACTCTGACTGACTTCTGACTTGACAGCTACTCTGAAAAAAAGAGTTTAAAATAAAGTACATGAATGTTACTTGCTTTAGATATTCAATTTTCATGTAATATTTAAAAACTTTTCTTGCACTACTAAACTGCTACTAACTAAAACGCAGCATTGGTAATCTTAAAATACTGGGTTTTTAACTGTATTGCTGTCATTGATTTAAAATCTATTCTGACTCTTTTTACGTAAAGTCAGTGACTTCTGATCTCACATTCCAGAATTTACATGCTGGATCCTAGGAGAAAGAGAACAGCATGGCTCTTCAATGCCCTTAATACTGCATAATCTTTAAAAGGAATTTTATCCCCTCCTCCAAACAAAAAATCCTTAGTCATTAATGTGTATGCCATAGATGCTTCCCAGACCTTTGGGATTACAAGTAAATTGCTCAATTTTTAGTTACAACTCTTGAATTAAAAAACAGCATGCTGAGCAAAGGAAGTGTAAAAGCATATTAATTTCTAATCAGATGACTCTGGAGCATTGCCATCATATCTCAATTGGTGTTTTTTAGCTTCCTCTAAACATACAAGTTCAAAAACAAATAGAAAACAAAGTGGAATTGGGGAAAACCCACTGTCTTTCAGTTTATGCACATCACCTCATCTTCAGTGAAACGTGTTTTATGATTTTTGTAAAAGTACTTGTACTTCGTATCTCACATAACAGCTTCGTAGAGCTAATCAAACTTTTGCCTACTTTCCTGAATCACAAACAGCTTGTCAGAATCAGAAACAGAATTAGAAATTAAACATACACTAATTAAAAGGATATGATCACAGTTTATGCCACAGAACCACAAACAGTTAGGGCTGGGAAGGGACCTTAAGAGATCACCTAGTTCCAACCCCCTGCCACAGGCAGGGACACCTTCCACTAGACCAGATTGCTCCAATCCCTGCCTAGCCTGGCCTTGAGCACTGACAGAGTTGGAGCATTCAAAACTGCTCTGGGCAACCTGTGCCAGTGCCTCACCACCCTCACAGGGAAGAATTTTTCTTAACGTCTAATCTAAATCTCCTCTTTGCCAGTTTAAAGCCATCCCCCTTGTCCTGTCACTACATGTCCTTGTAAAAAGTCCCTCTCCAGATTTCTATGGACTCCCTCTTGTAGGTCCCTAATAAAAAATTGCTGGAGTGGAGTTCAGCCTCAGCACAGTCTGTCAGCACAGTCTGCTGAAGCATCAAGTATTAGCTGCAGTTATGAAATGGCACCAACTAGTGTTCACTTTCAGAATTAAGCATACTTAAACACTGAAAGAGCTTGGAACAGTGCAAAAAAATAAGACATTTCATCAACTGCTGCATGACTACTACTACTACTACTTTTCCACACTGATCAAAACACACCTGGAAAAACTTTTCACATCCAACAATGCAACTAAAGAAAATTAACCCTCTTCCCAAACCAAAAGACTCCACACTTATATCAAGAGCCAAGACCTTCCCATGAATAAAGCCACATTACTTATGTGTATATAGGTCAAAAAGTCCTTAAAACATGTAACAGAGCTTCAAGTCATGACCACAGATGACTTATCCTGGCAGGTCTTTTGTTACAGATAGGACATTTTAGTTATTTATCTTTTATAATTTATCTTGCATGGGAAGATCGGTAACTTTTACCACTGCTTCATCCCATTCAGTTACCAATGTATTCCTCTCATTCCAAGGCTTTTCTCATTTTGCCAAGTACAGACAGAAGCAAGCTTACATACATCACTAAAATCTTAACATAAAAAGTCACAGCTTTAACACAGGCTGACACAGCGGTACATCCAGACAAAAGTAAGCATAAACAATTCTTCCTGAACTAGGGCTAAAAAATAGTTATTCTTACAAATCAAAGCACTAGAATATGTTATAAAATGTAAAGTTGCATTCTCTAAAATCAAAGTCCATTAACATCCAGTTAAACACTTCATATGTAGCCACTGAAGAAGGTTATGTTGGAGCAAAATTGGTATTTTTGCTGAAGAAACTCACAATCAGAAAGGTCACATATAACAATGATCTCAAAAAACAGTCAATGACATTTTATACATTTTCTTCAGTACTGACGCACAAGTAAAGAAGAATCATTAATTATCTAAATTTAGACTTTGACAGAAGAAAGTTTTAGGTCCCTCATGTAGTCTAATGGTTTTCAGCCTTCTATGCACGGGTTTTGGGGGTCCAGACCCACAAATGAAATACGTCTCAGCTCTCCTTTTGGTGGCACTCCTTAGTACAGCAAAGCTAGTGAAGTAGCCTGCTGTCAGAAAGCACAATCTTCTCTCTCCCTTTCATAAGGCTGGCACTGGCACTAGCACTCCCAGCCAACACGGTTCACAAGCAGAACACAAAGCTAACCTTCTGTTAGACAAATAAATGGATGCTTTCTTCCACTTTAACAAGCTAAACCAGCTCTCAAAAAGGGCCAAACACATGCCAGTGTTGCTGTGGGGGCGGATGGTGGATAAGTGTCTCCACTGTCTGTCTGTAGTTAGATTACTTGAACACAGAGCCAAGAGGTGTACTTCAATTGGAAAGTCTGTCTAGGAGCTGCTTTATGAGAAGAAAAATAGTAAAAGTCTTGACATAACAATAATGTTAAGAACATTCAACTGAAACAGGATCTCCTGTCAACCCTTTTCCAATTTTACTAACACTTTCAAAAGCAAGTCTAAGTCTAAATACACATAATTTCTGATAAGGCTTGTAAGAGAACACCACCCTTCTCAAAAAAGAAAAAAAAAAACTTTAATTTTTTCAAGATTTCAACTTCTTTCTGAAAGGAAACACAGCATGGTCTTTCCGCAGTGAACACACAAAAACATGTATCAGCCATGGGCCTAAACAGAGCATTTACCAAAAGCACAGGTGAAGTACTATGGCCCAAATATAAGGACTATAAAGCCAAACTATTTTGCAAGAGTTATAGAAGACAGGGGTCCTTCAAAGACAGTAATCAGATTAAGCCTACAGCTAAAGATGGTAAATTTCTGTGGAGGATCAGCTTGCATGTGTGACATGCCATTCTCTCCTAATTAGAACTGGTACTGAGTCAGTCTCTTGAATACTTCAACTGAAATTATGGCACCTAAAGGGCATTATTTTTGCATCAGTTACAATAAACTCACAGAAGAATATAGTCTATCCTGACAGACCTTAATCTTTACCTTCCTTTAATGCATTTCAGTTGGGCTCATTAGAGTATATATTTGCTTTCTTACCCAGCGAGATCAAGATCTCAACATTTTGCATTCGTAAGCTTTAGTTTCACCCAAAATTTTCAAATGCTACAAACCTCTGAGTTGAAGCTTTTATGAGCCAACAGACATATCACATACGAGTAAATACAAACATGTTACCTAAATCTATCACAGTATGTTGTGATATTTTGTCTAGTAAGTATTCTAAACCACAAAATTCAAAATTTTTTCTACCAGGTTCTGTAATGCCCTGCTGTGGTGGGTTGAACCCAGCCAGCAGCTAAGCACCCACTCACCTCCCCCTCCCATGGACAGGTGAGAAAACAGAGAGAAGGGGAGAAGGCTCACAGATTTAAACAGAGACAGTTTGATAGGCAAAGCAAAAGCTATGGGAACAAGCAAAGCAAAGGAGGAACTCATTCACTACTTCCCATCAGGCAGGCAAGTGTCTAGCCACAACCCAGAAAGCAGGAGCTCAGCACATCTCAGGGTTATACTCAAGAAGACAAATGTTACAACAAAAATATCACCTCCTTTTTCCCCCCTTTCCAGGGTTTTACTGCTGATCATGATGTCAGATGATATGGAGTATCCCTCAGGTCAGTCAGGGCCTGTGCTGGCTGTGTCCCCTGGCTATATCTGCTAGGGGAAAACAGAGTGCAGATATGGAAAGAGAGACAGCGTCGACGCTGTGCAGGCACTGCTTAGCAGTAGCTCCAGCACTATTGTGTTAGTTACCAACACTGTTTTAGCCATAAGCCCAACACACAGCAGCAAACAGGCTACTGTGGGAAAAATGAGTTCTATCCTAGCCAGTATACCTACTGTAACTGTTACTGATAAAAACAAATAGATACTAAGTTTGCAGAGCATCAACTGTTCTGTCTCACATTCATTTGAAAAATTGCTAAGTAGCAGTAGCGCTCAAACTAAATTGAATTTGCCATCTTAAAAAGTACTTCAAATAAAAGTCAACTGAAGCGCTATGGATATGGAACCTTTAGAGGGATAACATGAACAGCAGAGTTTATTTTTTCTGATGAGAATTACAGGAATTCTCTTTTTGCTCACTTTAAGATTTCAAACAGTGACAAGATCAAAAACAAGCCCCAAGACTTAGGTTTTCAGTCACACAATCAGTGAAGACTTGTTTAAAGTACAATACGCTTACTTAAGGCAAGATTACTGGAATTCATCATTCCAGAAACTACAGTATAAAAGCATGATTAAGAACATTAAAATTCTAAATCTTCCATTAAAAAATACATTTATCAGCAAGCATGTAAAAAAAGTTGCAATAGAAAGTTTATTTAAAAGCGATGTAAAGGCTTTTTTTTTTTTTTTTCACCTGGAAGGATTCTTATGCATCAAGCTAGCAACCATTCTCTAACTAGAGATGCACAAGCATTTCAAAACTAACAACTTGACATCTACAGCCTACCAGGGTTTAGCTACTTCAAAGAGGAAAAAGAGAGCGTCAGGGCTCTAATGCTGGGGGGCTGTCAGTTAACAAAAGGTTGCACACACCCAGGATTAAAAAAAAAGAAAGTGAATACATTTTATTCAAAGCAGACTCTATGGAAGGGTATACATTCTCTTCTGCACATGTAGTCATCCAATATCTAACTTGCTGATGCTGGTATAGTTTATGTTTTGCACCCTCGATTGTCCATTAGATGAAGTAAAAATGGAACAATAATAATGCTGAATTTTAGGGGTCAAGTGATCAGATAGCTTTATCAACCAAAAGCCTAAGCGCGTAAGAACAGCAGAGTTTTTACAATGTGATACAAAAATATAGTATTGAAGGGAAGTTTGTTCTGGTGAAAAGGAAATACTAATTACTTAAGAGCACAGAATGCACTCCCAATAGAGCCCTCCTAAAGCTACTCTCCCGTAGTTTTATGATGATAGCCAGAAAAAAGAGGAGCATATCTCAGCTGTGCCCTTGGACTTGGCTCCACATCTGCATGCTGAAATTCATACTGTTCTTCCTCTGAGGCTCTTGACAATGGGACTATTCCAAACATTGGCTAGTTAGAACACCCTCCCAAGAACTATTGCATGCTATTAAACAAACAAAAAAACACCTATTCTACTCTCTCTTCTTGCAAACTTCACTGTTCTTTCAGAATACACTCCTGAAAACTGGAATAAAGATCAGAAAGTGAGCAACTCCTGAAAAACACCCACATGTTCATCATGGAAAAAAATTTTAACCTTAAGGGAGAGGAACCTTCTCACAATTAAAAATGTTGTGAGAACAACTACGTGATCCAAACCCCTAATTTTCTAGAATCAGTCCTGGAATACAACACAAGAAAACAAATCTATTAGCACTAATGCCTGGGGTGGCTCTCAAGTCTCCATAATAATAAAAAGGACCTTTTTATAACTGTAAAAACTAAGCACCGTCAATCTTGACTTCCATATGCTTACTTCATAAAAATGCTTTTCTTTCATATAACTGCTTTTAGGGAAGACACCTATTTTAAGTATATAATTAGACTAGATATTATAAGGAAAAAGACAATTTTCTTTCTACCACCATGCAACATATGAAGTACACATTCATGACTTTACAGAGGGGTACCTGGAATCACCTTTTCTCTAGAGACCAGCATAGAGCACCATCACTTCACATTTCAGCACCTCCTGCCAGAAAGCAGTAGTCATCTCACCTGCATCTCCCTCTCTTTCACTCCCTCTATTGCTATTAACCATTCACCTGCGCTGCCATATTAAAAATTGCCAACAGCAACTAACCACAGAAAGAGAACCTCCCTGACTTCTGCCAAGTTGCCAGGAAAAGGACCCTTCCTGTGTGCTCCCTCTCTGGCTTGGATCTGCACCTTCCAATCTGAGGACAGCTGGGCTGCAGAACCAGCATTACTCCTAAAAACTTAGGTAACTTTAACCTTCACAGATCTAAGGAAAAAATTATTAATTTTAAAGCAGGAACTGAGTTCATCCTTTTTGCTTCTTAACTGATAACCTTCCATTTTCCAAACGATATTCTGAATAACCATAACCTGTGAAGTTCCGGGCATAGTTACAATTAGTGGAAGTCAATATAATGATATTTGTAATCTTACATAACATATGCATTTCTTTTAAAACCAGGTGAAATGTTCCTCTGAGATGCTTAAAGATGCAACTTTATTATACTATTTTATACTGTCTTATCTTCAAATAAATTCCAGTTTTTCAACTTGCATACATTAAAAAGCTGAACTAACTGCTGCTTCTTGCTTTATTTATTAATGTAGAGAGATGTATTTCTAGGACTCACTTAACATATCCATCTGGAATTACCAGCACAGCACTTCAGGAAGGTCAACTTTGTATATTATAAAAACCAAGAGGCTATTACCACTATTCCCCAGGTAAAAAGCAAAAGTAAAGATGTTAATATCAATAAAAAAAACTAAAAACTCACTCACTGTCTTCTGTGGGAAGGACCTGCAGGGAATAAATCCATTCTATTATATCATCTTTGTTCACCACATCTAAGGAATCCAACATATCCAGACCAGAGAGTGCGAAAAATGCAATTGTCAACCTAAAAGAAAAAGATAAGACTTACACTTCCCACCATAAATATCATGGGGAAATTAACAAATGGCTGCAGAAACAGATATATCTATGAATTTTCAGCCTTTGACAGTGGTGCAACACACAGAGCCTAGCTCAGAAAGCATGATGAAATTATGTTCTTTGTACTGTAAACATTTCTCTGTAAGATGTCAAACAGCAAGGCTTCCTTTGTAGCTAACCAATGTATGAACAAGCACACAGGAAGAATCACCATCTAGAGGTACTTATTTCTTGCAAGCATAGATAACTAAATTAAAACATAAAAAATCAAGCACTTCAAATCCAAGTGTCCAATACAAGAGTGAAACAGCTAGCATGCTGAATTTCTTGCATACAGCCCATTTCCTTGTATAAGCATGTGCTACCATACCTGCATGCTAACACCTTCTTTGAGGGTTTCATTTTCACCCCAAACCACTGCAGTCATCTAGCTTAAAGTATGTCACCTAGTTTAAACCCTCAAGCAGCTGCATTACTTGCTCTGACAGACCACCAAAGCAACAGCACTGTGTTAGGAATTTGAGATAGCTTTCTATGAGAGAAAATGTTAATGTAATGGTACCTTGGAAGCTCTGAATCAGATTAAAATTAGAGGGATGTAATATTCTGCCACCCACCCTTGCATCTGACTATTATTCTAGGAACTCCTGCTCTCCTTTCACCATGTAAGATGATGGATTGTGAAACAGCTGCTAAGCAGACAGAAACTACACTTCAGCAAACTAACTTCAGAAGTTAATGTCAGCTTTCCTTCGGAGACTTAAGTTACAATTTGCAGTAAGTCACAAGTTGATGAGCCACCTTGTCTGCCAGTAGTAGGCACCTCTGATGACGACAGACAGATGTAGACAGAAGATTCTGCAGCCACGTAATTTCTGCATGTGGTTCTGCATCAGAAGCGCCAACAGTAAGAACAAAGACAAATGGTGATGTCAGCCCAAACACACCCTCAACAGAATTCATCTAATTAAATAACAGCAGCCAAATAATGATGCAGCAGGCACTCATCTCACTACAGTGACACAACCTCAAAGGGTGACATTGCTACTGGAGGGCTGACAGGCTGCTATAGTCATTGCCTGGCCATTCACAACCAGAATTTAAGTCAACAACTGCTGTTTCAAAACTGCTAGTATTACATAACACAAACGATGGCCAGAACTCAGGTGAATAGTGCTGACTTGTTAATCTGAAGTTACTTGATTTTTTTTTCACCTTTTTTGACATCCTTTGATTCTTTTTTTTCCCCCTTTTACTTTAAATCTCAGCTTTTCCATTGCTTTTCATACCATTCTTGCAAACAAAAGGTATTAATCTGTAACCTGCCTGGATATTGAACACTGACATTAACACAAAATCACAGAACAACTACAGTTGGAATGGACCTTATCATCCAGTTCTAATCCCTCTGCCACCAGCAAGAACGTCTTCCACTAGACCAGCTTGCTCTAAGCCCCATCCAACCTGGCCTTGAACACTGCCAGGAATGGGGCAGCCACGGGTTCTCTGGACAACTTGTGCCAGCACCTCAGCACCTTCACAGTAAAGAGTTTCTTCCTAGTATCTAATCTAAACTTCCCCTCTGTCAGCTTAGGCCATTCCCCTTTGTCCTGTCCCTACAGGCCCTTGCATAAAGTCCCTCTCCAGACTTCTTTAGTCCCCCTTTAGGCACTGGAAGCTCCTCTAAGGTCTCCCCTGAGCCTGCTCTTCTCCCAGCTGAACAAGCCCAGCTCTCTCAGCCTGTTTCTATAGGGGAGGTGCTTTAGCCCTCTGATCATCTTCATGGTCTCCTCTGAACTTGCTCAAGCAGATCCACATTCCTTCTTCAAAAAAAAATCCCTCCATGGAACTCTAAGATCCTCGCAAAAAATTAAAACTACAAACCCCAAAACCCAACATGGAACAGCGTACACCTCCACCAGTAAAAGTATTCATGGCAGAAAGTGTAAACTTGCTCTGTATCATTGGGTTCTAAAACATGTCTTTTTCCTATTATTATTATTACAAATAAAGTTTCGAGTATTGAAAGCTAAAAATGTATGGTTTACACAAAGGTGGAACAAGAGTATCTTTTAAGCCACCTGATGACTAAAAACCTGCCCTTCGAAGTGCAAAAATTAACACTTCAATGCTTGTATCAACTTTTGTTGTTTATCAAGTCTTTGTAACCCAAAATCTGATTCTGGATAATAACCCAATTTTTTCAAGCAAAACCACTACTTTTATAAAAAAAAACAAAACAAGAAAGCTACTCTTCAACTACAGTAAATTATTTCTTGGAAACCTCGCATGTATTTTCTGATTTTCACAAACAGCATGTTAGACAATGTTGTACTGAAAGCTACTTAGAGACTTTTTCACACTGTGTTACCCAGCTATGCTACTTCCAGTGAGGCACAAATAACATGTCAACTTCAGCAGTAGAAACTGCAGCAAACTAGGTACAAACCCACAAGGCTGTACATACAAGACAGAGAATAACTGTCATCTATTCTTAAAAATACATAGAATAGAAATATAGAATAGTCAGGGTTGGAAAGGACCTTAAGCTCACCTAATTCCAACCCCTTTGCCATGGGCAGGGACACCTCACGCTAGACCATATCACCCAAGGCTCTGTCCAACCCGGCCCTGAACACTGCCAGGGATGGAGCATTCACAACTTCCCTGTGCCTCACCACCCTTAAAGAATTTCTTCCTTATATCCAATCTAAAATTCCCCTGTTTAAGTTTTAACCCGTTACCGCTTGTCCTATCACTACGGTCCCTAATGAACCCCCAGGGATGCTGGGGATGGATCAGAACATGGATCAGATAAAACGTAAAAAGTGGGTTTACATATAGTTAAGTTTCAGTTTACTTATTGAGAGTTGATCCTCTGTGTTAACAGCACCAGCATGACTAAAGAACAGCCCACATAGTGCGCTGGAATTTACATATAATAGCCAAGAACATCTGGCACCACTGGACGTAGAGCCTGATGCAGCCACCTAGCTACTGCATCCTTAGTCCCTCACCGAAAATTAACAGCTACATGTTCTAAGCCTAAAAAAGAAACTCTTAGCAGCACCTTAGCTGACAACATATCATGAAGCATAAAAGTTTTGTATACAGCTATTTCCATAGAGGGCCACCCTTTATAAGACAGCCCCCAAGTCTGGCATCACTTTTGCTGTTACTTTTCTTCAAACCTCGTACCACTTTAGTTACTACATGTGTATTAATTCAGGAAGACAAGGATCACAGCTTGGCAGCTGAAATTTATTGAACCAACTTACAGAAAGCTTACAAAACAGGTATCATTTGTCTTAAGTTCCTGTCCAAGACAAGCAAGTAAAGATGTTTCTGATGACAGGTTCAGTGCTCTTCATCTTCAGGCATGGATAAAGATTACTTAAAAACTACTGTTGCTGATGCTGCATGCAGTAGCAACAGAAATAATTATAAAGGCTTTAAGCCAGTATGTTGAGTAAAAAAGGTAGTACTGAATTCCTTTTATCGCTGTACTTACTCTTTTATTGTTTGACAAACTACAGATTAACTCAGAAAGACCAGCACTGTGTGGAAAATTTCATGCTCTACTACACTGCCTGGTGTCCACAAATGCAGCCACTTCTGCTGCAGTGCAGTGAACTAAAACCAACTCACTGACATCTTTTTTTAAGAATTCTCTCTTTAATTTACTTGAGTTTCCCCATTTACTTCACCACAAAGTGCAGGAACAAGAGAAGTAAGAATAAAATGGTAACAGCATTTCTTTCTGCAGCAGTGCCAGCTCAGGCGGCTTTCTGAACCCACTGACCTTGTACTTGTCAAAAAAAAAAAAAAGCCTTAGTACCCTCAAGGTCAAACTGGGGATGACGCATTTGTGGTTCAATCCCCTGCTTAGAATTTCTTAACAGATATGTATGCATATCTGCAGAACACTGATCTAAAAATCAGTGTGAGAGAACTAGAAAACCTCTGGCTGAGTAAAAACTCAAAAAAATGCGTAAGTTTAGATGACTGCCATTTTTATCCTAATTGAAGGGCTAAGCTGTGCTCGTTACCCCAAAATTAAGCCATCCCGAAAGAGATGCAAATTGACAGTTTCAGTTTTCAGAAAACGGTGTTTTTTTGCAGAGCTGCTCAACCGTTGTGTACAATACATGGGGCACTGGTTATTTAATGCACTGCGGTCACTATGACCACACATTAAGCTTAAGCTCAGGCAACTCCTTGTTTGCTCAAGAATTTTCAAAACAATTGGCATTATAATTAGCATTATTTAAAAAGAATGGGAAAGACCCCATGTAAACCAGGGCCTCTGCTTCAGTTCACTAGCAAACTGACAGCCTGGCAATCTAAATCACAGAACAGAACAGAAATGTCCAGGAGATCACCAGTCCCACCTCCTGCAGAGCATAGGGCTGTACATGAGAAGATACAGGACCCTGACAAGCCAGGTCTTCAAGGAAGACTCCATCACTTCACTGTGCAACAGCAAAGAACATCTTTCCTACATTTAAACAATTTGCCCTGAAGCAATTTGTTCCCATAGCCCAGGACACCCACCACCATGGTCCCTTGTAACCAGGGCACTCCTACCTTTTCTGTTACTAGTTTTCTTGGTAATGGAAGGCTGTGATCAGATCTTCCCTCTTTAAGGCAGAACACTTCTTTAGCCTTTCTCTGCATGACAGTGTGGCCAAGGTTAGCCCTCTGCGTTATGATTCTAGTATAAATGCATGTTATTGTTAACTGTAATACTTAGAGTTAAGAGTACAACATGCCTAGACCTCCTTGTGCTGTCATTTAAAATAACTGGCAAAGTATGCTGAAACATCAGTTAATTCTTAATGGCTTACATCTCTGAAATAAATATTTCAGAATTCCCTTTTGTATATAAAGGGTTATTCCACACAGTTCAGCACTATCCATAGTAGTTCTTACACGTTTTTACCAAGTGTTTGTACTCTCAACTGAAATAAAGCTTGATTCAGCAGGAAGACTTGATCAACGGCATTTTTCACAGTGTGACTTGCAAAACATTAGAAAGTGGAAAGCACCTGGTGATTTTACTGGCTGAATATCAAACCCTCTACACGCCTCCAAGTTTTTATCAAGTGCACCTTGACAATCAAAATATTGATTCTCTTGTGCCTCAGATATAACTATGCTATGTAAAGACTAGGAATTTTAAGTAAGTGGATCCTGAAGCCATTAAAACTGTCCATCAAATTCCAAAGGAGATACATACTTCTCTAGTACTTTAACTCTCCTACTAGCTAATGAAGATTTAAATTAATTCTGCTACACTGAAAAAAAAATAAAAAATAACAGTATGTACACTGACTTCGATCAACAAAAGGTTTAAGTCACTAATTTTAAAATCGGCTTTCAAGACTGAAGCACAGACCTTAAATACATTAAAAGGATCAAAAAGTCTTTCCTCGTGGATAACGGGGAATTTAAGCGCGCACAAACGAAGCCCCTACATCCACTCGTATTTTGGGGAGCCGTGCGATGGTGGGCAGATCCTACAGGCAGCGCTTCCTTTCCGGCCACAGCGGGACGCGACCGATCACAGGGCCGCCACAGCGTGCTCCTGCTGTTGCTTCCTGCTCCAGCTGCGGCAGCCTCTCCAGGACAGGTTTTCTGTCAGCGCGACCACCCGCCAGAGAAAAACGGTTGTACGGGGAACAGGTAAAGCTGGCGAACGGCAAAAGCCCCGCCCTCCGACCGTGCTGCCCGAACGTCACGCCAGGTCTCCGGCCCCCACCCCTGTTCCCAGAGGCGCAGGATACCGTCCCGCTACCTGCTGGTCTCGAGGGAGCAGTACCGCTCGGGCAGGATCTGCAGGCAGCGCTGGAAAAAGCGCACATGGCGCTCCCGCAGGAAGTCCAGCCGCTCCGCCTCTCCCGACCAAGGCGCCGCCGCCGCCGTCGCCGCCATCTTGTGACCGATCCTGACCGGCGCGCTAGTGCTGCGTCACGCGCGGCGACACCCGCCCCTTCCGGGGCTACGTCACAGCCCGCGGGAGACGCGTGTTTCGCGGTGATGGAAGCGCGTGGCATCCGGCTGTGTTAGGTGTTTCACACCCGAGCTCACACAATACAAAGGCAGCACATGTCATTGGGTCAGTTAAGCTCTGTGACAGCTCCCAAGGGCTGCCGGCCGCTCCACTGCTGAAAGTCACCCTCATCCTTCGACAGGCTCATCTGTAGCCCCTATCTCCAGGCTGGGACAGCTATTAAAAAAAAAAAAAAAAAAAAGAGGTCAGAGGTCATTTATAAGGTCTGTACAGGTCTTTGTTAACATGAACCTCAACCTCCGAATGAAACAAACAAATCGAGCTTTCCATTGATCACAGAATGAGTTACAAACCCTTATTAGGTCCTCATCAAGGCTGCACTTCGAATACTGTGCTCAGTTCTGGGCCCCTGGCCTTGGTTCAGCTCTACCAGTCATTTTCCTCATCCTTAGTAGCTGCTGCAAGTGCTGTGTTTTCAACTTTAGCCTGAGAGCAATGATGATAATAGATCGATGTTTTCAGTTGTTGCTAGAGGAATGTTTACCCTGTTCAAGAACTTTTCAGTCTCTCATGCTCTGCCAGTGGGGGGCACAAGAAGCCGGGAGGGAGCAGCATCAGGGCACCTGACACAAACTAGCCAAAGGGGTATTCTATACCACAGACCATCATGCCCAGTATATAAACTGGGGGGAGTTACCCAGAAGGCCCAGATTGCTGCTCAGGTTGGGCTGGGTATTGATCAGCAGGTGGTGAGCAATTGTATTGTGTGTCATTTGTGTTTTTTATTTTCCTTTCCCCTTTTAGTTTTATATTCTCTCCCCTTGTTATTTTGCTTATCATTATTATTACGGGTGGTGGTAGCACTAGTAATTTTGTATGGTACCTTTGTTACTTGACTGTTCTTATCTCGACCCATGGGGTTTACATTCTTTTGATTCTCCACACCATCCCTCGGGGAGTGGGGGGTGGGGAAAAAGGGAGGAGAGTGAGCAAGTGGCTTCATGGTTCTGAGTTCCCAGCAGGGCTTAAAGCACAACAGACCCTCACTACAAGAGAGGCATTGAGGTGCTGGAGCAGGTCCAGAGAAGGGCAACAAAGCTGGTGAAGGATCTGGAGCACAAGTCTGATGACTAACATCTGAGGGAACTGAGGAACTCTGGAGAAGAGAAGGCTCAGGGGGGGGCTTGTCCCTTTCTTCAACTACCTGAAAGGAGGCTGTAGTGAAGTGGGGGTGGGTCTCTTCTCCCAAGTAACAAATGGTAGAACAAGAGGTAATGGCCTCAAGCTGTGCCAGGGGTGGTTTAGACTGGATATTAGGAAAACTTTCTTCACCAAAAGGGTGATCAGGCATTGGAACATGCTGCCCAGGACAGCGGTGGAATCACTGTCCCTGGAAGTATTAAAAAAACTGTGTAGATGAGGCCCTCAGTGACATGGTTTAGTAGTGGTCTTGGCAGGCCTGGTTGGACTTGATGATCTTAAAAGGTCTTTTCCAACCTAGTTTATTCTGTGATTCTCTGATAAAAAGTACAGAGTAAACCAAAGCCAGGTGGCCAGGCAGAAGAGATGTTTTTTCCCTTCACAACTTCACAGGAAACAGCATGAATACAAAATCAGTAAGAGGGGCAACAACTGCTTGCTGTCATTAACTTTAGTGATTTAAAAGGATAAACTCCAAGAACTCAGTGTTCCCAAAACTCTTCTGGAAGCCAGTCTACTTATTTAACTAGTCATTGAAAACCATTGAAACCCATATTGCAGCCCATTTGTATGAGCTGTAGGCTTTACCCAGAATAAATACTGCTGGGGGACAAATTAGTAAATTCTCCATTGCCCCTTCCCCGCCCCCACTCCCCCCTGTTTTTTTAAAGGATAGCTATGCCTGCTGCAATTTTGTTTCTTGGGAACAAGCATGACTTTTTTTTTTTTTTTTTTTGCATTTATCAACCATTTTGATAAGGAAAAATAATTATTTTTGTCTCAGTGAGGAAAATGATTGCTTAAACAGCTAAACTGCACACGTCAGATTAAAATAAAAAAGAGGTTACATTCTGTCTTGTTTGCCAGCCTTTTTTCTTTTTCTTGTTTTTCCTCTTCTTTAGCTTGTTTTTGTATAATCCTTAGCTCCAGTTTCTGTAGATCCCGAAACGTAAAACAAATAGAAAACCAAACATTTCTTTGGAAGTAAAACAAGTTGTATGAAATACGTATGTAGCCTTTTCAGTTATAGTTTCTTGTTGTCTTGAAATTATTTTGTCACAGAACAGAATGAAAATACACTGTGTAGCTACTTGCTACAGCTTGTCCTGCACAAAGAAATTATAGTTATGTAGTTCTGAGAAAAAAATAGTAGTTTAATCTCTGCAAAAATTAAGTCCAGTGGGAATGGTGACAATGCTATCAGTCCTCCAATAATCAGATTCACATTAAAATGAGATCTATCATGCCCTTACAGCTACTGAAACCTTCAGGATATTCAAACAGGACTTTTGATTTCATATCTACATACAATAATCAGGTCTTCTGACATTTTCTATAGCATGGAGAGCAACACAGCCCAAGCTGGTTTTCCCAAACATTTTCATAGTGAAGTAAATAAAACCATTTCTTTATGCAGAAAGAAATATGGACTTGAATAATCCTGTAGAATTTAAAATAGTGAGGAAAAGGAACACTTTTGTATAAAATAAAGTTTCATACTGCTTCTTGTATGCAGCAGATGCTATTCTTCATAGTGAATCACAAATAGATTTAAATAAATGAAACTTGTGTTTGACAGATTATACTGTAGGAGGAAGTAGGTGAGTTTAAAACATGTATAATGGGGATGTAGTTACGCACACTCTGTTGAAACTTAATTTCTTCTGCAGCAATTCTCTTCCTTTCCTCCTTTCCTGCCTCCTCTCTCTTCTCCTTTTCAAACTTCTTAAGTTCCTCCTTTTCTTTCTTCAGCAAGGTATACTTTTCCAACACTAACTTCATGTGGCATTGGCATTATTTTTGTTGCTTTTTTCCTTCTTTTTTTTCTAGTTTTAGTTGCAAAGCTTGTTCCATTACCTATTGCTTTCTGCTCCTTCCATGCTTCTATTGCTGCTTGTTGTCTTTTTCTTTCTTCTGCTGCTTTTTGCTTTTGAGCTTCTTCACGCTGTTGTGATTCTTCCTTAAGCATGCTTTCTGATTTCTTTTTCTCCTTCAAGTTTCCTTGGCTTTTCTTGCTGCTTCTTTTCTTTCCACCTCTTAATTGACTGCGGGAGAACAACAGGGGAGAGGGAAAGGGAGAGGGTAAGATGTTCATGAAAACTGTACACATTCCTGTTGGTCTTATAAAAACATGCTCCAAGGATACAAAGTAGCATACAGATAGGAATTAAAAGTCTACTAGTGGTAAAACCTAGGACAAAGAAGCAACTATATCTGCTTTCTCCCTTTTTTTATTTATTATAGACACAGGGTTATTTAACATATTCCTGCTAAAATCATTTAAATTATGGCATTCATCTTTGGGTAGTTATGAATGTTGGTGTATTATGCTTTTTTTTTAAGCAAACATACATTTTTTTTCTCCCTTCAAGTTAACAAGTCCACATTCTATTTTATAATACCATTTTTATGTTAGCGTATCATTTATTACTCAGGTGGGTAGCTCTTGAAAGAATTGTAATTCTCTGTGTCAGAAGAATGCTAATTCTCTATGTCAGTATGGCATAGGTATATTGCCTATACAGGGGGACAGACATTCTTTGGGACAGATGTAACAAGAAATGCAGTTTCAGATAGGATCACTTACTGCTTTGGGGCTGGCACCTAGCTTGCTGGTCCACTGCCATAAAAGTATGTCTGTTCCTCTTTAAAAGCATTGATTCATTTCCAACTTCTTCCATCATCTCTTTGAGCTTGTCAACAACTAATAAGGAAAAGAGGCTAATATTTAAGTATTTACCAGTAATTCAGCACTATCCAAAAATGCAGGCGTTTGCAGAGGCTTCTTTGACATTTGATTCAGTGTACAAAATAGCATGCATTTTCATCTCATATAGCCTTAAAAGACTCTCATTTATACAAAAGATGTGATTTCACAGTGATTTAGGTCACTGGATGCAAAGCCAGAATAAATGCTTATGTCCTTTAAGTAAGTCTCTTTCTGAGTAATCTTCAACTGATTTAAGAGAATAGGACAGCCTTATTCTAAAGTTTCCACTTTTGTTTATTTTTATAACAATGCAGTTAAGTGACTGCTCATATCTTTGGTTTACGCCAGGATGCAGCAATCCTTTTTAACCTACTTCTACAAAGCTGACAAAGACCCATCAAAGTAAGACTTCTTTATCCTGTTACGTCAGCATACTGTAGTCTCAATATGGAGAAAAACAGCAAGACAGCTGCCTAGAGATCTATGGCAGAAATGGTAGAAAAAGTGTTTTAGAATCTGTTTTAAACCAGCATAACATTTCTATGAACACATATTGAACACACAGTTTAACTAACCTGACTTTAAAAAAAAAATAAACTAAATCAGTACTGTTGTGTCATCTGAAAATCCCTAGTTCAGCTCTCATGCTGTGTTAGTTCTTGGTAATTTGCTGACAGCTGAAGAAGATAATGCATTTTTTTTTTATAGAATAGACACTCCACAGATGAAATGAGATGCATTATATCCAACATCACAAAGCCCTCAGCTAGCAGAACTTCAACAGGAGTTCCACATGAGGTAGCAGAATATCATAGGGGAATGTGCCTATTTTGAAAAGGTTTCAGAACATCCAAACTGAACAAGTTCTTTCAGTATTTCCCACAGAATATTCCAATTTACACTTCAATCCATGTGGATGGCTAGAAATTAGTTTTCTGTACACCCTTGCTCTGTGACATTTTACCAACTGAAAGGGAGCTGTATCTAAACAGCAGTAGAATACTAACTTTACATAAGGCAAAGTTAGACGTAGAAAATACCTGGCTTTCAACAACCTGAGGAAGCAAACCCACACCACTTCTGAGAGAGAGGAAGTTTCTCTGTTTCCACACAGAAATGCATTTCTACATTCTTCCCTTCCGAGACTCCTGGAAAAGCAGATAGACTTCAGGAGTATTCCAAGTCTGCAGGGGAATCACAAGCAACTGTGAAAGGAGCCTGTCTGTAGATAGAATGTTTTTAGATCTTTCATAGTGACTTACATTCAGGTGTAGGTTTCACGTATTTTAATTGATGCTGGAGTCTCTTCTTAGCTTGTTCAGCTTTGATCTTCCAGTTCTGATATTTTTGACCAGTACCTGTAGTACTGGAATAGCTGTCATTCTGTACATAACAAAATACAGTATTATTCAAAACCAGTATTATTTAAATTATTATAAGTTATTTTTAAGCAGACAACACCACAGTGTAGAGTAACAGCATTACTTTGGTTTTATACTGGTGCAATTCAACTAATTTTAAGTCACACAGGTATAAAACTAGGGTGATGACAGTGAGCTGATGACTGTACATAAAAAATGTATTCTGATGAATAAATGAAAAAAATGAAAAAGAATGTAACATCAGCTTGCATTAACAGAAGCTGCTCACCACACTGCAACTGCCTTGCCTCTCCCAGCAGCCAGTCTCTGGCAAGTCGGAAGAACTACCTACCTGACTATAAACAAGTAATCAACACTAGGAAGATTGCCCACATTCCGTCTTGTTCAACAAAAATACAAGCTTATGAAATCTGCTTAATAACACTTGCAAACTGCAACTCTGATTCACAGCAACCCTGAACAAATTTAACTGCTAGTGATACAGGGTTAACCAATGTACAGGGGGGTTGTACAGGGGGGTTGTACAAGGGGGTTAGAGGAATCCGCTTGCTTAAACAAAATGTACCTATCACGCCTACTAAACAGAACAAAGGCACTAACCATTGATAAGGAAAAGCAAACACCTGGTTCTATTGACAAGGAAAAGCAGACTGATTCTACTGATAAGCAGCTATTGATAAGGAAAAGCAGATGCCTGAAGGGGGAGATGCAGATGGTTTATGGCTGGGACACCGACCAAACCCTAAGGCCATACGTGAAGACTAAAAGGTGAAAAGTTCAAGAAGAGGAAGACTCATTCACTTCATCTTGAAGACCCCTACCCACAGGAGGAAGACTCAGCTACTTCATCTTGAGACCCCTGCCCATGACCAGAGGGGGCACTGCGCAGGTGCAAAGGACCTTCTAACTCATTATAATATGAAGCGGGGATAGGACATGAATATGTATAGGCATATTGTGCAATCTTATGAATATATATAACTTTAGAGAATAAATGTAGAAGGAAACAACACTGAAGTACACATGACTTTGAGGAATTATCCCCGTGCGTCTCAGTGCTGAATACTTTACAACTTTAACGAGTTGTGGAGTCAATCCGTGCATCACTAGCTAATCAAACTGTTTGGGTTACAGGTTACATTTTGAGGCCAGCCACACAAACCTGCACTTCCTCCTACAGGTTTCTTTTTAAAGTTTATTACCTACACCTCGTAAAAAGAATTCCTCAGCAGCCGTCACCCAGCGGGCCTGCGGAAAAGAACTGCCCCCTGGCGAGGAGGGAAGCGCGGCAGCCCTGCGCCGTGGAGACGCCTTTACCTGTTCATGCCCAGCGGCCACAGCAGGGACCGTCATTACGAGGCCACCCATGTTCAGCGCGGCGTGCTTAGGGGCGGACCGGCTGTTGTAGCCTTCCAGAACGCTGGGCTTCCGCAGCAGGAAGGAGGGTTTATGTGTGGGGGTGTGTCACCGTTGTCAGAACCGAACTATGAAGGTGTGTGGGGGATGACATCAGTTGCAGCCGTCATGGATGTGGCAGGTGGCATTCAAGGTCTCTGCGGTGTCTGAGAACCCAGAGCTGTGTACAGTTGGTGGGACCACAGCCTGGGCATCAGAAGCTAGTGTTCCAGCAGAGTGATGTGCTGAAGACAGGAATGCTGTGTATGGAGATCCATTACATGTATAGCAGAAAGTGGTGCTGCCTGTAGGGCTGTGCCATGTGGCTGATACTGAGAAGTACCGTTGATACCTGGGGAAAAAAAAGGGTTAATAATATGCCTGCCCGCTTAAGTAGTCAATGTGCTTGCTGAAGCAGAACCGTATGAGTTAAAGTTGCTAGAATTGTGAAGCAGAATTGTAGGCGTTACAGCTGCTAGGCTGTAGTAGATAAGATTCATAACTTGTGTGATGAACATTTAAGAAATTCTTGTTTAAATAGTATCCGTAGAAAAAAAAAAGAAAAAAAGAAAACAAAATTTACAAGCTTAACAAGTTTCTGCTATAAGATACATAAAACCGGCTTGTACCAAACGTGAGGTTTGGATAGGAGCCAAAACCCTGTTCAGTCTGAGTGAAAGCAAGAGATTACTCGTCGTGATGAAGAGGAAATACGGGCCTTCATCCTCACGACCCACTAACGACCACCACTAGGAGGCACTGCCCAAGTCCATCAATGGGACGAATGCCAGAAAACTAATTATAATACTAGACGGTAATAGGTTTTGCATATGTATTAGATGTGAAGCAATCTTATGTTTATGTAATATTAACAAACTGAGTGGCAAAGGAAAGGTGCGCATGCTTTTGGAGGAGTGATCCCCCATGCGCCTCAGCACTCAATGAAGCATACATACTTTACAACTTTAACAAGTTGTGGAGTCTATCCGAGTATCACCATGTGCACTTCTGGTGTCCCCAGCTGTCCTGGGCTCAGCAGTAGCAGTCATTTTTCTCTTACTTAGTAGCTGCTGCAGTGCTGTGGTTTTGACTTTTAGACCGGGAACACTGATAACACCAATGTTTTTAGTTGTTGGTAAATAATGTTGACTGTGACCAAGGACTTTGTAAGTCTAATGCTCTGCCAAGGAGGAGGAGAGGCCGGGAGGAAGCAGAGACAGGACACCTGACCCAAACTAACCGAAGAGGTATTCCATACCACAGCACGTCATACCCACTGTATAAATTGCGGGAAGTTACCCGGAAGGGCTAGATCTCTGCTTGGGTCAGGGTGGGTATCAGTCAGCAGGTAGTGAGCAGTTGTATTCTCTTCCACAGTATCACACAGTATCACAGTATGCTAGAGATTGGAAGGGACCTCGAAAGATCATCTAGTTCAATCCCCCTGCCGGAGCAGGAACACCTAGATAATGTTACACAGGAATGTGTCCAGGCGGGTTTTGAATGTCTCCAGGGAAGGAGACTCCACAACCTCCCTGGGCAGCCTGTTCCAGTGTTCCGTCACCCTCACTGAGAAGAAGTTTCTCCTCAAGTTTAAGTGGAACCTCTTGTGTTCCAGTTTGTACCCATTACCCCTTGTCCTATCATTGTTTGCCACCGAGTAGAGCCTGGCTCCATCCTCGTGACACTCCCCCTTTATATACTTATAGACACTAATAAGGTCACCCCTCAGTCTCCTCTTCTCTAAACTATAGAGACCCAGCTCCCTCAGTCTTTCCTCATAAGGAAGATGCTCCACTCCCTTAATCATCTTAGTTGCCCTGCGCTGGACTCTCTCCAGCAGCTCCCTGTCCTTCTTGAACTGAGGGGCCCAGAACTGGACACAATATTCCAGATGCGGTCTCACCAGGGCAGAGTAGAGGGGAAGGAGGACCTCTCTCGACCTACTAACCGTCCCCCTTCTAATACACCCCAGGATGCCATTGGCCTTCTTGGCCACAAGGGCACAGTGTTGGCTCATTGTCATTCTGTCTTCCACTAGGACCCCCAGGTCCCTCTCCCCTACACTGCTCTCTAACAGGTCGTTCCCCAACCTATACTGGAACCTGGGGTTGTTCCTGCCCAGATGCAGGACTCTACACTTTCCCTTGTTATATTTCATCAAGTTATTCCCTGCCCAACTCTCCAGCCTGTCCAGGTCTCGCTGGATGGCAGCACAGCCTTCTGGCGTGTCAGCCACTCCTCCCAGCTTAGTGTCATCAGCAAACTTGCTGATAGTACACTCAATTCCCTCATCTAAATCGTTGATGAATATATTAAATAATACCGGTCCCAGTACTGGCCCTTGAGGCACTCCACTAGTTACAGGGCTCCAACTAGACTCTGCCCCATAGACTAAAACTCTCTGGCTTCTCTCCTTCAGCCAGTTCGCAGTCCACCTCACTACCTGATCATCCAGTCCACACTTCCTCAATTTAGCTGTGAGGATGCTGTGGGAGACTGTGTCAAATGCTTTGCTGAAGTCAAGGTAGACCACATCCACCGCTCTGCCATCATCCATCCACCGTGTTATTTCCTCATAAAAGGCTAAGAGATTGGTCAAACATGATTTCCCCCTGGTGAAGCCATGTTGACTGCCCCTCATAACCCTCTTATCCTTGATATGCCTTAAGATGGCACCAAGGATAAGGTGTTCCATCACTTTCCCAGGGATGGAGGTGAGGCTGACCGGTCTATAGTTACCCGGGTCCTCCTTCTTGCCCTTTTTGAAGACTGGAGTGACATTTGCTTTCCTCCAGTCCTCAGGCACCTCTCCCGTTTCCCAAGACTTGGTAAAGATGATGGAGAGTGGTCTAGCAATGACTTCCGCCAGTTCCCTCAGCACCCGCGGGTGCATCCCATCTGGACCCATGGATTTATGGATGTCCAGATTGCTCAACTGGTCTCTAACCCATTCCTCATCGACTAAGGCAAACCGCTCCGTTGACCTGACTAAGGTCTCAGGGGTACAGGGCTCTTCAGGACTGTCTGCAGCAGAGTAGACAGAGACAAAGAAGGCATTCAGTAACTCTGCCATCTCTGTATCTTCTGTCACCAGGGCACCCATCCCGTTCATCAGTGGGCCTACATTGCCTCTGGTGTTAGTTTTGTCTGCCATGTATTTAAAAGCTCTTTTTGCTGTCCTTGACCCTTCTCGCCAGGTTTAATTCTAAGGAGGCCTTAGTCCTCCTAGCTGCCTTCCTACATCCTCTAGCAGCAGCCTTATATTCCTGCCAAGTGGCCAGCCCCTCCTTCCATGACCTGTAAACTCTCCTTTTCCACTTGAGCATACCCAGCAACTCCCTATTTAGCCACATTCCCTTGTTATTTCCCTTATTATTACTGGTGGTAGCAGTAGTGGTTTTGCATTATACCTGAGTTGCTGGACTCTTATATCAGCCCGTGGGAGCTGCATTCTTGTGATTCTCCTCCCCATCCCTCTGGGAGCTGTGGAGGAAGAAATGGGTGGGGGGCAAAGTGAGTGAGCAGCTGTTTCATTCTGAATTAAACAATGACACCAGGATAAGAAGGACATGCAGCTGCTGGAGCAAGCCCAGAGGGGGGCCATGAGGATAATAAGGGGATGGAGCACTGAAGATAGCCTGGAAAAGTTGAGGCTTTTCAACATGGAGAAGGCTGCTTGGAGTCCTCATAGCAGCTTTACAGTATCTAAAGGGATCCTATAAGGGTACCAGAGATGGGCTCTTCATCAGGGATTACAGTAATAGGACAACGGCTGATGGGTGCAAACTTAATTTGGAAGATAGGGCTAGATAAAAGGAAGTTCTTTACTGTGAGGATGGGGAGGCACTGGAACACAATTTCTAAAGAACTGGGGTTGAATTTAGATAAGATATTAGGAAGAAGTTCTTTACTGTGAAGGTGGTGAGACACTGACACAGCTTGCCCAGAGAAGCTGTGGCTGCCCCATCCCTGGCAGTGCTCAAGGCCTGGTTGAATGGGGCTTAGAGCAGCTTGGTCTAGTGGAAGGTGTCCCTGCATATGGAAGAAGGGGTCTGAACTAATGATCATTTAAGGTCTCTTCCAACCCTAGCTATTCTATGACTCTATGATTGTCTTGTAATTTACTGTTACACGCAGCAGAAAAAAGTTTGTCTAGAACTTGTTTGTATTTGGTTTCCTTTGGTGACTGTCAGCCAGATTAGCAAACTGATAACTGGTCAGGGATTGTGCCATAGCAAGCATGTGTTTTCAGCAAGCATTTTAATAAGGTTGCTCCAGTCATAGTGTAATTCAGATACTGTTCAGTAGCTAACCAGTTTCTGGATGGTAAACCTGTATTATTAATTGCCACACACTTTACTCATGAGTTATTCAGAATTCTGAGGGCTTTTCAAAGATGCCTGTAAGTTATATACGAGATATTTCTGATATCAGACTTAAACTAGGCTTGGCTAGTTCTTGCTCTTCACTCCAGGGTGTTCAGGCATTGAGTTGTGATGCTAGTAAAAGATGAAACCTGTTTTTATGCTGGGCCGGGACGTTACTTTACTCACTATGTGGAGCAGGACTCATAAATCAGAATATGCCTGATCTGGAGGTTGGACTTGGCTGGCCACCAGGTGCTCACGAAGTTGCTTTATCACTCTCTCCACAGCACTACAGGGAAAGAAAATAAGACAGAAAACATGGGTTTAGGTAAAAGCAGTTTAATGAGCAAAAGCAAAGGCTATGCTCAGAAACAAAGGAAAGCTATTTTCTATTTCCCATCAGCGTGTGAGGCACAGCCACTTCTTGGAAAGTTTGGCCCCAGAATATATGGTGATTTCTCTAAAAGACAAATACCTTAATAACAAATGAGCATCACTTTCTCCCCTCATGCTAATTGTTACCAACAAAACATCATACGCTACAGAACATCCCTTTGGTCACTTGGAGTTAGTTGTCCCGGGTGTCTCCACCCAGCCTCTTGCCCACCCCAGCCCACTGGCTTTGGGAAGGGGGTGGGGGTGTCGGACTGACAGCCGTGATGCTATGTGAACACTGCTCAGCAGTAGCCCAAATTCTTGAGTGGTCTAGACACCATCCTAACGACAAACACAAAGAACAGCTCTACCTGGACTGCTCTACTGCAGAAATCTTTCTCGTCCAGAACAGATACAGTGCCACAGCTCTTGGGTGGTGGCCTCTATGGCCTTCTTGTAAACAGGTAATCTAGACCCAGAAGCAATGAGCTAGGTAATTACATAGGGTAATTACACCCTGACCTCTCCCACTTTCAGCTTACTTTGGTGTTTGAAGTTACCAATTCCTGATATCTATGTGTGTATTGCTTCATAGATGCAGGATTTTACACAGAAAAGAAGCATGGGAATATACCAAGGCAATATGTTAAAATAGAAACTGGGTATACATAGAACAAAAAAGCCCAAGTAACAACCTGGAAGATATAATAACAGCAATCAAATGATTTATCACAAGCCATTATCATAAAGATAAACCTTGTTTGTCCCAATATTGGTTCAGCACCATCTCCTATTTTCCTGAAGTCCTTCAAGACAAATGAAGAAAAGGGAGTGCACAGTAATGTTACATTCCCATCCATGAGATCCTTGAGGAAATTACCCACTTTACCATGAGGCATAACCTTCAACTCACTGAATGGATACCCTCAGAAGACAGGCTTTCATAAATAGCTGTTTCTCTTTGGCATGGTTGATTGGTTTTGTTTGTTGGTGTTTGTTTTTTTTTTTCGTGCGTGTGGTGGTGGTTTTTTTGCTGTTCTTGTTGGTTTTTTGGTATGGTGTTGGGTTTGTGGGTTTGGGTCTTTTTGTGTTTTTTTTTCTTTTTTTTAAGTAAGGACAGAAAAGACAGCCAATGTTAGAGAAGCAGCTGGAAGCAGTTTAAAAGGGAAAGAGCAAACTAAAGATCAGAAGATAATAAAAGCCTTTAAACCTATGAGTAAAACTATCCACTTGTCAAGGCATTCATAAAATTGTCTAGTTATCTGAGACTCAGCTGCTGCTAATAACATGAGTTTTCCTGATATTTTGACTTCTGAAGACAGTATCTCTACTTAGTCTAGCCTGAGACTCACAGGTCAGAATTAAACCAACTCCGGGCATAAACCACAATATATTATAAAAAGAAATAAAAAAAAATGGAAGCAGGTGTAAAAAAAAAAAAAAAAAAGCTGTTACAGGCACATGGATGATACATCCTTATCTTGGGGCTTGGGGTGCTCTGGGGGGCATAAGAACTGCAGGGAGGGCACCTGGTGTGTACAACAGCAGTTAAGTGCAATAATGCAGATAGGGGCAGGCATGTTACAGTTACGCACTGTGAAGGCAGGCTACTTTCACCCCCTTTCTGTCAATCAGGTGTCATCTGAAAAGAAATTTCTGGACCTTTTACAGGCAAACCAGGAGGGACTGCTTGAAGATGTAAAGTTTGGGGGCAGCCTTGGCTGTAGTGAGCATGAATGGGTGGAACTCAGAATTCTGCGTGGGAAAAGCAAACCAGTAAGCAGAAGGCTAAACTTCTGGAGAGCTAACTTCAGCCTCTTCAAAGACCTATTTAGAGGAATCTCATGGATAGAGCTGTACAAAAAAAAGGGAGTCCAAGAGAGCTGCTCAATTTAAGCACCACTTCTTCCAAGACCAGTCTATCCCTCATACTGATTTAAGCCCAGCCATAACACAGAACCATGCAGCTTAGCCGTAACACAGAACCATGCAGCTTTCCCCTCACCCCCCCTTCCTCCTCCTGCTCCGAGAAGGATGAGGAGGAGAATCAAAAGAATGTAACTACCACGAATTAAGAACAGTCCAGTAACTAATGTATAACACAAAATGACTACTGCTACAACCAATAATAATAATGATGAGGGAAATAACATGGCAAAAGAATACAACTGCTCACCACCCGCCGACTAATTCCCAGCCCGACCCAAGCTGTGATCTAGCCCTCCAGGTAACTGCCCCCAGTTTATATAGAGGGCATAAGGTGCTATGGTATAGAACACCTCTTTGGTTAGTTTGGGATAGGTGTCCTCTCTCTGTTTCCTCCCTACATCCCCTCCTCCCTGACAGAGCATGAGACCCAGAAAGTCCTTGCTCAGAGTAAACATTACTGAGCAGCCAGTAAAAACACTGGTGTTATCAGTGTTGATCCCAGGCTGAAAGTCAAAACCACAGCACTGCACCAGCTACAAAGTAGGAGAAAAATGATTGCTACTGCTGAACCCAGGACAGTATCCACGCCTTCTTCCATACCATTCACGTCATGCTCAGATCCCACATTTTCAATATGCCATCACTCTAATCTCATATATATACATCCACAAACAAACACAGAGATCATTCCTCAGTGCACTGACCAATCCCTATAAAGCTGTGGGTACATTCGGTCCTTGATGTCTTGCTACATCTCTTGTCTTTCAGAGCAGGAAAGTCTGTGTGCAATGTTCACAGTTGGGATTAACCTGGGCGATATTGTCCATTGCTAAGTCCACACGTTGATCATGAGCCCATCTGTGTTTTGCTTCTCTGTCCTGAAGCCCTGAAGTGTCATGGGCCCAGGAGGCTCAAAATAATTCACAAAAACTGTTGTGGTTTAAACCCAGTCAGCCACACAGTTTCTACTCCCCCCTCCCCCATGCTATTTCTTTCCTTCACCCCTCCCCTCCCCACTCCCAGATGGATGGGGAGGAGAATCAAAAGAATGTAACTTCCACGGTTGAGATAAGAACAGTCCAGTAACTAAGGTATAACACAAACCACTGCTGCTACCACCAATAATAATGATAAGGGAAATAACAAGGGAAGAGAATACGATACCACCCACCAAAACGAGCCCGACCCAGAAGAGAGCGAGTGCCCTACCGAGTAAATCCCAGTTACCTCTTTGCTCATGGAGCACTGTGGTATGGAATACCCCTTTGGCTAGCTTGGGTCCGGTGTCGTGTCTCTGCTTCCTCCCGGCTTCCCCTCCTCTCTGGCAGAGCATAAGACTCACAAAGTCCTTGGTCACAGTAAACATTACTTACCAACAACTAAAACCATTGGTGATATCAGTGTTGTTCCCGGGCTAAAAGTCAAAACCACAGCACTGACCAGCTACTAAGAAGGAGAAAATTGACAGCTACTGCTAAACCCAGGACAGTATCCACTCCTTATTACATACCGTTCAGATCCCACATTTTCAATATACCAGCGTTCTTACATATATATACATACACATAGACACACAGAAAGAGAATAGATCATTTCTTAGTGGATGGACCAATCCCTATAATGCAGCTGAGTTTATTCAATCCATGACAATCAGGTTCCATCTATTGTAACAGTCTTTTGGAGCAGGAGAGGCTGTGTGCAGTGTTGGATCATTGCCTGCTGATGCTGATCATTACGTTACTGCAGAACTCATCAGGTTCTATCAAAGTTCATTATCTGTTGGGATGATGGTCAGAGGGAAGTCAGAGGCAGTCGCTGATGACTGAAGACATATAGTTGATGGGCTATAAAAGTATTACACAGCAGGCAACTGCATATAATTAAGTTCATTGGCTGTTTTCCCCTAAATTCAAATCCCCTTGAGGTTTACATCTGACTTCCCCAACTTCCAGTATTACCCACCAAGTATATCTGGGTTCCTGAGTAAAGCAAAGCCCACGAGTGGGTTTGTGTTTACCTGACGCAGGAATAACCCAGACTGTCTTCCCCAACAAATTCTTCATGGGCACCACAGGAACTTTGTCCTCCTCTACATTATGTAAAAGTTCTGACTGGGCTGGGCCAGCCCTGTTGGCAGATCCTCTGGTGTTGACCAATCAAGTGGCCTATGAAGGAGAAGAATGACTGCTACTACAGAAACCAGGACACAGTCTCTATCACTAAGGAGGGCTTTCAGGAGTCCCAGGTCATGGAGGTAAAGGAAGGCTGCAGAAGGGTAGACTTCCTCCTACTTGCAGAGAGCTGGGTTGTGAATAAGCTTGACAGACCTAAAACTCATAAATCCATGGGTTCTGATGGGATGCACACAAGGGTGCTGACGGAAGTGAAAGATGTTGCTCTGCCATTCTCAATCATTGAAAATCATGGAGAATTGAAGAGGTGTCTGATCCTTGGAGGAGGGCCAGTGTTATTCCCATCTTCAAAAAGGGCAGGAAGGAGGCAATGGAACAGCCAAGAATTCACTCTCTCCTGATTTATAGCTGTGTAAAAGACATCTGAATATGATCTTTTAATAACTCATCCTCTTCCTTTCTTTCTTCCTCCAAATCTTTATTTTTTTTCCCCCATTCTGTGGAATTTCTGTATGTATTTTCACAACATCTTGTATTTTTGGCTCTCCTGTAATTCTGTCCTTTTTCATCACCCATTCTTGTTATTAAAAGAAATAGAAAATGTTTCCCACAGCTGTACTTGAAAGAAACAAATAAGAAGAGATAGCAAGCATGCTATTAAAACATAATAATTTCCTAATGTGTTACTTAAGCATCAGAAGTTTTCTGAAAATCAGTCTGAAGGTGCTGAAAGTAGAGGTATTAGGTAGTAGTACAAGTTACTAGGTAATAGTCAAGCGTTCAAGTCCCAGTCTTCCAAAGTATCTTCTTAGATCTGGGAAGCAGAGGAGAGAAATGAGGGCCATGGCGAAATGGCAGAAAATTTTAGACTTGCCCAAATCTCAACACAGCAAAAAAGTTGGATGTTTACGCTGGTACACATTTTATATTCTGTGAACAACTTTAGCAGCGCCTTATGTTTGAAACTGGCAGTCTACATATCTCACGCTATTGGCAGCATCAGTCATGCTGGGGATTAAAGACCTTACTCCGCAGCTGTCCCTGCCACTTCTCTTTCACCATGAGTATGTAATTTATCATCTCCTATGCTACTTTTGCGTAACTAGTTATTAATGCACTTTGTTAGGGCCTTTCTTTGGCCTTTCCTATGGTTTCTACAAAAAACTGCCTCCCTATTTTAAGCTGTCAGGAGCTTTTCTTCCTTCTGTCTCATGAAGCTCAAGCCACTCTCAGCAGCACTCAAAAAAACTTATAAATCAGAGGCAGACAAATGAGAATGTATTACCACCATAATGAACGCTCTCTAGGGAAGTGTGCCCTGCAGAAAAGAGAGGATGTGTTCCTAGGTGCAAGAATAAAATGGCTGGTTGGCGAACTTGACCCGGCTTCATGCAAATTAAAGGCTGTTTGTGCATGAAAGCAAACTCAGAAGGATTATCAGAGCTATTACTGATATTTGTCTGCAGTAAATAGAAATTAGAAAAGGTTTAAATATGCCAACAGTGAAAATGATTCCCACAGAAAACTTCAGTGTCAGGCATTTGCCTGAAAATGTTATAATTGGTATCCCAGGTCATACTAGGATCAGTAATTAGATTGCATTCTTATATTTTTTGTTCTTTTTTATGTTTCTTTTCAGGATTTTTTGTTGTGGGTTTTTTGAGTTTTTTTTTCCTTATTTTTGGTGGTTTTTTTTTTCCCATGGGATAATAGGATTTTGTCCCTTTCAAAGTAGAAAATGAAAACAGAGCACTTTCGTTTAGTCCCTGCCTGCTGGCAGAACAGTAATATATCAAGCTGTTATTTTCAGTGGAAATGCATGGGGTTATCAAGATGCATGAAACAGAGTCACTTGCATGTAGGCGAAGAATAAATTCACATCGGTGTGACATCAAATGTTCAAGGCACTGAAGATTGCTAGAGTGGTATAGTTCACTTTGGAGGCACAGTGATCAGTGGTTCCAGAACCATGACAGGGATTCAGAGGACGTATCTCTTGCCTCTAGCTCAGCTATATGTGAGATGAGGCGAGTTACAAAGGCATTAGCTGCTCTTATATTGGCATATGCACTGTCCAGTGGAGTGCCAGGGGGGCTTGTGTGGACAGTGCTACGGCATTGCCATGCACTAAGGAATTACAGTGTTGAGAAATGAGTTCAGTTAAGCATTGAATTTGCAGCATGCAAAATCAAAAAGTGATGTCTGAATTTGTACTTGTCTTGCTGTTAGCCACAGAGCATTTCTGAACTCTACTCAGGTAATCCCCAGAGATGACGCAGCACAAAAGATTGCTTAAAGCCCCTGTGACTTCTGGCTGAGTGGTCACTTCAGTACTCACAGGAGAGGAAATCCAAAATGAGCTGTAGGATTTTGGGGTTTTTGTCTTTGCAGAAGGCACATGCGTAAAGAGATGAATACACGGTCAAAAGCCATAAAGGAGCAAATGGTAGTTACTACCCAAGCAAAACAAAATACAGGTTGGCACCCTTTACAGATATTTAGGATATTGAGCTGAATTTATTCTGAGAGGGTTAACATATTCTAGATTGGTGCATGATAAAGCTGGAAAATATCCATCAGCCTCAATATTATTCTCCTTTGTCCTTCCCCTTCTGACATCCATCAAGAACTATGCCCATTAATTATGTTTTCTTCTAGGGAGAGAAAATCTGGATCTAGACTATTCCTGCAAGTTATAGTACACTATCCAGGCATGTCACTCTATTGAGAGTATCCCAGTAGCACCCTTGAGGAGCTGAGCGTAATTCATGTTTACAGCAGAGTACTTTACGTTTTCTGATCCCTGCCGTGCATTTAGAGGAGTTATCCTTTCTTTCTACTATATCTCTAATGACCTTTTTGAGTTTTTGTTAACTGGTGTTTTTCTGCTGCAGCAGTACATTGAGCACTCAAATGAGTACAACATTTGCTAGGACTCAGAGATACTCATCTTGCAAATGAGAGTATGTTTAGGCACACTCATGCTCTGACAGTGTTCATGTAAAGTGATCTGAAAAGTGTCCCCAACTGGATAACTCTGCTGCAGAGGGATGTATGATTTTAGCATGGTCTTCATGTTGCAGGTATCTATTAGTTCATCAGCAAACACGCATTTCAGTACTTCAAAATAAAAGCAGTCCTAACAATCTTTTGCCTGTGCCATTAGCTCCTGCCATGCATTAAAGTCAATTTGTGTCTCTGCTGAAGCCAGCTAAAATGATCCAGGAGGATTTTCCCAAAGGACCCGAAGTGCGAAAGAACTGACATTGTGTCTCTTCCATTCCCCAGCAGCAAGCTCAGGTCACATGGCTTGGGAAAAAATTCATTTGGGAGTGTAGGAAGATACATATGGCTAAACAGCTGATTTCAGTGAGGATCTGGCTTATAAGTCAACCCATGGGATGCATGATTTACCTAGACAACCACATCTGTTCTCTTTTCCATCCTGTCCGCAATCTCTTTTTAGATGCTATCATATGATGTAAGTGCCTGACTGCCAGGTTATTTTTCACATCTCATTTCCTCCTATCATATTTGCGGTAATACAGATTCCTGTAAGGGTATAAAAGGGCAGACACAGTGGTGTGTTCACAGCCATTAAATCAAAAGGCAATGTTGGGCATTTCAAATCTGGCTCTAAGTCTCATAAATACCTTTTAACCCTTTAATTTAATACAGGTTTTTTTCTTTTTTTATTTATGTTTTCATCAAATGATATTTTACTTTGGTGGATGAAGCAGCAAATGCTGATGTTGTCATACTACTGCTTCTGGACCACCTGCGGGAAATAGCACCTCCCTGATGGACATAGACACATAGTCAGACTGAGCCTTTGTCTTTTTGCTGTTTCGTATCTCTAGCCATGGGATTTACATTCTTTCAGTTCTCCTCCCGTCTGGGACTGAGGGGAAAGAAGGGGGAGAGTGAGCAAGCAACTGTGTGTTTCTGAGTTACCTGCTGGGCTTAAATCATGATAATATCATACGGCTTGTTCATCAGTATTAAATTGTAGTCCAAGTGCCAAATCCTGTAACCAGGCACATATATAAGTAATTTGACATGGTTGAGTAGGTTCTTCATGAAACAAGTATTTGTGCTCTTAGATTCTAAGGTGCTGGGAAATGTGTTACACAATCCCTTTCCAAAAACTGATTGCTGGCCTCATTCCTGTTGTAACCTAGTGATTCATATATATGTTCTGTTGTTAACACTCTTGAAAACAAGCTTGGCTACCTAACAGCTCTCTCTTATCTATCTGTTGTACAATAATAACATGCTTTATTTATATTGCTTTGGCTGGTGTGCCAGAAAGATTGAATCCTGGAGGTGCAAGGTAAGAAAAAAAAGACACCTGCTTCTGTCATGATCCACAATTAAAACAAAGAACAGGAGCAGGGTATTTGTGTAACCCAAGAACAACGCATGAGACTTAATGCACAGGAACAAATATAAAGTACAAACATCAAGTTTTCCCCAAGGATTTTTACTCATAACACCAAAATTTTTAAGGTTTCTACCATGACGTCTTGTTACTGCCGACCAAAATGGTATTGCATAAAAGACATTATCTACATGTAAACATGATAGAAAATTTTACTGATTGGCCAAACCCCAGACCTATTTGTAGGTACACGTCTTACATGACACATGTAGCACAGGGTGTTCTAAGCATTTTTCCTTACCTGGGTAATGTTTTCTCTGGGAAGCACCTGAGAGGGCAGCTGCTGTCAGAGTGCACCAGAAAGCAATAAAACTACCTGCTTTCTGAGAGTAAGAGCCATTTTCTCTCATGCTACTGTCCTGTGTTTTTTTCATTCGACCATCTGCACACATGTATGCTGTCCACTGAGGATTGACTGGGAAGGCATGAGCATTGTCTATGCAGTTCTATGCTCTCCTGGTCTGGGGCATCCCTATATGCAGCTGAGTCAGTCACAGAACAGATGGATTACCAGAGAAGGATGTCTAGAATATTCTGTCATATTTCCTGTAGCGGATTGTAAAAGTAGGCACAAAATACTCAAAAAATTGACGGACTCTTAAACTCCCCTTTTTGTTCAGTGTTTGCGCAAAATCTCAGTATTTAGCTAAAGTTTTAGAATGTGCCCTTCCTCACATGTGCGCATGCACCTACATGATGGAAGTAACCTCTCTCTTTACACACCTAAGTGTGCATCATTCTCGTGCCTTTCAGTGTGCTACATTATCTTATAGAAATTGTGTTCTTCTAAAGTAAGACATAATTAAACTCAAATAAATTTATTATATTAATTAAGAGTTTCTTGGAAGAAAAATTTTGGAGTTTACATGAAAAAGAAATGTTCACTCTTGCAAAATAGAAACTACACCCACTGACAAGTGGATATGCTGTGCCATGCTAATAATATAAGCGAATCATAATTATTTTTCTTAATTTCCTTATCAAGAACAAATACCATTTTTTAAATGGGATTGTGCAAAACTCCTTTGAAAGGCTATCTTAATCTAGGGCTAAATCATATATGTAATTTCTACCCAAACCTGCAACTTGGATAGTAAAATCAGCCTACCATTGAAACTAAAACAGGTGTTCTCCTGATTATAAAGATTAGTAAAGCAATACTGATAAATTTTCCTTCATTTTCAACAGTACTTGTTGAAAGAGTAGATTTCACTTCAGAGTTCTGAAGATTTTGAATGGCCTTTGGGTAACCTTGAGACCTGCCTGCGGATTATGATGGGGATCAACATGTTGGCAAACATACAGTGTGTTTTACCCACAACCGTTTCTTCTGATCTCAGAAGTAAAGCACTGTCAGGTTTGGGTCTTGTCTAGGATTATACGACGGTATAGCAGGACCAGGAGATTTTCCCCGAGGCTGGAGAATCACAAGCGACAGGGTGTGTGGGATAGTATGGCCAAGTATCTAGGCCAGTGGAACTTCACCACTGAACAAATGCAAAATCCAGGAAATTTAGTAAAACACTTAAATGAGGTGTGTTGTCATCCAGGTCATACAAGAGAGGGACAAATCACGACAACGTGCTGGGGCTTGGCCAGTGCTTACAGAGCTCTGTTCCACGATATCCAGCAACTTCAAAGGGAAAAAATGTCTCTGGATCTGATGCCAAAACAACAGACAGGACAGCTATTCCATATCCAAATACAGCAGCCATAACAGTTCTAGCGACAAGTACAGCAGCTACTCAAACTCCAACTGCAACAGACACTGCAGTCAGTCCAACCACATTGGTAATCACTGCAGCTAAACCAGAGGATCAATTTGTGCCAATATCAGTTACATATGTACTCAAGGAAAAAAGCAAAAAAGAGGCAAGAAAGCTAAAGCAAGATGAAGAAACAATGTACTCACCACCCTGGGCAGCATCTGATTGGTAGTTATTATGTGTATCAGAGGAAGAACAAGAAAAGGTGAGTTCTTGATACAAAATCTACCGAATATGTGAAAAGATTTTACCTGTCAACCACTACAGGACATCATCACCTGGTTGCTCCGATGATGGGATAATCACAGAAACACAGAATCCTAAGGGTTGGAAGGGACCTCAAAAGATCATCTAGTCCAACTCTCCTGCAAGAGCAGGATAACCTAGAGTACATCACACAGTAACTTGTCCAGGCAGGCCTTGAATATCTCCAATGTAGGAGACTCCACAACCCCCCTGGGCAACCTGTTCCAGTGATCTGTCACTCTCACAGTAAAGAAATTTTTCCTGATGTTCACATGGAACATCCTATGCTCCAGTTTCCACCCATTGCCCCTTGTCCTATCACTGGACATCACTGAAAAAACCCTAGCTCCATCATCCTGACACTCACCCTTTACGTATTTGTAAACATTGATGAGATCACCCCTCAGTCTCCCCTTCTCCAAGCTAAAGAGACCCAGCTCCCTCAGCCTCTCCTCATAAGAGAGATGTTCCATTCCCTAAATCATCTTTGTAGCTCTGCGCTGGACTCTTTCAAGCAATTGAATGGATCAGACTGTCTATACGTTAGAGAAGCCAAGCAGCTGGGATCACTTGCTAGGGAATGGGGAACTGACAAACAGTTCCTCAGCCTTTGGAGGCTGCTCTTGGCAGCTTTGAAGTAAAGGTTTCCATACAAGGACGACGTTATTAGTCGTTTGGCCAAAGGGACTACTCTACAGAAAAGTATCCATTCTCTGAGGGAATCAGCCATTGTAGAGATGATCTATCGTAAGCCAGATGCTGGGAAAGGAACCATAGCTCTAGATGAAGCCGAATGTACATGACCCATGTGGCAGAAATTTACAGGGAGTGCACCGTCATAATATGCAAACTTATTGTCAGAAATAACCTAGACTGATGTAACACCACGAACAGCAGATGAAACGATTCGTCAACTGCAAGATTTCAAAGACAATCTCACCACTTCCATCATTTCAGCTGTGGAAAAATTATCTCAGGAGTTCAAACCATTGAGAGGTGATAGATCTATCCAGCTCCTCACGTGTATCAACCCAAGTCTCAGCTATTAAGAAAAAGCATCTTATTGTTCGAGAGTGAAGATATAGGAGGTACACGCCATCGGTCAACCTATAGTTTTACATGAGATATCATGGGGAAGACATGAGGAAGTGGGACGGAAAATCTACCTCAGCTCTGGAGGTAGGGTGCGTGAATTGGAGATGATAAAGTCTGATCTTCCCTTTAATAGCCCATATAGCCCATAAAACAGAGAGTGGAAACTAATGGTAGACTTTCATGGGCTGAATGAAGTCAGACCACCCCTGAGTCCTGCCATACCTGACATGCTAGATCTTCAGTATGAACCCGAAGCAAAGGCAGCCAAGTGGTATGCCACAATGGAAAATGCCAGTGCATTTTTCTCTATTCCTTTGGCATCACAGTGAAAGCCACAGTTAGATTTTACTTGGAGGGGCTTCCTGTACACTTGGAACCTACTGCCCCAGGTGTGGAAACACAGCCCTACCATCTGCCATGGACTGATACAAACTGCACTGGAACAGGGGGAAGCTCCAGAACATCGGCAGTATATTGATGACATTATTGTCTGGGGTGATACAGCAGAGGAAGTTTTTAAGAGATGAAAATTATCCAAATCCTGCTGAAAGCTGGTTTTGCCATTAAAAGGAATAAGATCAAGGGATCTGCACAGGAGATTTAATTTTGAGAATGAAATGTCAAGACAGATGTCGCCAGATCCCCACAGATGTGATCCAGAAGATCAGAGCAATGTTGCCACGAACTAATAAGAAACACAAGCCTTCTTGGTTGCTGTGGGGTTCTGGAAAATGAACATCCCAAATTGCAGTTTGATTGTAAGCCCTCTCTATCATGTGTCCCGGAAGAAGAATGATTTCAAACGGGGCCATGAGCAAAGACAAGCTTTTGAAAAAATTAAACGAGAGACAGTTCATGTAGTCCTTGGACCAGTCCTGACTGGGCCAGATGTAGAAATATACTCTACACCGCAGCTGGGAAGAATGAACATACCTTGAATCTTTGGCAGAAAGCTCCAGGGGAGACTCAAGGTTGACCCCTCGGCTTTTGGTGTCGGGGATATAGACTGTGGTCGGGGCTGCTGCACTGTGGCAAGACACGGCTGCCTTGGTGCCTGGTGGTGAAGGTACTCTGTGTACATTATCCTGTACCCAAGAGTTGGGCGAAAAGTCAACAAGTGGATAAAGCTGCTAAGTTTGAAGTGCCTCAGGTGGACTCAGATTGGCAACATAATATTTTGGCCCTGTTTGCCCATAACACTTCCATTAGGGCAGAGATGCAACATAGAAATGGGCTCATGATGGAGGGGTAGATTTAAAAATGTACACTATTGCTCAAGTTATTCAGGAGCTTGAAACATGTACTGCAATTACAGAGCTATCACACCCCCAGCAATACTTCAAGGGAAGGGCCATGTACTTCCCATGTTGGAAGAAAACAGTGAATGGCTGGGAACATACACAGTGCCCCATGCTGCTGCCCAAGATCTTGGGCTCTGAGAAACAGATTTTGGGACCACAGAGCTCCCCAGAGTGAACTGATTAAGAGAATGGCACTTGTTTCCTTAACAACCTTTTAGACACTTGGGCCAAAGAGCATGGCATTGAGTAGGTAAATCACATCCCCTACCATACACCAGCTTCGGGGAAAATTAAATGGAAAAGAGAAAGGACACCTGACCCAAGCTAACAAAAAGGTATTCCATACCACAACATGTCATGCCCAGTATATAAACTGGGGCAGTTACCTGGAATGGCTAGATCACTGCTTGGGGGAACAGCTTTGCAAGAGGAAATCAATAACCTTCGTGGTACCAGTGGTCTTCCTACCTGCTAATAGCGCAGCTGTAAGGCTATGCCTGGAGAAGAGATGACAGCCAAGGCTAAGTCCCTGCGCCAGGCACCTATGCCACCATGCTCACTCTCCCCATGTGGGGAAAGCTTTTTCTGCCCCTCCTGGTATAAAAGTCTGATCCAGTTATAACGATTTCACTTACAAGAGGAAAAGCATAGCAGAGCTCTAAAAATTTCAACTGGATATAAATAAATATACGTAATAGCTCAACCTTCTTTTTCAGTAGTCAGCGAAGAAAGAACCATTCAACGTTATAAAGAATTCAGAGGATAAATAATATTAGAGTCAATCTTGTGGGGAAAAAGGTTCCAAAATGTTAACATCTTTAAAAATTACAGATATTGTAGCAGCTCAGGAAACCTGCAGAACGGATTTCAGCGATACTGCCTAGATTACTTTGCTGCAGAAATATTGCTGGAGAGTTCTCCTCAATAATAGACAGATCCTATTTGATGACTTACTTGTTTATGCCTTGCTTAATTAATTGACATATTATTCAGATTCAGGATGTAGGAATTTATAGTATCTGTCTACGGTCATTAAAGCTGATTTAACCTTGCTCTTTAGCGCTCCTGGTTTATTGCTATGCCTTTTCCTGTCAGCTCTCAGGGATGTGTCACCCAAATCCTTGTGCTCCCCCAGCCTGCTTTCCTGGTGTGGTGTGGTGAGAGGTAGAAAAAGCTCTGGTTCTGTGTAAGTTCTGCTGAGCAATAACAAAACCGCCCATGTGTTAAAATAGTTATCAGCACAAAGCCCTGTACCAGTTACTATGAAGCCACTAACTGCAGCCCAGTTCAAACCAGAAGAGTATGGAAAACCTTGCCCCTTCTCAGATGCCCTCTCTGTGAAGCAGGGGTTCATCCAGCACAGAAACTCAACAGTGCTTCAGCTGGCAAAAGCACATCCTTATCTTCATGTTTCATGTGAACTCACCGGTTGTCCCTTGGTTTTCTTGAGCCATCTTCTGACTGGACATTGTAGTTGAACTTTACCTGCTGGCTATTCTTGTATCATGATCAGCAAAATCTGTAGATTTCTTCTTAATTTTTACTTCTGTTGTTCTGGTGTTTACTGGCTGCAGTAAACACCAGCTGGGTTTCATGAGGTCTGGTGGCCCTGAGTACTGGGCAGTAGGCATGGATTTTGTTTCCAAATTGTAATGTGCTAGCTAGCAATGTGTTAGTGGTAACCAACAAATTTAGGAGCTCTATCTACATCACCTAGGGAAAGTTCATACCTTCTGCCTGGTCCATAGAGAAAAAAAATTGTGTGTCTAGGCGGGTGTGTAGGGACCAGTGAGTTAGCCCTTTTAGCACAGGTGATGGCACAATGTTTAAAAAATAGATTTTTTAGCTAATGTGATTAGGTTCTCAGCTTCCATGGATATTTTTCCATTATGGCCATAAAGGGTGTGTTTTTCCAACGACGTTAGCTCTGTGAAGTTGTGGCAGAAGCAGACCTAAATCTTACTAACAATCTTGTTATGAAGCTAGGATGCTTGATATTAGGTTAGCTGTCCATAAAGGGCCTAGTTTTCCCATATGCTTTATCTTGCTAAGCTAGGCATATCTTAAACCAGAGTGTCTATACAAACCAGAGACTCCAGATGAGCATAGCAGCCAGGTACCCCAGCAGAGACAGAGCCTCTGCCTTAAAGGAAAATGTGCATAAAGGAAGTAGTTACAAGTTTGTTAAAATATAACATACAACTACATGACAGTTTTAGAGCACTGTTGTACAAAGCTTCAATAACAAGATCAAGTTGTCAAAACCATAATTTTGATGCCTTCCTGTCCTAGAAGGGGCACGAGTGGAATTTGAAGTCAGTTTGCTTTGGAAAACCTTGCAGGGCATAAAGGTGTCAGAAGCTTTTTAGTAACCTCTGGAACCTGATGGAAAAACCTGTAGTATTCTCGGATTTGCAAAGCCCCTCAGATGCAGGAATTCCCCAGTCAAAGGCCCCTGCTGCAGCTTTCCTGGAATTCAGCTCTGAAAGCAGGCAGACATGCACTCTGTTTCTCAAGCCTGCACTTTAGCATGTGAAAACATGAAAAATGCATTAACCTCACAGACATAGCTGCATGTGAAGAGATTTGGAGGCAAAGTACTTTTGATGCAAAAGATTTTAAGTTGTCATTAATTACAGGCATATTTTTGTCTTCATTGCATCCAGATCTCATACTACAAGAGATAATTTTTTCTGAAGTCCATTTAGGCAGTAAAATTTTTGCTCTAAACAACAATGCAGTAATGTTTATTGTGGTACTTTTTACATTAATGCCTTTTTGAAATAAGAAATTGCTCTGTGCTCAGTGCTGATATGTATCGTTTAGAAAACGATTTAGTAACTGGTTCCCAAAGAGCTGTGATAATTTTTTGTTACGTGTTGTGATCTTTCTGTTGTTCCACCAAGAGTCTTCTTTAGCGGTGATCCTGGAGTAAAGGTTGGACTTAATGATCTTAAAGGTCTTTGCCAAACTGGTGGATTCTGTGGTTCTTTGTGCCTATACTGTGTCTAAGCTGCAGTGAAGGAACAAGATAACTAGTTCTGGTTAAGTAACAATAGAAAAGCATGGCATTTTCTACTGAAATCATCTTTTTCCAGGAAAAAACCTCAGGAACATGACATATGCCTATGCAGGCAAGAATGAGTGGTTTATGGCCAGTAGACCCCCACATTTATGATGATTTCCACAGTGGAACAAAGGAGGAACAAAAAATTGTTACTCTCTGTTTCTCAGAACAGTCAAAATGTGTCGTTCGGTCTCATTTGAAAGCTGAGTGCTACTTTAGCCTCGAATCCAACAAAGCATGAAAGTAAATGATATTGAAGTGGGGAAACTAGGAGAAGGAGGAGGAGGAAAAGGAGCTACTTTTTTACCCATTGAGGGATGCTACCACAATACAATTAGTCAGATGCAACTCTGCAGTTTCATGGGAGTATTTTAAAAGGAACTAGTAAATGCAGTCAAAGATAGAGCGAACAGGAATATGCTGCATAGTTTGTAAGGAGAGGGAGTGTAGACAAACTAAAAAAAACATCCAATCTTTCTTTTTCTTTAAAGCAGTCATTGTTAATTGATTTTAAAATTCTTAGCCCTGAATAAAAATTTATTTCTAAAGAGTGTGAACTAACCATTAAACTGACAGCTGTTACCAGTAGTGACTTGCATGTGCAAGCATAGATTCCTTTACCTCTCCTTCATTCACTGCTGCTCTCTGCAAACCCCATCCCTATAAACCAGATCAGCACGTGTTGTGCACACTTTCCTTCATATGCCAAAATATATCCTAACATCCCCAACCTATTGGGATGTTAGCACACACTGCGCTGGAAAAAGAGTTTATTAGCCTCATCTAAACTGCTTAGGTTTAGAGAGTCTTGGACATGTCTTTGGCTCTGGCAGTCTTGTGCAGACGACAACAAACTGTTACCCGACATTGTGCCTGGGTCTTGCCCCATTGCAGTCTTTGTCATTTATAAGGGTCTGATGTTTCCTTATGTCAACTATGTTGCTCCCAGACTGCTTACCATAGTGCTACTTATTTGCCAGAGCTGGAATAATTTTGATCCCAGCTGACTCAAATTCTTCACTGAAAATTTCTCCATTCCAGCTCAATCCTTCATGAGCAACCAATGGGAAGCTCCCACAGAAATCACAGTTATTTTCTGCATCGTGTTGTAAAGTCTGCTCCCTGAGGAAACCAGTTATAAATATAACAACAAATAGCAGGTTAATGACTCATTAAGACTATTCATCAGAAAGGATTTCTCCACTCATTTCATTGGCATAAACAATGTGTAGGAAGCCATGCAATGGGAGGGTGAGGGTTACATCAGTGGGTTTACAACAGTAATGAATTTCGCTGTTCTCGTCAGACCTTTTTAATAGGCGTGCTGCTGCTATCACTGTATTGCCACCTGAAGCCATTATGGATGTACTGGTCATAGAAGTCCTTCAATTGCTCACCAAATGCTCTAAGACTTGTAGGTGTCTTGGTATTCAAGTGAACAGCACTTGCATCTACCAGTTACTAGAAGGATGACATGTATGAGCCGACAGTATACTTGAGAAATTAGTAAATAATTAGCATGGATAGGGAGAATTTAAACATTTCAGATTTTTCTATAGGTCTGTGCTAAAAGTTCTGAATGTGTAAATGCTAGTTCTGAGAATGTTTATAATGTAGTCTTTTATTATCAGTATTAGTATTGTTGGTATTCTTTATGTTATCACTATATTTTACTTTATTTTAGTTACTGGGCTGTTCTTATCGCAACCCGTGAGTTTGCACTCTTTCAATTCTCTTCCTTATTCAGCCCAGAGAGGGTGAGTGAGTGAGCAGCTGTGTGGTGTTGAGTTACAGAGTGAGGTTAAACCATGCCACTCACCTTTAGTAAGATATAAAAAGAGGAATACAGTGTATGATAGAGCCCATGTCAAGGAAATAATTAGCAAGTCCAGAGGGGAAAAAGAGTTTATATGAGCAACTGGAAAAGTATCATAGGAAAGTAAGGAGACTATCCTGCGATATAGGCTATGACATCTGGGACTGAGTATGTTATTTCAGATCTACTTAAGTTGGCTCAAGATAGCTTTGTCTCACACAGAACTAGAAAAATAAATTGGGAAGTGGCTCCTTCCCTGGCTTTGAAAAGGGTGGGGAAAGCCAGGTGTGTGCAAAAGGTATTTTGGGAATTACAGATTAAAATAAGACAGACTGCTTTCTACTTCGTCATAGTGCATGGACAGTTGCCATAGCACCATGTGTTCTAAGAATAGATTTCTATAGCCCAGCAGCAGGTCAAAATTTTTATAGTAGTTAGGATCTTTCCAAGGAAAATTGAAATGAAATTCAGGACCCTGTACACAACTGCTGAAAAGCACACGATGTAACCTGCATGTCCCATCCCCAAGCTATAATGAGGTGGGGTGATTTGGATCAGGTGTTTTGTGTTACATGTGCTTCCATGGAAGTCAACAATAAGTACTCTGAAACAAAACCCCAGAACTTGGATTGCTGATATCCCCTTTTAAAGCAGATTTTGTAGAACTGGGTGATAGGTGAGACAGAACAATGATCTGAAAGAGATTACTGGGGAGGCGGCCCTTATCCATCCCTACCAGTTGGATGTCAGCCCCTGCAGGAGATGTTCAGAGAAATGCAGAGGTACTTCAGCTGCCCCAGACAATGAGTTGGCTTTTTTTGCAGCTTGGGTCAGATGCCACTATACAAACACACATAGTATGGAGAAGAAACAAGAGGAATTAGGTATGTATACCTGTCTACAGGATAACGATTATGACAGGAATCACAAAAACATGGTGGGATGTCTCCTGTGACTGGAGTTTTGGAATAGAAGATTTTAGACTCTCTAGGAAAGACAGGCCAGGTGGGGGCAGGTTGGAGGGGGGCAAAGAATTGTTATCATCTATTTCAATGACTGGTTGGAAAGTATGGAACTCTGGGCCTGGATAGTGACTTAACAAAGAGGTTGTGGGTCAGGGTCAAATGGAGAACTGAGATGGTGCCATTGCTGTCGGGGTCTGCTACAGGCCTCCTGATCAGGAAGACTGTGTGAATGAAGCCCTCTATAGAGAGATATACTCGTACTCATAGGGCCTTGTCCTCCTGGGGATTTTAAACACCCTGATACCTCTTGGAGGGATGGTATGGCCCAGCACAATTAATCCAGAAGTCTCCTGGACTGTACTTGTCCTATTGCAAGAAATAGAGACGACAAGGAGAGGGGCCGTGCTTGACGTGGTGCTCAACAAAAGGGAGGAGCTCATTGGAATGTGATGCTCTAAGGCAGCCTTGCCTGAAGTGATCATGACATAGTTGAGTTCGAGATTCTCAGGACAGTGAGAAAGGGATGCAGCAAGCTCACTGCCCTGGGACTCAAGAGAGTAGACTTCAGCCTCTTCAGGAGCCTGCTTAGTAAATTTCCATGGGATAAAGATTTAGAGGGAAGTGGGACCCAGGACTGTTGGTTGATCACCTGTTCCAAGCTCAGGAGTGCTGTGTACTAACATAAATGGCAGTGTGCGCTTGCAGCCCAGAAAGCCAAATGTGTCATTTGCTGCATCAAAATGAAAGTGACCAGCAGGCCGACAAGGTAATTCTGCTCCTCTTCTCTTGTGGGACCTCACTCGTGTGCTGTGTGCATTTTTGGAAAGGACATGGAGCTGTCAGAACAAGCCCAGAAGAGGGCCATGAAGGTGATCGGGGGCTGAAACATCTCCTGTATGAAACCAGGCTGAGAAAGTTGGGGCTGTTCAGCCTGGAGAAGGCTGCATGGAGACCTCATAGCAGCCTTTCAGGATCTGATGGTGGCCTACAAGGATGCCAGAGAAGGAGTCTTCATCAGGGACTATAGTGGCAGAACAAGGGGTAATGGGTTTAAATTTAGGGGGTGTATTCAGGTTAGATATAAGAAACTTCTTTATTGCGAGGGTGGTGTGGCAGTGGAACATGTTGCCCAGAGAAACTGAATTCCCCATCCTTGGCATTGGTCAAGGTCAGGTTGGAAGGGGATTTGAGCAAACTGATCTTTTGGAAGTTCTGCCTGCCCCTGGCAGGGGGGTTGGTACTAGTTGATATTTAAGGTCCTTTCCAACCTCAGTCATTCTATGAATCTTTGAAATTATTTTTCCTCTCACCCACCCAATTGTCCTTTGGGGTGCAGAAAAGATACTTTTGAGTCGGAATTATGACCCTCTCCTCTTGACAGCCTTCTCCAAAATGTTGCTAGCAATCTATCTGGGTTACTAGGTGTACTTCTCAATCACAACAAATGATGCTGGCTTTGCTCCTTTGCAAAAAGCAGAGCTTTGCCAAAAAATGGTACTAAAATTACCTGTCAAGGCTGATGTTTCAAGTCAAAAGTGTATCTTTCAAATGTATAATCCAACAGGAAACAAAAAAGGAATAGATTCATTTAGGAAAAGAGAACACAACATAGTTTGTTTCAGTTTGATTTCAGCCTATCTTCCAACATATCACATCTGAGAGGCACGAGAGCCATACTGGTGCACCAGGATGACACAGTATCTGCTTTTAACCTTGATTATTCTACTCCTAAAGAGAGACCTAAATACAAGGTTTGAGAGTTTTTCACTGAGGGGGAAAAAATATTAAAAATTATGTGTATTTTATATATAAAATGTATTAAAAAAGACTATATAAAAAACTATATTAAAAAAATTTGCATAGAATATAGCCATTTCTTCATATGTCCTAGAAATGCAAAGAATGGGAGGATGTTTTTTTCTTAAAGTAGTGCATAGGATGGTTTTGAACTGACAAGGAAAACTCCTTGTTAATACCCAGTGAAAACAGAATAGCCGTAAGCTGCCTTTATGCTTTTTACTTCACAGGAATGTAAAATAATGGAGATCTGAAGTGCTGTCTGGGGCATCCTGTTCCAAATGTGCCTGCCTGAGAGGCCTCTGGTCTGCTCTGAGCACCACAGAATACCCTGGTCTTTTGAGCCAGCTGGCTCTGTGAGCTGACACAGCCACTGTGTGCTGAACAGCCACTCACACTCAATTGTCATTGTAGTCCCATTTACTGAAGCGCCCTGAAGGTCATCCCCATGCTTCTATCAATGCTATTTTTTTATTTGTATTTAACTTTCCAGCTCAATCAGGGCAAACATTTCCATATCATGTGTTACCCCACTGATAGCAGCAGCACGGAGAGGGTACCAAGCCTTCCTTATGCATGATCCCACTGCACTGGGGAACCTTATTTGGAAGCTATGGCTATCCTTGGTTACCAAGGCCTGCTGGCAGAGAACCTGGCTATCACAGCTGCATGAATCCCTCTGGGACTTACCCTCTGGGGACCACAGGCAGACGTCCCTTTTGTGACCACATGGAGGGGAAGCAATTGTGCAGATCCTTCTTCTTTGCAATGTGGTTGATTTTTATGACTGTGGGGTACCCTGCACTTCCATTGGTGCACTGGCTGTAGATGGCAACCATCGCAGCAGCACTCTTTACAAACCTGTTTGCAAGATGGGATTTTTTGCCTGCTTAAGCACAGATACAAAAGCTGTGGATGACCTCAACTAAGGATTCACAGAAAGAAAAGCAACCTTAATCTCCTTCAGGAACACAGCAGGAGTCATGCAGCTGGAAATAGCAGTGCGAATGCAACAAAAAACTGCAGCATCAGGTTGCTCTGTGTGCCAGCACTACTTTCCCAGAAGTGGAATGTTAGGTTCCTGACATCCTTCTACACTAGCCTTAAGCACTTAGCTTCCCTGCCAAGCATTGGTAAAACCTGATAAAACTAGGTTCAAAAATAGGGAGAGAAAAGTGAGCAAGTGCTGGGTTGCTGCCGTGAAGAAGAGCAGTGTGCACTACTGTCATGTCTTTGCTGCGAGCTTGATGTGTTTTCATGCAGAACATGACCTCTGCTCTCACAGTTACTGAACAGCATTGTATCAGCTTGAGCTCTACACCAGCAATTAGCAATTTGAGAAATCTGAGATTATCTGCAGCAACCAGCCACTTTCCCAGGGAGGACACACTGTCCTGAATCTGACCAGACGTTCAGCTGACCTCTTATTGGTCACCGCACCGTCACAGATGCTTTCATTCCTTTGTGAAATAACTGTTAAAACCTGTTCCTGCAGTCTTAGCATGGCAACTGATTATCTTATGAGAAACTGCTTTTTTCTTTGGCTGTTTTTGCAAGGTAAATTTATTTTAATGCTTTAAATTGCATTAAGGATAACCAAAGGAGATTATTACCATCTCAGGCAGAGGTTTGCCTCTGGCCATGCTTTTGAACAGGCTGTGTCACACCAGTCTTCCCTAGCCTGCCCTCTCAGTGTGCTTTGCTCATGAAAGGCTGTTGCTGATCCACTGCTGGCCGTGAACAACTCAGCATCAACTTGAAGCAAAGCTGATCCGAAGTGCTGTCTGTGGTGGCTTATGTGACCTGGAGAGGGGACCTTCATAGTATCCTCATCAGGACGCTACATGCATCAGCAGAAGTAGCATGGTGAGAGAAATGAAGAAAGTCAGCTATGGAAACTCAACCCTCTGCACTGTAGATATGCAGAGGAGGCATTAGTGCTTTGGGTTTTCACCCTTAATCATGGAATCTCATAATTGTCTGGGTTGCAAAAGACCTTAAGAAACCATCTTGTTCACCCCCTACCATAGGCAAGGACATCCTTCCATTAGACCATGTTGCTCCAAACACCATCCAAGCTGGCCTTGAACATTGGCGGGGATGTGGCAGCCACATCTCCTCTGGACAACCTTTTCCAGTGCCTCACTACCCTTACTTCTTTCTTCTTTATGTCTAATTTAAATCTACCCAAATTTCTAATGTAAATCTACCCTCTGTCAGTTTAAAGCCATTCTCCCTTGTTCTATTCCTACATACGTTTGTAAAGAGCCCATCTCCAGAATTCTTGTAGACCCTCTTTTAGTTCTGAAATACTGCACATAGTCTGTTTAGAGCCTGCATTTCTGCAGGGTGAACAAGTCCAACTCTCTCAGCCTGTCTTCATAGGAAAGGTGCTCCAGCCCTCTGCTCATCCTTATGGTCCTCATCTGGATTCGCCTGAGCAGGTCCACATCCCTCTTGTGTTTGGGGGCTCCAGAGCTGAATACAGTACTGCAGGGGGGATTTCATGACAGCAGAGGGATAAAATCATTTCCCACGACCTGCTGGCCACGCTCCTTTTGGTGCAATTAGGCACCACTTTCTGCACTGTGTGCACACATTTCCATCTCATGTCCTGTTTTTCATTTGCCGGGATCCCCAGTTCCTTCTCCTCCTTTCCTCTCACTCCATCTCCCAGCCTGCATTTGATACTGGGGATGACCGTGACCCAGGTGCAGGATCACACATGTTGAAATTTATGAGGCTTAGTGGGCTTGGAGACCCACTCCTCAAGCCTGTCAAGCTCTGAAAGGTATTTTCTTGTTAACATGGGTATCAAGAGAGGGTTGGTTCTGCATTTGTTTCTGTGCCGGTGGGGCTTACAAATCCCAGCAGTTTATGTGAGAGAAGATCTGGCCCTCAGAGACAGCCCTGCAAGCCTGGTGCTATATGCAGTCTTGTGACTCATCATCACCTCTCCGTCTTCACAGTCTCTGGCACACAGCTGCTGGTGAAAGTTCCACGCAGAGAGGGGCAGTCTTCCAAGGAGGGAACAGAGCTGGCTTTTTCTCCCCACCCTCACAACTGGGCTGTGGCTTCTGTTCCCCTTCCATACCCATAACTGGAGAAGCTGGGCTGCCCAGCCAGGCACTGTAGAAGTGACTGCTCAGCAGTGATCTCAGACCTGGGTCAGCTCTCATCTGCTCAGCAAGCCAGTGCTGGCAGCTTGTGACACGAAATTCAAGTGCATTGTTAAGAGTTTAAATTGACCCATCATAGAATTATCCTTAAATAGCAACTAAGTGACTTCACAGAAGTCCCTGGCTATACTTTGAGAGGGACAAAGCAGGACTCAGTAGTGGCATGGAGGTGGAAGTTGTGGTCTGGCACTTCCCCCACACAACACATCCACTGCAGGTGACAGAGCCGTTTCAGTTTAATGTTCCTCACTGCTGCTCATACATTTGACACCTGGAACAGACACAGAGCAAGTTATACTGATTCAGATATGAAGTCTACTGAAATTTTCATTAGTTTTGATTATTTAGGATTTGATTCTGACTTAGCCCATTGAAGAGAACAGAAAAGAAGTACATTTGATGTTAGCCTAGTATCTTTTCTCCATCCTCCTATTACTCCATTACTTCTCTAACTCATGCTTATTTCTCTTATTTGGGTGGCATTAATTCATCAGTCATGCTGTGAGTTTTCTTAATTGAATTTCTTTCCTGTTCCTTGCTATGAAAAGCCTCTTTCTAGGCTATTGAGAGTACAGATCAAAATACACTACACTTATTTTTAGCTTTTTCTTATGCTTTTTCTTTTTCTATCTTATTGTCTACAAATCCCATTTTAGGAAACAAGTCTCTTCCTTGACGTGAGATGCTCGGTGTAAGTTTCACAGTAGTGTTAAAAACCTTTCTGAGTTGTAGTTCCTAGCACAACTGACGTTACATGCAAAAGTGAGAGCACCTTCTGTATGTTCAGTAGCTTCCTAAAGCTAAAGGTGTTTCTTACATATAGATACTGTGCTGTGTATCTAGCTGTCTAGATATGTTCTGCTTTATACCCATATTCATGCAATAAAAGTGTTCTACAGCTCAGATTTCCCATTCCATTCGAGATGAATGCATTGTTCAGACTATGAACAGGAAAGAAGTACGCTCACAATCATCACTCTGTATCCTGTTAGTCACATACACAAAAGAATTCTTACTCTTTGAACACATCAGCTGTCTTGTGGCCATTATTAACTCTCCCAAGAAAAAATGCTGAAACACATGCAACCTAAATCGGCTTCAGATAATGAGAAACCAAAGGGAAAAGTCAACTGTAAAGCAATAACAGATACAGAAACGAACCCGAGTCCTTGGGGGCAGAGCAGAGAGGAAATATGTAGTCGTAGACTTGCATGCTAAGCCGAAACTAGGGCACATGCTTTAAGCACCACTTCCATTAAGTTCCACCCCAAACTTAACCATACATAGATGTGCTTTTGCACAGTGATAGTACAATCATACTGTTTGAAGTGCAGCACTGTATCAGCATAAAGAAACTCTAAGGCAGAAAAATAGTCATGAAAGGAAGCAGTTAGGGTTCAGTGGAGCTGAGAAGGGCAGAGCAGACAATGTTGCAGGGAGGCTCAGAAGAAGGCTAGGATGGTTTTTTACTGTTTGTCCTGCAGGCAGCTTCATTAGCAGCTGTGTTAGAGGAGGTCTTACATACACTCCAGCTCTCTGAAAACTGCTGAAAAAAAACATGCAATTTCCATGACAGAGACAGGGAAAATGCAAGACCTTCGTATTCAGAAGGGCCAACATGAATTTCTGTACGTATGAATGCTTCTATATATTTACTTATTTAGAGGCAATTTTATTTCCCATATCAAGTTGAGCACTCAAGAGGCCCATCCTGGGAGCTGGTCATATATTTACGTTGGTTATAACTGTAAGATATTTTTAAACAGGGCAGAAGAAATTGTGTAGTGACTTTGCTTCACACAAGCACTGCATTTTCAGAAACTGAGGAAAGTATTTTTGCCCTTGGAAAGGTTCAAGCGTATTTAAGCATTTATTTCCAATTTTAGAAATCATTCCTGTAAAAGCGCTTTGAAGTAATAGAATGCAGATGATATGGTACCTTAGATTCTCGCTTGGTTTCCATAAAGAAACTGTAGCTGACAGCACACTGCCTGAGACCCCAAGAAATCCCACGCTGCCGTCCTCCCTCTACTAAAAGTTTCTTGTTCTGTCTTTCTAGAAATAATGAACTATTTTTGTGATCTGTTTCTTTGCCTATCAATAGAATTACAGTGTGTCTCTTGGAGGTGTTTTGTGACTTAAGTCTTTTGCTTTACATCCCTAGGATGAAAAGCTCCATAAAAGTCCAGTGATAAATACAGCCAAGATTGCAATTTAATCTAAGTGCTCCGATTATTTAGGGAAAGACGAAATGTAAACCACAAACTACGAAGTGTTCCTTGCACTACTTCTGAAATTTTCCCGTCAGTAACTTTAGAGGATTTTCTGCTCCTGGTTAAGTTTTCTTCAACTTTCTTGTAAACCCTGTTGCAATGAAATCCAGGGAAACAGTACTTAACATCTGTTTGAATCATCTTCTTTGGACCTATGTCCAAACAAACATATCTACTGATGCATACTCTGGGATAGACATACCCATTTTCTTGTTATTCAGCACAGATTACATGGAAGAAGTATTTACACCCTTCCGTTTAAAATGCTGTCCAGTCATGGAAAACTTTGCATCACAGGAGGGACAATTTATTGCACCCAAGCTGGAAGCATTAACATAAATATCCTGCATAGCTGTGCACTCGGTTTCACATATATTTTCCTAAATGTGTTGCTCTTCATGAGTGGCTATAGAATTCTAACTCATAGACCATAGTGAAGCACAGGACTGTTCTAGTGCAGGGCAAATCTGTGCCCCATATCCACTGATGTGCAGTATACATGCAGTGGTGCCTGCCATTAACGCAAGGGCAAGGAGCTGCTTTTGGCTCTTGACAAATCCATGGGGACAATGACTCATCTGATATTATCACATTTGCAATTGTGCCTGTTGATGCACAGTGAAAAATAAGGAGGGCACGGTCGAGATCAGAAGTTGCATTCCCAGTGCCAGCAAACAGATTATGCAGCCTGCATCACTACCAACAGCTATCCTGTGCTGGCTTCCTGCTGCTTTTAGTGCCTTCTCCTGTTAGAGATGACGATGTCTCAGATTAAGGAGGAAGGAAAAATGTCCCCACAGTAACCTGCCTTCAAAGACAGCCCTGCTGTGCACCAGCTTACATAAAAAGAAAGATTGTATTTTTCCTTGGCAAAAATGTCTTTTAAGAGAAAAAAAAGTCATGTAGCTAGGAGACATGTTTTACTTCAAGCAGCCTTTTCTGTTATCAAAGATGTTATAGATAATAACCAAAAGCCTGGGAGTAGACTGCTAGGGCACTTGCAAACCTTTGATTATAAATCAACCCATGGTTTTTAACGACTTTTAACTTATTTTGATGGGACTGTTGATTTTTTTTGGGAGGCCTAAGCAGGCCACAGACTTCCTTTACTAACAGGCAGGCTCTATCTACCCCAGAAGCTCTTGATTTCAAGCTTGCAAAGAAAGATAGTAGTGGTAGTTTGGGGTTTTTTTCCTCTTTAGATCAAGGAGTTGACCATACCTGGTGCTTAAAAAACCTTCATGATCACATTAATATGTTACTGAGCAGTTTTCGTACTTGCATCTTTTAATAAAGACATTTTTACAGCAACTAAACTTCAAGTATCTCCAGGATCCTGCTTATTCTGGATTTCACACCTTCCATGACCTTCCATCACTATAAACCACCTCTGGTCTGCAGGCTCCTATCACCTGCATATTCACTTCATAAAATAAATCAAGGTCCTCCTCCTCAAAGCTCTTTGGAGCCTAAATCACAGTTTATTACTTCAACTACTTGAGGACTTGCTCATCAATTCATGGCAGTCCTTGCCAGCTACAGTTATGGTACTAAAAACCTAAAGACACTAAAATTTTTTTTTCTCAAAATGGTGGATTAGAAACTTTCTGGTGAACAGAACCTAAACTTCTGATTTCCTTCCTAAGAAGGACTGCATGTATCCCGGTGTGACTGCCATCACTTCAAAGTGAATTACATGCCCCTCCAGTAAGGCAAAATGATACTCAGAAAAATCCACATACAGACCCCTTACTAAGGGGGAACACATTAAGAACCTTTCAATTTCTCAATTTCTTCATGGACTCCTCCTTCATAATTCCCAGTTAGCAGAGAGGGATGTCTGGATGTGGAGGCAGGGTGACAGCTTTTTGTATTGAACCAGAGGCAGATGATTTTATCCTGCCCTTTATTCAGCACTTTCACATGCAGATTTTTAAAGGCAGGCATAATCCTTCTACGTATTGATTTGAAATTTGAGGCAGGAGGTTTATTTGTTGTTTCAGTTATCTCGGTTTCCAAACCTTTCCCCATTAACACACTTGCAGTAGAAGGGGATGGCTGAAGGTGACCCTCCACAGGTCACTGCAGTTTCCTTTCTTTCCTGCCTTGTAGGTCTTTATACTGAATTTCATTAGTACCTACTAACTCAGTAGGCATTGTTTAAGTAGGTCGTTCTGAATTTAGTTACTGTCCTCCTTTTTATGAACCCAGCCTCATTACATGTCTATGTGGAGCTGCATTCACCAGGGGACAACTGCCTTGGGACCTACACCTTCCACCTAACTTCACCATCAACGTAATGATGGTGAGGTCAATTTTATTGGCTTCACAGCGAGCTATAGCCACACTCATAAAAGGCCTGAAAATTGACATAACCAACAAGAAAGGTGATCTTCATTGCACAAAGGTGGAGAGGAGGTACTAAGAGAGGATGGATCTGTCCCAGGCTGATGGCAGAGGACACACAGTACACCAGGTCAGCATTAATTTGACCAATTAGCTGTTACTAGAAACAGATTTTGATTTCCCAGACAAAACTCTAGCAGATTGTTACTTGCTCTTTCCTTGCAAAATGATTACATATCTTTACATCTAGCTTTTGCAGACTTCCTCAGAAATACGACGGATTAGTTGGTTTGAATTCCTGCTCCGCTGGTAACACAGAACCAATTCACCCCAGCCTAACCAATGAGTACACCATCATTTGTGTAGAGCTCAGGTGAGACTAAAAAGCACACAGAAGGGAAACTCAAAGTACCTGTGTAGATGGCAATCAGGGAGACAACAGCCCCAGTGAGGAGGAATGATTCAAAAGTGGAAAACCAGACCAGCTCATCAAGGAGCAGAAGGTTTTGCAGAAGTCAGCTTTCTGAGATGTGTCTTCAGGCAGTGCATCCAAATTTTTTGATTTCACACCCTTATCAGTAAAATTTTTTCAGCATGTACATGCAATATCTGTATATTTACTAATAACATACATCTGCTATTGTACTATTATGTACATTATAAAACATGCACAGAAGTAGAAATTAAAAAAGGACACTGTAAAGAGTAGAAGCCCACTTTAAAAAAATATATTTAATATTTAATATATTTAAGAAATATAATTTTATCTTGTTTATTAGTGGTACAAAAATATTTTCTTCCAGTACTAATGGGCTGTCTTGCAAACTCCCTGAGGTGCTTGCCCCCGGCTTTGGAGATCACTCTTGTAAGCTGCCAGACCAACACAGGCGGAGGTTTCACGCAGTGAAGCTATTGAAGGCTGGTAAGAAGGGTGTAACAAAGAAATACAAAATGAAGCATAATCTTTTGTAAATAAGTAAAATCAGTTCTGCTTTGTGGTTAAGTAGCATTGAGCTTGGTAGCTTTGCAACAATAGCAATGGGTAAGAGCTTTGTAGTAGATGACAGTGAAGAGGTATCAAGTAAATATTTTACACTAAGCAGCTAGAACAGAACCAGTTTTTGCTGGCATTTGGTACTTTCCAAACTTAAAGTTCAGCCAAAGGGGTACGTGAAAAAGAAGATAAGGAATAAACCTCCACCAGGGGGCCCGAAGACCACTACCACATTATTGTGTGCATGCAGGAGGAATTTTCTAGAAGAATGATGTCATACATAAATAGCTTTATGAATATACATGTAATGTAATGAACATGTATGTTTAATGACTACATAATCATGACTTGTTTCATACTCAAGTGAGATACACTCGGAGGAGCTATCCCCCGTATTTCAATAAAGAATACCTGCTTGCCAACTTAAACTTTGTTAGCGAATTCTTAGAGTTTTTCTAAGAATCAAGGGGAAAGGGATGAAAATAGCACTGTGCAATGAATATCATGACTATGTACTACATGTTTCTGGCTATTTTAGGGATGAGAGGAGCACAACCACTCAACCAAGACCTTCATTTACTGCTCTTCTCAGGGCTTGTTATTCAGAGATGTTGTCGGCACCTTTCAGTGCCAACTCAGATATCTGCAAACTATCTTCCAAGAGTTGTAGCAGGAAGAATATGTGCAGGAAAGATCAGCAGAGGCAATTTCTTGGTCCTGGTTTTACAAAAACGAATGTAGAGGAGGGAAAGCATATTCTTTGGCATTTATGCAAGCACTGTGCAGAATGACACAGGGCAGACTGTGCCAGATCCCTGCTGAAGGACCCATAGGTGGTGGGTTCAGGATCCTCAGTGCAAAAGGCAGAGCTGCAGAGATGAAAATGTGTGCTTAGACAAGACAACAAGAAGAAGCAGAACAGAGGAACAGCTCTTCAGCATGAGTTTACTTTAGTCCTATATTTCAGCCAGACATTAATCAGCAATAACTGCTTAAGGCAAAAGCATAAAGCACAACACAAGTATGAAGCAAACCTTTCCCTAGCACACCTGCAAATCAACAGTTTAGGGGCTCAGGTGCACTGAGGCCATGCAGTGTTTCCCTGAAGTGTCAATTTAAAGTGTCTAATCACTTTCTAGATTTATGGGTACTTTTAGCCACCCCAATCCTGTGGCAAAATTGCCATTAACAGAGAAAACTGCAGGCCAAGTGGCACAGCTAGCAGTAATGGCCTGTTTATATGTGGGTCTTATTGGTCACTTCCCAGTGATGGTGCACCTTTTGCAACCACTAATATCCTCAGGTTTTTGCCAGTTCATTGTTCTCAGGGATCTCCTTTCTCCCTCTGTCCAGCTTGCAATGCCTAGGCTCTGTATGCACAGCTGCTGAATAACCCGAGTTCCCATTGTCATCTCCTGAGTGCTTCACTTTTCCAAACCCAGGATGAAAACTGAGACACATAAAATAAGTAGATGCTTTTGAAATTAAGGGGCTTGAGCAGCTTATTGTTGCTGACAAGGTAACTCTGCTCTCAGGTAATACAGTAATGTAAATTGTGAATTTCAGGAGCTGGGTACTGCCTTTCCATGGCATCAGCACTTTGTTTTGCACTAAATCAACAGCTGTCAGATTGCAGCCATATGAGACATGGCCAGGAGTAATTTGGATCACCCGCTCCCACCTTTGCTTCTAGAGGCAAGAGACTGTGCTTCTGCGCAGCGGCTGCAAGTACCTGTAGGCGTACTGCTTGGCCATATCAGTCCAGCTAACCTGCCACCACTACAAAGGTGCTGTTTCTTTTTACATTTCGTTCTTCTGTATCATCTGGAAGAGGAGGAGCCGTTGACATCCTTACCCCATTACAAGGCAGAACTGCTGACGCTCTCCCTAGACATGAACTGCACACAGACACACATATGTTCTTGGGCTTGTCATGACATAAGCAACCTGTGCCTATCCCAGAGCAAAATGAACATTTGCTCTTCTGCTAGCCATGGTGTGCCCTTGTTCCCAAAGGCATGTAAAACTAACGATATTTGAAAAGGGGAGAGAAGGGGAACTGCAACAGGACCCGCAGAGATTACAGCTGAGGGGGCTGCTGGCAGTATGAAGGTGTTTTGTATTAGCAAATGTATAGATTCATTAACAAGAGAGCTAGTATAAACATCATTCTTGGAGGCAGGAGAGGCAGGCAACATAACCAAGCAGCTGTACTGCCAGGAGAAGTTTAATTTAATATTATATCGTGTATACCATCTGACAAATGTTAGTCCCTCTCACCAAATAGTGACTGTGCTGCTGGGAGACCAGGTGAGCTGTAAGAAATATGTTTTAGAACTGATCTTAAACCAATATAGAAACACAGTACAGGATAAACAACTGCTTATCTGTCCAACAAATTCATCCTTCTGGAGTTTTATGATTGCTGCGTCGGTTGCAGATAATCTATGATTTTAATCTCTTTTGAAACCAGTGTTGCTTGGAAATCAAACCAGCATTGCTTCCTCATGAGCTTTTGGCTAAACATCGCACTCATTTCATGTCAGTCACACACTTCACTGGGTGCATGTCCTGCAATTGTTCCCATTCATATGTCTTCATGCTGAAGTAGCTTCCATTTTAGCAAATGCAGACACACTAACATGCTACAGTCACAGTGCAGTTATGACGTAGAGCAACTGAAAAATTAAATTCAATGTGATAGATTACACACTGGCCGCTCCTCCTATTAAAAAAGAAAACCACGGGGCCATGACAAGGCATTTTGTCTATTCCAATATCCAGGCTGTCCACTCGTGCCAATTCATTTTACTATGTAATTGCCATTTAGTGGCTCCATAATGCTTTTTCACCTGGTTTCCTATGATAATTTTTGATGTTATGGTTTACTCCTTCCTGTAACACACATAGCCTGGGGCTATGATCATACCATGAGGTAGCTCACTCCTATGAGCAAAGGAGAGTTAGAAATCTGTATCATGGAGACCTCACACTTCACAGCTAGTTTGCTTGCTAGAAGCAGTAACGAGACTTGTACCAACAAAAGTAAGGGCATGTCCTGGTCAGGGTTACAGCATATCATAGCACCCTGCATCTGCTGGTTTCCCAAGGAGGCAGCTCCTCTATGAACAGAAAAGGGCAGGAGATTGCTCCCATATCTCTTCCTCTGGTGGGGCACTTGGCTGTGCTGCTAATTAGTAGCTGCAAGTTTTACTAATCATGCAGATATTTGTAGGATACAGGCAAAGCTGTAAAGAAATCCTCTATGTTTTACCCCACCTTACAGACCTATCTCTCCAGTGTCTTAGGCAGAGATCTGGGAGATACTTATTTTAGAGGCGATGTCCCATAACACTTTACAAGAAGTTGAAAAGAACATGTATATTTTTAATGACAAATCACACTTATCTGCTTCACTGAACTGAGTTTCATGTGACTGATATCAGTGTTTACATACGACAGATGCTGAGGTTGAGCTCATTGAAGAACAAGTGGATGAAGCCAACTGGTTTGCTTGGTCTTCAGTCACAGAGATGTGCACTATTGTGTTTCACATATACCAAACATCTAAAAGATACGGTCACTTTTTTCCTCTCTGGCACTTTTTCAGCCATTTTAGTTGCTTCCAATTTTTGCAACAAATATTTACTTTCTGGCAGTGTGCAGGTAAGAGTAATTTTTATGCTCAAATCACCACATTTGAATACGGACTTCTGCAAGAATTAATCCATTTTCATGCTAACTAGAAAAAAGACAATACTGCATGTGATTTTAAACCAGAACCACTGGCATAGCTGTGTATCTGCCTCCTGTATTTTGCTGTGGATAAAGCCCTGCAGCTCCTGTCAGTGCTAATTCATGTTATTCATGATGATTCAATGCTTAAGATGCCAACTCTACTGAGAAGCACTGCTGAGACTGTATTTTCTTGATGCAGTGCAGATTGCTTAGCAACTTGTCACCAAAGCAAATGCAATCACTTATATATTTAAAGAGCAGTCTTTCCCAAAGGGGCCAATATTTTGCAGGAACACCTGTTAACTTGCATGCTTGAATTTTCTTTTCTGAAATGATAGGTTCAATGCTGTACTCCAGCTGGTTAACACTTTTTACAAGGAAGTCATGCAACGTGTGCAGCGTTCTATGACTCATCTCACATAGGTGTTGCTTAAATCACATTTCAGCTTGCATGTTGTCAGATTGAATACAGGAGCAAGAGTCAATAAAGCACTACCCTTACCAGACAAGTAACAGTTTATACACTTGTTTCCTATTTCTGCATCCTTGGTGGAAGCTGAAGGTAAATGACATGCTTCCTATCAAAATACACCATTGAGTCACATATGAATAAGGACATGGAGCATGAGGGTTTCCCACCAGCTGGGACTCAAGTTGTCGTGAAATGTTAGGTCACTCCATGCACCCACAACAGGGCTAAGCACGGAAGTCCCCCTCAAGGACTGTAAGGGGCTCTGCCCTGTGAAGGTCACACCTTGTATTTCATGGCTGGTGGTTAAGCGATGGACTCAAGAGGTGTGTTGGGAGGTTGGAGGTGCACGACAGCTATTAACCGTGTAAGAAGGCTCCAGGTATACCAGCTTGTTTCTCTTTAAACTCACCTCCAGAACTAGCTGAAGTGTCAGTAAGTACTAATAGATTTATGTAATAAGGATTTAAATATCTGTAAAAGAAAGGATGGCAACTTATGATTAATTCATGGTATGGTGATTCACATGCTCACATTTCGTCCCCCTTGCCTCAGCCTGTCATCAACATAACCGAAAAAGCCCCATGTCTAACAAAATATATTTGCGAAGGCAGATACTTTATTCAGAAAATCCTAAACCCAAAGGGTTTCACAGGGAGCCCCTCAGCCCTCCTGTTTGCATGCTTGACACTGGCACAGTTGATGACTTCCTTTGCTGCAGGACTGGGGCTACAAAAACAATTTCTGCTCCAGTCATTAAAAGCAAGAAGGCAGAAGGGCAGACAGAAGGCCTGCTCCCCAGAGAGGAGTGCCTAAGAATGCCATGGCACTATCAGTTTCTGCATGGAACAGCAGTCCTTGCTTCTTCTCATGGTAGAGCCAGGTCTTTTGCCTGGCCCATTTCATTCCCTTTGTTGAGAGCATGGCATCAGCTGTAAGAGAGGTTTCCTGAACTTATTTATGGAGCTCCCACCATAAATGCTACACAGGCACAAATTAATTGAGCCCTCTCATCACACCTATAGCTGATTGTCACATTCATTTCGAGAAACATGCCTAATGCTGTCTTAAACACGCTGTGCATCCCTTCAAGTTTTTATGTGCTATTTGAAACAGGAAGAAGTCAATTTTTTTAAGAATACAGAAACAGCATTTTCATATTTCTTTATATGTTCAGAGTGGCTAGATGATTCTGTAAGAAATATTTACCACCAAGATTTTCAAGACCCGACTGGTTAAAGCCCTGAGGAACCTGGCCTTGGTTTTACACCTGGCCATGCTTTCAGTTGGAGGTTGTATGAGAGACATCCTGAGCTCCCATCCAAACTAGATTATCCTGTGAAAGACTAACTAATGGCACTAACGGCTGGAAATAATGCAGTGTCTCCTGCGTACTTAGCATTTGGCTGAGAGTCATGCATAAAGTACACTGCTCTTCAGAGCAGTGAATCTGTTCACAGGAAGAAGTTGAGCAGAAGCACGTTCTTAGTTATCAGTCTGGTTTGGTGGGCTGTGATACTTTAAAGCACACTGTTTCAAAACCACTCTGATGTGATAGTTTACAACAGCATATCAAGAGTGAAAGCTGGCTGAAAAGCACAAGACTATCAAGACCAGAAATTTGCCAAGCTATGTTGCAAATACATTTTTGAAAGGTTTCTATGTGTCTGAAACCACAACTACTGTTAGCTTAATGAGAAGTTCCCTGTACTCTGTGATAACCTAGATTTTAACATGCATGGCAAAATTCCACATTCCACAGAATTGTACACAGTGTATTCCCATCTCTGAATGACCATGAATTTAATTTTATTTTAACATACCATGTCTTGATAAGAAGTGAGCATACTACTAATTCAGAAACTTGTAGCTGCAAAATCCCCCCAGCAGCAAAAGAGCAAGGTAATCACACAGCCTCACTCCTGCACACTTTACAAGAACACTCTGGGGCCCAGAATGATGTGAGCTGCTATGCGAAACAGCCTTCCTTAGAAACATTTCCCACATTACCCACGTCCTCGGTAATGTTATTACTGGCTGTCCCCATTTTATTGTGTGTGTGTTTCCTCATACATAAGGTGCAAGAATATAATCAGAAAAAGAAAAAAAGAATTTTCCAAGAAAAAAAGCAATTCAGTTGATTCTGCACCTTGTCTTGAGAATTTTCTTAACTTTCCAGGGGCCTTGTGCCAGACCACTGCACAAGTGCTCCTCCCTGACTGATGAAGCTTTAGACCTGCTGCTAAGGATTCCCTGCTGCTGAGCCACTACATCTCTTTCCTTCTGCCCTTCACTAGTCTGTCTGCATCATTACAGTCCTGCATGGCAAAATCTAGTAACTTTTACTCCAGAGTGCTCTGAAACATTAAAAAATACCTCAAACTCCTTGAGGATGGGGAGAGTCCCGGCAGCCTGGCATTATAGCACTGTGTTTGCACAAGCGTTTTAACGGCACAGGCTTCCCTGGTGTCTGCAAGCCCTTACACAACATAGACTTCTTCCCAGAGGAAGGTCTTGACCTCAGAGGACACGCAGCAGTATGGCTATTTCAGCTGCAGAACACATCACCACCAGCAAATTAGTGACTTCTGTACCAGGAAAGAAGAAAGCAGCACAGGTACCCTTTCAAGGGATGGCGTTACCTTCACAGTTCATCTTCAGGAGTGTATGCGAGCCAAGTGCAGACTCCTGGTGAAACGGCATCAGGGCATGCCCATAGCACCAGGTGGGAGACAGCAGGAATCAGGAGAAACAAAGAATGTGATGGCACACCTTCCTAAGCTTCACTAAACTTTGGAAGCCAGCACAACACTGTTAATAATCCTAACATTTCTTTGCCTTTTCTTGAAGATTTAGCTGTCATGTGCATAGCTAATAATACTGCTGTACCATTGTGAGCCTTCACCATGACCCAGGAGACACAGCTGGAAAACACTTCTTAATGCCAAAGCTTCAGGCTGTCTGCAAATGTGACATTTCTGCCACTGTTTCACTCCTTTATGCTAACATCATGGTGACAAACACTAATGTCTTCAGTTAATTTTAAACAACACAAGTCTGAAATCAAGGAGCAGGCAAAGTGGGTAGATTTTAGTTCTGCAGCCTGCTCTCTCTGTTCTTTGATCTGTGTGAGCATCTGTTGTTGATACTCACACTTCCAATTTGCCTATTTGAGAGATGTCTCTTAGGAGTACATGTTCTGCAGCACAAACCATGGCTATGGACATATTTTAGTAACAGTAATTACACACTGATGTGCGCGCCAACTAAACCATGCTCTATGACAGCATTTCAAAGGGCGTGATAGAAAATTACTGTGCTTTGAACTCTCTCAGACACTGGAGACAAGCCAAAGAGATTTCTAGTCCTCATTTATGTGAAGAATTAGACAAATTCTTAGATAACTAGCTTTGCAAGTAAGCTATTTAAGCAAACCGTACTTCCACTTTGCAGTTAGTAAGATCATTTTGATGTAAAACACAGTCGCTTTTTTCAGTTCTCTTTTACACAGTTATTCAATTTGAGGAAAATACCCACCCACAAAAGCTTGTCAGAAAAAAAAAGTCTTAAAGAACTTGAATCTGTAGGTGTTCCTCTCAAAAATGTTTTATCATTATCAACATTGGAAAACACTCTTCTTCTTCTTTCCATTCAATGAGCAGTCTCAATGGAGATGTTCTGTAAACACCTGCCAGATGTCATCCAAGAAATATCTGCAGGGGCTGCAGGACGAAAGTACATGGGGTGGCTTGCAGTCAATTGTAAAATGCTCACAGTAGGAAGGAAACAAAGGTAGTTTAGGATTTCTTTTCCCTTCTACATTAGGTTGTTACACATTTTTCTATCCATGCCAAACCAGAAAAAGTGTCTATTTATCTATATATGCAGTTGTGTCATATGCCATTAAATACACAAAATCCAGTAATCTTTACTAAAACGAGTTTGCCGCCCTGTGAATCTGTCTTCAAGTGCACATTTTTCTCCATGGCCAGTATCAGCCACACAAGCCATGAAACAACGGTGGTTAATGTTTCTGATTCTCTTAGTGCCTCAGTTTAGCTATCTAGTATCTACGGTTGGCTCAATGACTTCAAGTCACTCTGCTTTGCCTTTGCTTCTTCAGGCAAATGAAAAGAGAAGAGAGCTGTTAAAAGCACAGTTAATTGATAAGGAAAGTTCACAGCTCTTGCAGCAAAAAGAGCTTGCTTCTCTATTTATAAGCAAGTGCATGCCTATGCACACAAGTGTTCTGTCACACACGCACATGCATATTTATGCCATGAGCTATACACATGTATTTTGAAGTGTGGTCACTGGGCCCTGCTTAGTTAATGGTGACGGAATGTCTTTAGCCTCTCTTAAGTTGTTGTTCAGCATCCACATGTGCTCAACCCCAGGTACCAAGTCATAAAATCACAGAATTGTAAAAGGTTTGGGTTAGAATGGACCTTAAAAGATCATCTAGTTCCAACCCCTCTGCCGCAGGCAGGGTTGCTCCAAGCCCCATCTAACTTGGCCTTGAACACTTGCAGGGGTGGGGCAGCCACAACTTCTGTGAGAAACCCATCCCACCACCCTCATGGGGAAGAACTTCATTCTAAGTTCCAATATCAGTCTCCCCTCTGTCATCTTAAAGCCATTTCCCCTTGTCCTATCACTACACGCCCTTGTAAAAAGCCCTCTGCAGCTTTCATGCAGATACCCTTTAGCTACTGAAAAGCCACAAGAAAGGTCATCCCAGAGCCTTCTCTTCTCCAAGCCCAGCTCTCTCAGCCTGTCTTCATAGGAAAGGTGATCCAGTCCAGGAGCTTCAGGATGCCCTTCAGCTGGAGGCAAAGACTACAAATTACAGGGAGGTTCTTGATTTGTAAATCTTTCTGATATCCTTGATTAATTAAAAATCCCACCTCTGTACAAAAGCAAGCATGTACTTTCCTCCTTACTTCCTGAAATGTCTCTTTTGAACAAGTACTTAACTCAGGACTAAGTTGCTTTTTAGTTTTCTGATGCTGTTGCACAATGACCAGAACATTTTTTTCTCTGTCCCTGGTGGAGTATTCCTCACTAAAAGGGTGCTTTTTTATCTGCTGAAGAATGGACTCTGTAGATGAACTCTGCTTAGAAGGTATAAAGTTCGTGCTGAGGGGCCCCTTACAGAAGGTGTCCCAATCATAGTGGATTAAATAAAAAATTAAAATAAAGATTTTAGGAATTTTTATTCCTGAAATCATGTCAGAGAATGGTTCAATGACTATGCATAAAATCTTAGCTGCTTAGGAAACACTCTAAGCAACATTTCTATTTAGGATTCTTTTTCTGGGATCAAAGCTTACTAAAATGACTGAGGTGATATTTCAGATTTCTTTTCCAGACTGGCAGTTCACAATATGTGGGCACGGACTCTGATCTTTCTGTAGTGGCTGCTGTGCACTGCTTTTTTGCCATTAGTATAGTAACGATACTTCATTTTCCCACTGAGTGATATTTCAGTATCTTTTGACCCCCACAGATGAAATTTACCTGCTAAACCAGCTTTGCGTTGCTTTCCACTGTTCTCCTTGGCTGATTTCTGCTGGTGTAAGACCAAGATCACACAGCTGAAGTTAGCTGAAGACTAAATGAAGCAGGATTCAAGGATTTACCAGGTGAGAGTGGCACCCCCCTGGATCATCTCCATACCGCTTGCAGTCAGAGCATTATGCTCAGATGCCTTGACATGCTATTTCATCCTAGCTCCAGATCACAGCACAACTAAAAGTAAGGGGTTACCTAGGTCAGCATGCTGCTTACACAGTCTCTATTCTGGAGAACAGGAGGACAAGGTCTGCTGTGTGCATGGGACAGAAGAGGACTTCCAGCAGCAGCTGTTGCTATCCCTGTTGCTGCTGGCTATCCCTGTTGCTGCTGGCTGCAGCAGCAAAAGCTCTTCAGCCTTGTCTTTTGCACTTGCTCAGACCTTTACCCAACAGCATGAAAGATGCAAGATGGTCAGGAGAGGCTGCTAACTGGAGTTGTTGAATGCGGTGTTTGGTAACAGACATCCATCCTTGGCACCCCTAAGTTACCTATAGCCTGTTAAAGTCCAACTGACCACCTCTTCTATAAGACCCTTTCTAGTCTTTCTTCCCTCTTCTGTTGCAAAACGCACCCTACTGCCAGTGCAAAATAAGATTTTCTTTTGCCTGAATTGCTGAGAAGCCTTTGGCGAGGTCTGTGGAGTTCAGCATTCTTTGCTCTAAATCCACAGAGGTCTAATTATCCAGCCATGGTAAAGTTAGCAGTAATCTGGGTGTTGACAGGGTAAACAAGTGAATTTACTTGCTTCTCCAGTCCCACCAGTAGGTGCCTTTATCTTATTCCAAGCTTGGTGTTTCACTTTTTCCTTTTTGGATTTAAGAATATAATTCCATATTCAATTCAGGTTATTAAAATATGTTTCCACAGTAGTAATTTACAGATTTTCACTATCACCTATTTTAAAATAGCTTTTTTAGTCTACTGGAATTTATCCTCTGAAGTAAGTGACCCTTGCCTTGTTAATGGCAAGCCAGAGTCAGGCAGTACACCCTGTAAGAAGCAATTTTAACGCACTTCCCACCTTTGTGGTATCAGCATATTGAGAAGCAACACATGAAATATCACATTTCTAATGTTAGCACATATTTCCACGGCTCAGAAGGGCAAAATGAGGTCACAAAGCAACAACCTGGTGGACGAACTAGTGGGACTTGGAAAGACGCTGAAAGACACATTTTTAAGGCAGATTTTCAGAAGCCAGAAACTGCAAAATCAGCATGTTTGAAGACACAGGACCAGGTGTTTAAACAGAGGCAAAGCTTTTAGGGACTTTCTGCATGGAAAGAAATCCAGTATTACTGATTCCAGGATGAGATCTGCTTATGGAATCATAACAGTTTAAAACAGCAATACCTGCATAGAGGGCACATCTGCAGACAGATCTGGTTCTCAAGCAAGCTCAATCCCACATTTCTTCCAGACCTCCCACTGCCCAGCTGACACAGCTTAGAAATAACACAAGCTACTTAAGGCATGGCACAGGCCAAATATTCACAAATGATTCTCATTTCAACACAGGCTTGAGTCAGTCACAACAGCAGCAGGGGAAGAGTGGGTAACAGGACTCCCTGGAGCAACTGGTAACAGTTAAAGAAAGGCCATGGAGAACAGAGAGAGAAGCAATGATGGCATGGTTAGAAAAAGGTTGCAAAGAATGTACGGAAATCTGAGCTTTTAGTTTTTTTCATTTTTAATAGCTACCATTGCTCATCCTCTGCACCAGACTTCTCCAGACATCCCTATCAGAGAGGAATTGACTGGTTTGGCAACTGTGTCCCAGTAGCAGCGCAGGGCAAAGGCAGCTGGGGCCAGGCAGAGTGCATGTCTGCATTCAGTGGGGCATGAGGGCAAAGTATCAGAGTTGGAAAAACACTGCTGCACAAACAGGACATGAGACAGCTGGGAAATTAACTCCAGGCATGCACACAGGAAAACTCCTGCTGGAAACTCGGGAGAGAGCAGACCACAGTGGGCAGATTTTCAGAAGTAACAATTCCCATTTCCCACAGAACTGTTTTGCACCAGATGTGTGTTTCTCTTTCCAGAATTCATTTCATGTTATTTTAAGCTTTTTAACACAACACTTTCCATCTTGGAGAACTGAAATGCAGGATTTTGAAAAAGAGCGTGTCCTCGGTTCAGCAGTAGCAGTCATTTTTCTCCTTCTTAGTAGCTGGTGCAGTGCTGTGTTTTCGACTAGTCTGAGAACAGTGCTGAGAGCAACAACTAAAACCATAGGTGTGTTTATTCCAATCAAGGACTTCTCAGTCTCATGCTCTGCCAGGGAGGAGGGGAAGCCAGGAGGAAGCAGAGACAGGACACCTGCCTCAAACTAGCCAAAGAGGCTAGCCAACAGGCTAGCAAGTACAGTGCAAGCCTGATAGCCACACATGCAAAAATAAAGAAAAGGAGAGAAAGTTTAGTACTCTGAAAGTATGGACTGGAAATAAGAGACAATCCAAGCGTAGCTCATCCACTAAGCATTTTTGCCTCATACTCCACAGTTAGGATAACGATGTGTGTGAATAGAAAAAAAATGACATCCAACAAATATTGGAACAGGACAATATAAGAAAGTATCTGAAAAGAAAACAAGTCTATTTACTATGAAAAGCCCCTCTCACTGTAACAGGGAAAGAACTGGCAAGTTAAACTGTAGTTTCAGCAGCAAAAAATGTTTAGTGACTCAGTGAATCTTTTTTTTTCCTAGTAATACACAAGCAAGGGAAGCAAAAAGGGAGAACTGAACGATTTGGTCAGCTTACTCTACCCTGCATGATTCCCTGTTCTTTGCTCACCCGTACAGCCTGGGTTTTGCTTTTGGTTGGTTGGCTGATTTAGCCTCACCACATGAGGCCTGAGAGGGGATAACTCAGATCTGAAGGGCAGACAACTGCTGAAACTATAAATAGTTCAAACATACAAAACTATGAAAAAATAAATATCAAATAGGAATTAAATTCCTAATTACTGAAGGACTGGAGTTACAAATAGCCCTCTAAAGACACATTTGGCAAGGAACTTATGACTTGATAGATCTTCAAGCAGCAACTCTTTGAACTTCAAGTGGGAACCCACAAGTTTTACAATCTGATGGGGAGACATGATTGCCATTTACATCATAGCCTCACACCAACTGACTTCTGATGGGTATTTGTAGGGATCAGAAAGCATTTATCGTTATCCCTAACTTCTGAGTATAGAAACCCTCTTCTCAATTTTTCTGAATATTGAAGATAAACTGCAAGGGACAGCTTGATTTGGCAGAAACAGGAAGGGCTTTTCACTGTGGATGGTATATGGTCCTCTGAATATTGTGTGGGCAACAAACTTACTGCCTTTGATAGAGTAACATACTTGTGTTAAGCCAACACACTGGCCTCTTTTGCCCTCTTCCTGTGCTACTTTCTTTGTACACAGAGTTTTGGTCTTCAACTGACAGCCAGCATTTGTTCCTGCCAAGAAGCATTTCTGCATGGGTATACAGCTTAGGTAACCAGCAAGCACTTCCAGACAAAACCACCTTTCAGCATCTGCAGACGGATAAATAACATAAATGCTCTTTTCTCATTCTTCCCTTTCCCAGTTAAGATAACCTATATGCAATTCATTAAAGCCATCTCTGTGACAATTACTTTCCTGTAAAAGCTCTGGATCGGTTTTTCTCATCCAGAGCCTCATCTTTTTTGACTAGGCCTAAGTCTAAAATTTCAGTTCTTTGAAGTGTATGCTGCCTCTAAGTATAGGCCTGTGATTACTGTGCATAAAGAACTTTGGCATTGTTCTTCAAAGTCTCCTATTTTCTACAGGCCTTTAAGAAAGATCTTCCTTACTTCTCTCAACCTTAGAGTATTCTATTCCTATTTTTTTTAAGTTGTGTGCTCAATAGGGAACAGACTTCAAAAGCTTTAAGGAGAAAACCAATTTGCAACTTTCTTGAAAAAGTACAAGGTTTTACTACTTCTATGCTATAAACTAAAACAGCTAGTTTTCACAGTTCTCAGCACAATTAACAGCATTTTCTAGAAACTGGGAAAATAATGTCATCCAGTTTAGCGTCTTCTTTACTGTTACCCACTACCAGAATTTAAAGGTTTGGCTGCACCACCGTTTCACAGAAAGAAGGAGAATGAAACATGAAGTTTTGTTTAAGGTACAATTCTTAATGACATGAAGACTGAAATCTAAAGTTTCAGCATTCATATTTAACTATCTACACTCAACAGAAAAAGTGGCTTACCAACCAGTACTGCAGCAGCCCTAAGGGTAACAGATATACAGACACAGAAAGATGTTCTCCAAAACATATTTTTAATGTAATCTGCATCTGGAGCCTAAAGAGAGCAAGAACAGAGAAATATGCTTGTTATTCCTTTTTTACATTACTGTTAAAGCTAAATTTCTTCACATGAAGAGGAAACTCCAATATTTCCATACATGGAGCTAGCCCTGCATAGGAAGTCTTTGTGATAGAACACAAATACCATGTTATTTATAACCAAAACAACAATAACTTTTCATTTGGCCCTCACTGAGGGCTCAATTCACACTCAAAGCCAAGAGGTACGAGCAGTCTAGCATGTCTCCCACCAATTTTTCCAAAATTACTTTGAAGCATTAAATACCAACTGGTTTCATCATAATCACAGAAGACGGAAGTTAGTGTGTAGGCTACTTACTCACATTTGCCAGCATCTTAGAGTTTAACAGGCATCGCACTCTGTATTTCAAAGCATGAGGAAGCTATTTCAAGAGCAGTTATACCCTGCCGCTGTCACCTTGCATTTGATATAAAACTCATGAGAGGCACATTTTTTCCTCATGAGGCTTTTACCTTTCCTATAAACCCTCCTGTAAGGATTTTGCTACAGCACTCCATTCCTTTTTTAAAAAGTAGTGTTCTGTAAAAACAGAAACAGGTTTATTTTAATGAGTTGTAAAACAGTCAATAAGAGATACCTCTTTGGGGACTCTGAAAACACACAAAATTACTTCTTATCCAGTGACTGCTGTAAAGTACATATGGAAAACTAACTGTTGCCTTGCACTTCAGAAAGTGTCTTTACACTGCACTTAACAAAGAGAACAAAGACACCAAAGACAGATGAATCTTGTTATCAGCATAAACTATACAAAAATAGGAATAAAGTCTCATAGAATTTGGTAAGAAAAGCATTTATTTTTTTTTAGGAGAATACTATTCATCTTCCTGGATTAAGTATTTCATTTGAAACCCAAGACAATTAGAAGAAAAACAGATTTAAGCATTTATCCCCTACCCCCAAAAAAAATACAACTTTGGAGGTATCAACAAGCAAGGAGCCTCTGCCTCTAGAGAGGCTTACTGTGAACTGTATAATCAATTTTAAAAGCTGTTACACCCCTGCAGGGCATACAATTTTTTCAGCAGTGTTCCCAATATTTTTCTGCATTGGTAGCTCAGAAGCAGTATGTTTCAATAGGGAAAAAAAAAATAAAATCCCAAATAGGAAGAGAAAAATGAGAAGAACAGGAAGGCCTAAACACAGGCCTAAATGTGCTTGTTGACCTTCTGGATCAAAAGCCCTGTATAGGTACACTTACAGCCCACCACTGAAATGAAATATCAAGTCAAAAATATCCAGTATGCTATACCATTAAATTTACAAGTAAACTATATTCTATGCAACTGAAATGATTTTCACTTTAACACATCTGCATTATAAATTCTACTATTAATCAACAGTAAAGTGCTGAATTAATTACCTGAATTGCACTCACATTTATGATCTTTATTTATAGATTTCTTATCAAGTCAAAAGAGCCCTTTCTGTTCTAAAAGCTAAGCTGTTGTGCAAATATTATAAAAATAGGTACTTTAATTAGGAGCTACATACACAACAGAACTTCTGCTTTTTGTTATGTAGAGCTGACATAGCAGAGGTGAAAAAGCCATGCAAGTATTGATAAAGACACTTAAAATGAATTAAAAAAGACACTGCTATAGAACTTTCAACACCCTGCCATACAGCCGTTTACTGTATTAGATGACGTCTAGATGCGGACAAATAAGCATCATGCCACCTACATACTTTAGTTTCTTAGATAGCTAATACTGATTTGTAAATTTTAAACTACAGCATACATTTGATCTATTTCTCATTAAAGTGTACCATTAAGTTTGAGGTTAAACTTTGAACAACTTCACATCTAGTTACATAACCAGCACAAGCAAGACATTAGTGCAAAGGGGAAGGTGTCAATTGTACATAATGAAGACTCCTCCCCTAACTGCACGATGCAATAAAACATCTTCAGATTTAAAGTTCAAGTGGACTACAAAAAGTGAGATATTCTCCCAAATTTAGAACAAATTTCCAGAGGATCAGAAGGAAAACAACCTCCGTTACAGGTCAAACCCAAATTTGGACAGCTGGTAAGTAACTCCAAAATTTATCATGCTACGAACACAGCAGTCTTGGAAAAGCTCCAAACAAACTCCAAAAATCAGCATTTAAGTTCACATTGGCCAAGTGCTGCATAGAAATATGCTCACACACAACAGTCATGTTTAAGCCAGTGCATAGAGAAGATAAAAGCACTTACGGTAGCTGCAAATGTTAACAGTCCATACAACTTGTACATTTTAGCAATGAGTCCATAGAAAAAGGAAAGAGTTAGAGTAGAAATGCTCAAGCAAAACCAAAAAGATGACCTTCCAACTGTATAAAATCCACACACTTACAGTAAAAAGATATCAGTGGAAGATACTTAACTCAGTCCCAAACACCAACAGGCAAGTAAGACCAGAATAGACAAGCCTTTGGCAGACAATTTGAAGAGTCTAAATATGGCATTACATTTCTAAATAATCCACAAAATATATTATATGGAATATTCATATTAAATACTAGGTACCCAACTCTGCAGATCTGACACTAACAATGATTTAGCCAATGAGAGCAAGATGAAGCAAGCTAAGAGAATGCTGGTGTATTGTAACAGTGCTCAAGGAAAATATTATCATGAAGTCATGCTTCAAAACCGTACTCTGGCACTCCATACTATCATCTATGGAGCAAAACAAAGTTCTCTAGTTTTTCAGGGATGTGCCCTGTGTAGCATATGTTATAATTCGCTATTACACGGGCAGCAAGACACTGCAAAGTAGTATGATTTATTGGCTGGATTAAATTTTTTGCCATTTCCTTTTCACCCAGTAAATCACTAGCAGTTTGTTTATGTGAGTTTGTGGCATCAAAGTGAGAACCTGACTCGATAAGAAGATTCATGATGTCTGGATGGTTGTTCAGTGCAGCAATGTGTAACGGACTGTTGTTATCAAAGTCTCTGACATTTACATCAGCACCACATTCCACTAGGATAGCAGTAACTTGTAGAGAGGGGAATTTACAAACTGGGTAGCGACCCACACATGTAGTTTTATTGTCAACAGCAAGGTGAAGTGGACTAAAGTTATTCTTCCCTCTAGGCTGAAGCTTAAGAAACTTGTAAATAGTCTGTTTCTTAAAATGCTCCTGTTCTGAGGTGCAAGGTACTTTCTCCAACAAGCAAATTAAATGCAAGATGATGGAAAGGGCTTTGTTCACCTGTATTGGATCAGGAGAACACTGGGTTTGTTTCATGGCCCGTTCTATTTCAAGAACACTTTTGCACAGTATACCCATGAGATCATCAAATGTGACAGTAGTGCCTAGCAGGCCTTTTGCCCTGTCCTGAAGCATGAAGGAAAAAAGTTCAGCAAACGATAGCAAACTGCTGGCTGTCATTGGGCTCAGTGGGTCAAGATTGCTCTGCTGCATGTCCAAAGCATATTTCCATAAGTTGATACAACGCTTGAAGTTTCCAGAGTCAGCATAGACAGCACCTCTGTATCTAATATAGTAGGATGTATCTGGGTGAGATGGACCAAGAATTCGTTCTCTAATTAATAGTGCTTGCATTCTCATTTCATCAGGGTCTGCAATAAGATTTTCTAGCTCTTCGGAGCTGTTTACTTCTTTAGCATAATCATATGCCATAATTAGTGTTTGCGGCACAGGTTTGCTCAGGATATTAGTCCTATCACTGTATCTCATTTCCATAGCTCGCTTCCAGTACTTCATGGCACCAAGCAGATCCCTCTTTTTGTCCACAAATGTTGCTCCTAGAAGTTCCAGGGCATTTACGCGTTCAGCCTTAGTGGTCTGCACATGCTGTGTCAGAAAGTCCACGATATTTGTATGGCCTGTCACACTAGCTGACAGCAGGGGAGTCATTCCGTAACCATCCTGTTCCATTTTAGCACAATACTTCAGAAGCATCTTCATGATCTCCAGACTTCCAGACTCCGCACAGTCATGTAACGCTGTGTTTCCTGCAGAAGAATACAATTATACAAACCAAAATCAAGCTATAGTCTGAACTTTGCACTCTAACAGTTTAAAAATAGTTTAAAAATCACCAAACATTAATAGTTAATAAAAAGGAGCTACCTGTTTTGACATCTATGGTCTATGAAGGTTTACATGACAAGTCAAAATATCCAAGATCTGATTAAGTATCAAGGCTGATAGGCAATTATACAACCCAAAACATTCTATATTATCACCTGAAAGAATTAAACAGGTCTTAAGGACCTCTTTGTCCCATTATTTCAAAAAAAGCAAACCCCACCACAATTAAAACAGAATTCCTTACTACATAAAAACCACAGGAGCAGGCAATTCCTTAAGAGTCAAGCAAGCAGGGTAAAAGACCACCTTGGCTGAACAAGGAACTCCTTATAGAGCTCAAAAGGGGAAAGAAATTGTACACTCTCTGAAAGCACATTCAATCTTTGTAGGAAGATTCAGAGCTGTGGTTCATGTATGCAAGGAGAAGATACAAAAAGACAAAGCTCAATTAGAGCTGAAACGGGCCAGTGCTGTGTTAGACAACACAAATGCTTTATGTAAGTTAATAGCAAGAGTTGTAAAGAGAAAAAAGAAATCAGACCAATATATGTTGAAGATGGTCTAATAAGTATGATAAAGTGGAGGCTTTCAATGTTTTTTCTGCCCCAGTCTTTAATAATATGGATAGACCTTGAGATGCCCAATCCCCAGAGTTGGAGGACTGAGTATGGGAACAGTGACTTTTCATTTGTGGACAACAAAATTTTAAGGGACCAGCTGTATCAGTTTAACATTCACAAGCAGAGAAGGAGCTAGCCCATGTTATGGCAGGACCTTCTCTATTGTCTACCAAAGAGTCTTGGGAGGTCCCCATTGTCTGGAAGCTAGCCAGTGTTATTCCAGTTTATAGGAAGGACATGAGGGAAGATCTAGGAAACTACAGACCCGTTAGTCTAATCTCAGTTCCTGGAAAAATTACAGCGATTATACTGGATACTATTGAAAGGCATTAAAGGACAACGCAATCATCAGTCAGCATGGAGAAGTCCTGTTTAACTGATTTGATAGCCTTCTATGATAAGGTCACCTGCCTGGTGGAAGAAGGGAAGGTGATGGCTGTACTTTTTCTGGATTTTAGTAAGGCTTCTGATGCTGCCCTCACAGCATCCTTCTGGGCAAATTGTCCAGCTCTGGAATGTGCAGGTTCACTGTGTGCTGGGTGAAGAACTGGGTGAACAGCAGGGCTCAAAGTGTTGTAGTGAATGGGGCTACCAGTGGTGTTCCTCAGGGCTTTTCTAAGGCCAGTTCTGTTCAGTATTTTTATTAATGATCTGGATCTAGTTGAACATTGTAGGTCCCTTCCAGCTAAAATATTCTGTAAGAGATTTTGTATCTGCTTTCAAGTATGAAAAAGAAACTTAAGCTGTCTCCATGTTTTCCCTTCTTCCCCTGTCAAATTTCCCTTCCTATCCCCAGAAATGATTAAAAAATAATGAGATCTATATGAAAATTAAAGTTGGGCTAACTCAGTATTGGCTTTGTGTGCCTCCATACTATACCCCCTCTTCTCTCCACCTACCAGACATTTTGATTTATGCATTTTTAAGCAATAACTGTATTACAACAGGCCCTTGATCTCAGCTGGGGCCTCTTGAGACTGCCAGTATGTTCTGAGGGAGCTGGATATTTTGCCAAGCACCAGACAAACTATTCTTAATGCTTTCTTAGGTCATTATCCCAAAGTCCTAAGTTAATTCATCTACTCCTCTGGTTAGGATTTCCACAGGCAAAAAGGGAAAAAAAAAAAAATCCAACCCAGAACCTTCAAATCCAACCCAGAACCTTCAACACACAACATCTAAGTGTCTTATCATTTACATACAGATTATTTCACATTAGCATGACATTGCAGAGTCTTTCATTTAAAGGCATTCCCTTTCTAACACTGTGTGGGAAAGTTTCTAGAAAGCACTAGTGTCACCTGTTTGAAAACCGTATTCACAGAAAATTAGAAAGCAAGCACTGGACTCCACAGTTAAATAACTTAACTATGAGGCTTCAACTAGATGAAAATTTTGCCTTTAAAATTACACAATTTATATCTACCTTGCTCTTCCATAAGGTGTTATACATTCTACAAATTCAGGCACAGCACTTTTCAGCCTTCCACTAATATTAAATTATTAAGTGAAAGCTTATGTAAAAATGCCACCCCCAATTAAAGAGATCTTGCATTAGTCCTGCAAATTGCAGTTACCTGCGCATCAGATCATCAGTTACTGTGACACTGTCAGTATGTTTCCATATTCACAAATGAGACATTCTTTATAAGGGTTCTCTGCACATTCAGATTTGGCTTTTTAAAGCTGAGAGAGAAGTTTCCTGAAACTTCCTTATTTGCATTTTTGGTAGGCTTTTCTTTTTTAAATGACAACAAGTCAGCAGTTGACAGTGTGCTTTGCTATTGTATTTCCAGTCTCTTAAGACAACTACAGTGGGTCAGGAAACAAAACCAGAAAAAAAAAAAACAAAACAGAAAAACACAGAAAATATCAGATTGTTTCATTAACAGATAGCAAGCTTCACTTGCAAAATATTCCTTTTATGAAACACTTCTAAATAGCAACCAGCAATTCTATCACTCACTAACAGGTTGAGGAAAACACCCCAAAGTGGCACCTGAAATTATCTCTTAGATCAAGATCCACAAAGTTAAAAACAGTTTGTACAATAACAAGTTTGTTAATTTGGCATCTGTATCAAATATAATTCCCTCTGTCCTTATCACACACCACAGACCAGAAAATGTCAACACCTTTAAATGCCTAACATGGGAAGATGTCAAATGCAACAAACTCACCAATGCACATACATTTTAAGTCTTTTTACTATGCTGGAGAAAGTCCAGTTGGTACGTAACTTCAGCAGACATCCTAGAACTAAGGACTGGCTGTTCCCTCAGTCCATCTGCACTTCTGCACTCAGTGATGAAGACAAAAAACAGATACATGTGGGTGCTGGCTAAGCCACCAGTTAATACAGCCATTCCAGAGTGTATTCAAGTCCATCCCGCACATCAGAGCTCCAAAACACTGGAATTAGCACCTATTTTTTTAACTTCAAGCCTGTATTTTCAACGTATTTTAAAAGTCGTGGCATAAAAGTGTACTAAAGACAAGGAAAAAGATATTTACAAAGTTCCTATATTGCTTCACATCTGCTAATACACATTTTTCTGGCTTTGACAATAGGATCACTGGCACCTATTCATATTACACGTTGTAGACCCATTGCCATATAATGCTGCTCTTGACACTCTTATTAATTACCAGCCATATATGCTATGACATATTGATACTGAAAAAATCCCACATAGATTAAGCTTGGCTATTGTCTGGGTAAATTCAGGTCCTATCCAACAGTCTACATGTCATTAATTTATAAGGCAGCTATGCAGAGCATATGGAAATATGCTTAAGACTCCACAAAATTTCAGTACTCTGTCCAACTGCATGTCCTTAGTTTAAAAAAAAATAATAAATTGTGTTTGTATTACAATTTTTGACTTTGGTTTAAGCAGCTGTTACTGACAGTATAACAGAAGTAGTGTAATTTTTTAGCTACTTATATTGTAGTATGCCTTAGAGTTAGAATAACCATAGTTATTTTAAGCCATGCACAAACCAACAACGGAAGGCCACCACCACTAATTCTTAGCGGCTGCACCTCACTTAGGTTTGACTGGATGTTACAGGTACCATTGTAAAAGCCAACAAATTTTTAGAGAGGAGATGTTGACTGTGTAGACAAATAGTTGAGAACTGCCAATCTAAAAAATAATAGAAAAAAAAAGCAAAACAAAAAAAAACCACCACCACATATACATAAACCCCAAGAAATAACAAAATTACCAGCCATCTACACATAGAAGTATATCAAGTGTGAAATTTTAGAAGAACTCAAAAGAAAAAGAAAACTTTTATCCTGCTCTATGTTTGATATATTGAGCAGGAATTGGAACAGCTCAAGTAAGTATGGCAAATCAACCATTATTCTGTAAATTAACTCACCCATTTCAGAACCACTGTATTGTCTATAGTGACAAGAATATACAGTGGCTGAACACAAATCAGCAGTTAATTTTTGTAACAAACTAAAAGCCAACACTACATCTAGTGTTATATTAAAAAAGGAAAAGGCTGGAAAACTTGATATTTCTTCTCTTTGACAAACAGTTTTCCAAGAGACATATACAAAGATGGTGGTTAAATTCCTTTTTTTTTTAAGGTGTGAATGGTTATTTCAAAGTAGGTTTCAATAAATTTGCTTAATCCAATTTTTACTTCAAAATGATCTGCATGGATTTAATTACATACAGAAAACAGTTAATATTCCAATAACACGAAAGTTTCATTGCTCTTTCACAGAAATAAAATTAGACTGGATATGTTTTGGTAGTCACAGTATTTCTCTGCTAGAAAGTGATTCCCACTATTATTAATACTCCTTACAAACTATCTGTATCACACTTTACTATTCATATTATCTAGTAACTTCCTCTGACTAAAAAAGCAACAAAGAAATGGAATAACCCTACCTTCCAAATCTTGCAAAAACAAAGTAAGAAAATAGGTATGGTCAACTGACACCATATCTTCATGTTTTATTCTTTTGTTACTTTTTAAAGTTAGTATGAACACTACACATACCTAATTCCCTAACTATCCACTGTTACCAAAGACTGATCAGAGTGAGGGTTTAGCATTCAAATTCATAATTAGGCCATTTCTTTCTATGTCAGAAGCAAATAATTCCCAAAATAGACTGGTAGCATGTGACATGGGAATGAAAGAAAATGAAGCAGTCACACAGAAAGTGACTTGAAGCCAACCAAGTACATCTATTTCTTAATACTTATAAAATGCTTGGTTTCTAAGTAGTAAAATTTATATTAAAATTTAGGTTCAATCTGACTTCATATTCAAGATGTTTAAACATAAGAGAAGAAAGATTTCATTTAAATGACTGGTCAGTATGTAAAATTACCCACGTGTATATTTTTGTAGCCTTACAAATTAAATTAGTCACTTTTATAAAGTTGTTCATGTAACATCAACTTTTTTTCCCAACAGATCACTTGAAGTACCCAAGTCTAAGAGTTTCACTGATTACAAAAAAACAGATGTATTACTATGTACACACAAACATGGACAGTGCACAGGAAAACTGCTACAGATCCCTATAAATAGTTTGCAAGACAAAGAAAAGCTAAAGGTATGTGTTTCCTTTAGAAGAAATTAAGAAAAAAATTGAGAAGAACTGCTGATCTCAGCAAGCTATTTCAATCTAGTTTCCATATGCTGTAAGGGAACAGTTGCTCTCTTGCTCACCACAGCACTTCAAAAGAAGTTGCATAATCAAGATTACCCATATAAAGCATGCTGTTCTCCATTTAATTTCAGCATGGACTCCTTTTTAGTTGAAATTATTGAATTTGTTTCTTTAAACTGTATCCTCCTTATTTACAAACATTCCTACTGAAGTGCAGTTTCCACAGCATCAAGCATGAAATATCTAAAACATGGAGTGCACTACATCATTAACACCAAATAAAAACAAACTAAAACCAACCAAACAATAAACTCAAACCAACAAAAAAAAAAAAACAAAACAAACAACAAAACACCTAAAAACCCAAACCAGAAAAAAGACCCTAAACACTTTTAGAGCAAGGGTTTATTCACTGTGTAGGGAGAAGAAAGGGGAGGCTTTAGTTTTTTTTTTGTTTGATTCTTTCCCCCTCCCCAAAACCAAATCTTTGCAAGCAGACAAGACTGGCAACCTCAGAACAGAACAAACCTTTCAGACTCCTTAATGTGTATTGCAAGAGAAAATTAATTTTTAACACAAACATAAACACTGATCATAGAGCAAAACCAAACTCTCATCTTCCTGTTTCTGGGTCTGTCAAGTCTGTACAAGTTCTTTTTCCTTTACCAGCAGGTTTGAGTGTTATGCTTTCCAGTATCCCACATAAATAACAAGACTGAAGTCTGTATGCTTTTATAGTTTCCAAAGTGGGGAAGCAAAGTCAACAAGCCTTGTCCTCCACATTATTTTACAGAATTATTCTGATCAATTACTGTCCCAGTAGAATTTAAGAACAACAAGATTTTGAATCATAGTGTTATTCTGCATTTTCAAAACCAATGAGTCCCTCCAACTGCTATGGTAGTACGGAGCACCATAAATGATGAAGAGTCAGGGCTTGAAATCAAAGGTTCCTGTGCAGTACTCAAAAGACAACTAAAGGAGCACGTAGTCCAGCAGTCCTTAGGAAATGTTCTTAATACTCAGAAGAAAAATTAGCCTTTGGACCAGCAGACTAGTCTGCTAACTGAAGAAGAGGGACAGAATTAGTGAAGACCACTAGTAAAAACCACTAATATCACCCTGACGACAAAGAGACCACATACCAAGCACCTGAGCAATGGCAACACTTAAAAGCCATGTTCAAGAAAAAAAAAACAAAACAAACCTGCCTTCCAAGTAGATAATTTTTGAAAAGAAGACTCCTTATTTCCTGCACCATTATACTCAGACCATCCTTGCTATCAGATGTGTACTTTAACTGCAGAACAAAGGGGACGAATCTCAGCTGCTACAGTCTTGTGGAAAAGGATAATGCACAACATAAATTACCAAATTGTGCACTGCTCATTTTCAAAATGCAAGATCTAAGTGTCCTGTCTGGAGTTAGAACAGAAGGCTAAGATACCTATAAACGGTCTGCATGCAAAACAGAATCACAAAAATCACAGAATGGTTTCTGTTTGAAGGGATCTTAAAGCTCATCCAGTTCCAAACCCTGCCACAGACAGGGACACCTTCCACTCGACCATGTTGCTCCAAGCCCTGTCCAACCTGGACTTGAACACTGAGGCAGACGGTGTCTCATTACCCTCACAGGGAAGATTTTTTTCCTAATGTCTAAAATCAAATCTCCTCACCTGTCAGCTTAAAGCCACTGCCCCTTGCCCCTGTCCTTACATGCTCTTGTAAAAATTCCACCTCCAGATTTCTCATAGGTCCCATTTAGGCCCTGAAAGACTGTTACAAGGTCTGCCCTGAGCCTTCTCTTCTACAAGCTGAACAAGCCCAGCTCTCTCAGCCTCTCTTCATAACAGAGGTGCTTCAGCCCTCCCATCATCCTTATAGCTTCATCTGTACTCACTCAAGCAGGTCCACGGCACTCTTGCGCTGAGGGCCCTAGAGCTGAACGCAGGTCTGCAGGTGGGGTCTCACAAGAGCAGAGGGGGGAAAAATCACCTCCCTCGAGGTGCAAGTTCCTGGGCTGCAAGTGCACACTAAAGCCAGCTCATGTTTTTCTCATCAACCAACACCTCCAAGTTCTTCTCCCCAGGGCTGCTCTCAATCCAATATCCACCCAGCCTGTATTTGCGCTTGGGATTGCCCTGACCCAGGTGCAGGACCTTGCACTTGACCTTGTTGAACTTTGGCTGGTATTGGCTCACCTCTCAAGCCTGTCAAGGTTCCTCTGGATGACATCCCTTCCCTTCAGTGTGTAAACCACATCATACAGCTTGGTGTTGATGGCAGACTTGCTGAGGGTGCATCAATCCCACTGTCCGTGTCACTAACAAAGACATTAAAATCTTGCCAGTCCCTGAGGAACCACTTGGACCTTGAGCTACTGACCACAACTCTGAGTGTGACCATCCAGCCAATTCCTTATCCACAGTAGTCCATCTGTCAAATTCCTCTCTTGACTTTAGAGACCAGGATGTCATGCACGATAGCGTCAAATGCCTTGTATAAGTTCAGGCAGACGCTGTCAGTCACCATTCCTTTATCCACCAGCACCGTGGTGGCATTAGATGGAAGGCCACCAGTTTTGTCAGGCACATTTTGCCCTTAGTGAAGCCACACTGGCTGTCACCAACCACCCCTTATAGTCCACATGCCTTAGCACAGTTTCTATAAGGTTCTGCTCCACGATCTTGCTAAGCACTGAGGTAAGACTGCCTGGCCTGTAGTTCCCCTGGTCCTCCTGTTTCCCTTTTTAAAATGAAGATTACGCTTCCCCTTCTCTGGTCAGCAGGGACTTCACCGGACTGTTATGACTTCTCAAATATGATATATGACAGCTCAACAACTACATTTGCCTTTTTTTATTACAACAATTATATGAAATAATTTATTCTAAGCATAAAATCCAACAAACACAGCCCCAGGTATATCCCCCGTGGAGCCCAGATCTGTAATTTGAAGGCCCAAGGATTGCTACCGTTACAGGTACAAGCATTTCCCTCCCTACACATAGCAGCCAAAGACTGCACAGAAACACATCAGTGAAACACTGTATTCAGGAATACAACAGTCAATTCTGAACATGGTAAGGAAGCACCACTCTTAACAGGTCACTGACAGACTTTGCAATGCAGAAGAGAAAACTGAATGCAGCTGACACAGAAAACATCCTTCTCATCCAGCACAAAGGTACGTAGGTCTGTGCTTCACTTCAGGAATTGTTCTAGAGTGAGAAATGTCCCACCCTTCTTAACCCACGTATCAGTTTCCCCCCCTCACCAACACCGTTCTTGTTACATTAAACATTTGTTAAGAACTCTTTTGTTTACATGTCTGTTGTCTACGTGCTTCATAAAAGTTTGGGGAAACTGTGAAAGTTTAGATTTAAAAAACAGAAGAAACAAAGACGACTAAAGGCTCATACTTCAAATTCAGAACCACTGGGCATCTTTTACAGTAGAGCATTTACCTACACTATGCATCTTGTTACCTCCCCTCTTCACAACCATGTCCTGTGGGACAGTGGCAGACTGACCATCTTCCTCAGTGTAGCATCTGATCTGATTCAGACTCTGAAGTCCATGAGTATCTAACTCCCTAGCTGTGCTTCTGCACTTTTGAAATAGACATTCAAGAACCTCTGCATCTGAATTTGCATAGTCCAAAACACAGCTGTGGGATTCTGCCTGTATTTTAGAAGCAGGATTTCACTGTATGTTTTCACCTGCTCTGTTACATACTCTGCCTCTGTTGTCACCCAGACTTTTAGATGTTTGTGAACTTACCCATTTTCTCATCTTTCCCTGAAACTGTCAACACTTTGAAACTTTTTCATGTCTTTTCAAGCTTTAGATTTTCCTGGGCTTTCTTCACATCTTAAAGTTCTACCTTGCAAGATTATGACCCAGTGGAAAAACAAGGAATAGTTCAAGTAATTTTGCCCACATCTTCCCTTTCTCTCTCCCTTCTTTCCCCCCTCCCTCCCCATTTTAAGAATAGTATCTGGAAAAGAAAATATACTAATCTCCCACAAGAGCACCTCTACTGAAGTTACATAGTTTTGTTTGCATAGTGTTGCCATTTTAAAACGAACCAAAACTTACAGTAACTAAAGCTTTTACATCTTCCACAGAACAGCAGGCTTCCCTGTATGTGGCCCAGGAAGGGGTCTATTTAAAAAAAATTCAGACATAATTCAGAGCAACAACTTTTCCTACTCAAGAGCAGAGCACTCAGGTTCTCTGTAACTCCCCATCACAAGGGCAGGCATGCTGTCAATTATTTAGTACACAGCAGTTGTACAGCAGGGAGTAGTACAACCTGAAAATAATACAGAGGTGGACATGACAAAATAGAATTAATCCTGTTGGAAATACTAATTTTGAAATTAATAGGTACTGAGAATGCTTGCAAAACAAAGCCACTGCAATACCCAGCATATCCAACCCAACTTTTTAAAATTTAATTTAAACAAGGATCAGTTACACTTAATGAATCTTTGCTCACTTGTGTGAGTCACACAGAAACTAAAAGAAGCAGAGGCAGGAAGGAATTAAGAGAGAAAATTCTCAGGAGTGCGTGGCTGCCACTCAGTCATCTCAGCAAAAGCAAATAACACTTATGCACAAGTGAATAAGGCCCAGTATAGTAAAGCCTACTCCACCAACACAAAATGAGGGGAGAAAATAGCTGCAGAGATATATAATTTTCTCTTTTACATCATTTAACTGCACTGCTCTGTTCACACCTATCATATAAAGGGATAGGTTTAAAGCTAAAAAGCAATACACAGTTTATATTTAGCTTGTTATTCCAAGAACCCTATCTAGAAAAATGACATTTTTATCCGATCACCAGTCCATGATGATTCATAAGCAACCGAAGGACATAAGGTTATTTATGTTTATTTTGCTCTGCCCACCTTTCTGACAAATCTGTAGTTTAGTTTTCTTTACATTAAACCCACATATCTGCATGATTTGCTGAAAGGCATATTTAACTGAACAGTTTTTCCAAGAATTACTTTCATATTTGGTATTTACCAGTATCATACAACAATCTACACCTAAATTACACTTTAACAGAAATAACTTTAAGATATAGTATACTGTTACAAATGTAATTTGCCTAAAACAGGCAGTGGAAACTGCCTTTTACACTACAAAAAGGTTTATTAGCAAGTTCATAATATAAATATCTCAAAGACAGGTGCCAGACTTTTTTCAGTGGTGCCCAGCAACCAGATGGAGAGCAATGGCCAGTAACTAAAATACAAGAAGTGTCACCTCAACACAAAGAAGAACTTACTTACATTGAGGGTGGCAGAGCACTGGACCAGTGTGGGGTCGTGGAGTCTTCCTCTCTGGAGACACTCAAAACCTGCCTGGACAAGTTCCTGTGTAACTTGCTCTGGTAGCCCTGCCTTGGCAGGGGGTTGAACCAGATGACCCCCAGAGATCCCTTCCAACCCCAATGATTCTGTGAGATATATAGATACATATATAAAATAAGCTGCTGAAGCAGAATCCTAGCTCAGTCAGCTAAAAAATTAACTGTAAACTCCAACAACGGGTATGCTTTTCAAGCAAATATCACACCCACATACAAGTCTGAGATGTAATGAAAAACAGTGTTTAAACCATGAGAGCCACATAATTATGATCACAGCAAAAATGCCAGAAATCTTCATTTTGCATGATAACACCAGGGTAACTAAACAGGCCACAGAGATATCATTTGTGATCTGCCCACCACCAGAAGTCCTTCTGTTTGGACCACAGACACCTCCAGCTTCATTACTTTAATCTTCATATATGTTTTTGTTTTCTAGCACTGAAAAAGGCCAAAAATTATTTAAGAATCTGGAGGAAAAGGACGGTAGAAAGCAAAGTGGTTATTCATTTCCAATGCAGAAAATATTTTCTCTCCTTTACGCACCTTTCCCTGTATTAGCCTTATTGCTATAGGTCAGTTTTATGTCCTGCATATCTGCTTTGTTAAGAAATAGTATAAAGAACAAGAACACATGCTCATATATTTAAATACGTTGCTACACCAACATCTATAAAGAGGAGTTCTCAGTGTGTTCATCAGGTTTTCGCACACACAAAAGTGAATTTTCATGACTGTCTTTTTAAGAATTATGGGGTTAAGATTAAAATGTGTGAATTCAGAATGAAATTATACAACCTGTGTTAGCAAAGGAGTAGACAAAAGAACAGTAAGAACATTACTAAATACACTTCACCACTTTCTCAACCACCTTATGAGACTACAAGAATATTTTTGGATGTCAGCCCCCTGAAGAAGGTTAAATGAGTAACTTCACCCTTATGCACCACAAAGGGAAAAAAAAAAACAACCCAAACTTACCTTTAACACTTCTTCGGTTAACATCAGCTCCTTTCTCAAGTAAATACTGAGCAATTTCTTTGTGGCCTTTGTAACATGAGATCATCAAGCATGTATGCCCATGACGATTGGATACTTCCAGGTCTGCTTTGTGCTCCACAAGGTACTTTACTATTTCCAGGTGACCATCAAAACAGGCAGCTCTAAGCGGCGTTGAATTTGTCAGAGTTGTGTTGTTGACAGATGCACCATGATCTAACAGACACTGAACCACCTTCAAGTGACCAGCTGCAGACGCTGCCCATAACGGCGGAGCCCCCTCAATGGTCTCACCATCAAAATTCACAGAACCCCCAACTTCTATTGATGCAGAGCAGTGGTCCAGCAAGTATTCCACCATGTCTAGATGACCGTAACGGGCTGCCATCAGAAGTGGTGTGGCACCACTGGTTTTCTCTGATATCAGTAGGGCTACCTCTTCTCTGGTTTTGCTTGCCAGCAGCTTAGAGAGGAGCCGCAGCTTGCCATCACGAGCTGCAGTAAACACTGCTGTCTTTAGATCCATCTAGTCTGCACCTCTCTGCCTCTTAAAGGACACACGCCTGCCTTTTTCAGGGTCAAAAGCTTACTAGATACACACAGCCCAAACACAGTGTCCCCAGCTTCTTCTCAGAAGTTTCATCTAGACGGGTCAACACGGAGATTCCGAACGGGGTCCTGACAAAGCACAAGCTGTCCTTGCTATGAATCTGCAAGAGAAATAATTCTGGATGTTTTCACCTCCTACTTCACAGACAAGTAACCGCAACTGTGCTTTTTCTACAGCTACACTCACTTGCTTCTGCGGTGTGCCAGTGTCCAGCCGCCTTCCCTGGGACGTCCCCAGGCAGCGCGGGCCCCTGAAGAAACCTGGGGGGGGGGGGGGTGGGGGGGGTGATCCTACCCGCCTGTTATCCATACGAGAAGAGAAATCCTCTTCTCCCTTACAGCGATAAGAGCCATGCCCCCGATTTGTTCTGAGCTGCGGCTTGAAGAGCTCCTGCTGCCCCAAGAAGCACACAGACACGTATCCACACGGGGAAAGCCACGCGAGGAAGGCACCGCGCGCCCCAGCTGAGCCTCAGAGGAGGAGAGCCTGCGCCTGCCTTTTCCCTCACTACCAGCTCCCGCCCGCCCAGAGGATCCCGGCCCTCCTCAACAAGAAACCCCTCCCGCACCCCCTCCCCTCAGCGGTCCTTCAAGGACCACCGCGACCTCCCCGCCCACGCGGGCCTGCGTATTACCTTCCCAGGACGCTACCGGCGGGCCTACGCCCGCCCTGGATCCAACTCCTCCATAACAGCCGCCCCCCATCACCCACAACCAGCCCTGCTCTAGGGGGCGGTGCAGCACCGCCTCTTGGGCGCAACAGAGACCAATCCGAAAAGGGCGCGGGCGCCCGCCAGCCAATCGCAGCGGGGCTGTGGGCGGGACTACGCCGCCGCTCAAGCGCTTGTAGGGCGCGGCGGATAGCCACCAGCAGGGGAGATCGATCTCCGCGGCGCGCCCACTGCAGGGCGGGGCTTGCTCTAGGGGCGGGGCTTGCTCTAGAGGCGGGGCTTGCCCTAGGGGCGGGGCTTGCTCTACGGGCGGGGCTTGCTCTACGGGCGGGGCTTGCTCTACGGGCGGGGCTTGCTCTACGGGCGGGGCTTGCTCCGGGGCGCGGCTGGTGGATTCCGCGGAACATGTTTGCTGTGAAGGCTGCAGAGCGGGGAAGCTGCGCTTGTCGCTCCCGTGGCAGTGTTCAGGGCCGCGGTGGACGGATCTTGGAGCAACCTGATCTACCGGAAGGTGACCCTGCCTGTGGCAGCAAGGTTGGAATTGGGTGAGCTTAAGGTCCTTTCCCACCAAAACCATTCTATCTTCAAGCTTCAGAAAGGAGGGACACCATACACACAAACTTGGAGAACACCAGTGGACATTAATGGTCAGTCACTTGGAAATCAATTTGCAATGTGACCTAGTAGCCTCTCCACCACCAAAAAAAACCTAAAAAACATCACCAACAAAGAGAAAACATTCAATTTGCAATTTTATGTACAAAATCACAGTATCATAGCCTAGGTTGCTGTTTGTCCCTTTTAGCAAGCTGGTTCGTAGGTTTGTGATTGTTTTGTCCACAGACCTCAGAACCAGAAAGATGAAAACCGAGTGATGAGGATTTAGAGAAGAACAAAATGATTAAGGAGTTGGTGGTATTAATTTGAAGAATGGGGTTGATTGAAGAATAGGGTTGTAAATAAGTAACTTCAAGGACATTAGGCTCTGTTAGCAACTATAGAGAAAAGGAAATTACTAAGATGAGCTTTGCCAGAACCCGCTGGTGGTGATATGACAACGATCCTAAAACAAAGTGATGAAGAAATAAACACCAGGGGACACAAAGCCCACTACCACATTTTAGTGTGCATGTAGGAGGCATTCTCTAAAAATATGATGTAATGTATGTAACCTAACGAATATGTATGTTTAAGGACAATATAATCACAGCCTGGTTGATGCTTGGATGAGACATGCTAGGAGGAGCGATCCCCATGTCTCCTGTTACCACAATAAAGAATACCAGCTTGTCAACTTAAACAGTGTTGTCGAGTTCCTGGAGATTTCTCTGAATCAATTTGGCACCACAGATGGGACCCTTTCTGCTTGGCTGCAGGACCCGCTGAGGACAGGGCTCCCGAGGGCCCCCAGGACAGATTTCCCTGGAGGGACCCCTTGACTCACTCAGATCACTGCAGGAGCAGACAAGGACCATGACTATCATTGTAAAGGTATTCTTTTGCTTGCTTTATTTTATGGCATTCCGTAAGGCATAGGAGACATCCTATGCAGGAACACCGATTAATGTTCCATAAGGCGTAGGAGACGTCCAATGCAGGAACATGGGAACATGGTTAATATTCCATAAGGAGTACACAGGAATAAGAAAGTCTTCTGTAAATCAGGATAGAAAAATCTCATAGATAAAGGCACATACCCAGCTGCTAGCATCTGTTTGGTATACAGGTGTACATTCTGAATTGTTCTGTGAGGCATACGAGACGTCATATGCGGGAATGTCCTGGATTCAGCAGTAGCAGTCATGTTTTTTCCTTTGTGTTAACTGGTGCAGTGCTGTGTTTTGACTTCTAGCTTGAGAACAGTGTTGGTGAAGCCGATGTTTTCGGTTGTTGCTAAGTGATGTTTACCCTGACCAAGGACTCTGTGAGGCTCATGCTCTGCCAGGGAGGAGGGGAAGCTGTGAGGAAGCAGAGACAGGACACATGACCCAAACTGACCAAAGAGGTATTCCATACCACAGCACGTCATGCCCAGGATATAACTGGGAGTTAGCCGGAAGGGCTGGGAGACTGCAGGGTTGGAGGAGGTATCGGTCGGAGCTTGGTCGGGCTTGGGGGGCGAGTTATCGGTCAGCTGGTGCTGAGGTGTTGTATTCTCTTCCCTTGTTATTTCCTTTATCATTATTATCATTGGTGGTAGCAGTAGTGATTTGTGTTATACCTTAGTTACTAAACTGTTCTTACCTCAACCCGTGGGAGTTGCATTCTTTTCGATTCTCCTCTCCGTCCCTCCGAGAGCAGGGGGAGGGCAAGAAAGGGGGGGAAGTGAGCGAACGAATTACCTGACTGGGTTTAAACCACGACAGTTCTTTTTGGCGCCCAACGTGGGGCACGAAGGGTTGAGATAACGACAGATCTGACCAGATTAATAGTCACTCATCACAATGGCGATTTATTGGCTCTCAGAGTTGTTCTTGTTGATCTCACAGCTTCAGAATGTTGTAACTTCTGTAGAGCCGGTATTTGCTGTGTTGGTGTTTATCAAGTGTGGGGCCTGGGCTAAGGTTCTTGTCTCACTGTGCTTTATGGCAATGGCTTGTAATATGGGTGGGCTCCAGCAGCAGGGCGGGACGGACGTGGCCGTGGACTTGTACCTGGCCTTCCGGCTGCTCGTCACCGTCCTGGCCCTCGCCCTACTCTCCATCTTCGTGAGGCTGCGGGGAGACGAGGGGGAGCGTCCCCGGGAGCAGGCGGCAGCCGAACCGGCCCGGGAGAGCGGCCCCGGGGACCAAGCGGCGGCGGGAGCGGGGCCGGAGGCCGCGAGGGGACGGCTGCCGGTGGAGGAGGTCGGGGAGATCGAGGAGCAGAAGGAAGCGGCTGCCGAGCAGCGGGAGAAGGCGGCGGAGGAGCCGAGCCCCCCGGAGAAGCCGAGCCCCGCGGAGGAGCCGAGCCCCGCGGCCGAGCCCAGCCCCGCGACGGCCGAGAGCATCCCCCGGAAGCCGCCCGCCGAGCCCCAGGAGGATGCAGGAGACCACGCAGCATTTCCCAGCAAGGCAGAGGAGGAAGAGCTGGACTCAGGAAAAGAGAAGCTGGCGGTGGGAGAGCCGGCAAGCACAGCAGCTACACCAGCCCCAGTGACAAGTACAGCAGCATCAACTGAGAGTTCTGAAGGTTTTGAATGGCCTTTGGGTATCCTTGGGACCTGCCTGCTGATTGTGATGGCGATCAGCATGTTGGCACACACACAGGCTGTGTTCTACCCACAACCATTTTGTCTGATCTCAAAAGTTAAGCAGAGTCAGGTTTGGGTCTTGTCTGGGGTTAGACAACAATATAGGGAGACCAAGAGATTTTCCCCAAGGCTGGACAGTCATGAGTGGCAGGGTGTATGGGACAGTATGGGCAAGTATCTAGTCCACTGGGCCCCTCCAGTGCTTTGGAAGCATCGGAGATGGAAGGCAGCTGTATGGAGTCCCCAGCAACAAGCTGCAGAAACTGCTGAAGGGGACAGTGAATTATTTTGAGCCTGGTGGGCCCATGGCACTTCAGGCCATCAGAGCAGAGATGCAACATAGAGATGGACTCATGATCAAGGGGTGGACTTAGCAATGGACACTATTGCCCTAGTTATTCATGAGTGTGAACACTGCACACAGTCTCTCCTGCTCTGGAAGACTGTTACAAGAGATGGAGCCTGACAGGGACCTGGATATACTTGGTGGGTAATGCGGGAAGATGGGGAAGTCCGATGTATACCTCAAGGGGATTTGATTTTAGGGGAAAACAGCCAGTGAACTCAATTGTATGCTGTTGCCTGCTGTGTAATGCTTTTATAGCCCATCAACTAGATGTCTCCAGGTCACCAGCGACTGGCCCTGACTTCCCTCTAGCCATCATCCCAACAGAGAATGAAATTTGAACATCATGGACCGAATGGACTCAGCAGCATTATAGGGATTGGTCCATGCACTAAGAAAATGATTTTTTCCTCTTGGTCTGTATGTATATGGATGTATATATGTGGGAGAGCGATGGTGTATTGAAAATGTGGGATCTGAGCACGACGTGAATGGTATGGAATAAGGGGTGGATAATGTCCTGGGTTCAGCAATAGCAGTCATGTTTTTCCTTTGTGTTAACTGGTGCAGTGCTGTGTTTTGACTTCTAGCTTGAGAACAGTGTTGGTGAAGCCGATGTTTTCGGTTGTTGCTAAGTGATGTTTACCCTGACCAAGGACTCTGTGAGGCTCATGCTCTGCCAGGGAGGAGGGGAGGCTGTGAGGAAGCAGAGACAGGACACCTGACCCAAACTGACCAAAGAGGTATTCCATACCACAGCACGTCATGCCCAGGATGTTACTGGGAGTTAGCCGGAAGGGCTGGGAGACTGCAGGGTTGGAGGAGGTATCGGTCGGAGCTTGGTCGGGCTTGGGGGCGAGTTATCGGTCAGCTGGTGCTGAGGTGTTGTATTCTCTTCCCTTGTTATTTCCTTTATCATTATTATCATTGGTGGTAGCAGTAGTGATTTGTGTTATGCCTTAGTTACTAAACTGTTCTTATCTCAACCCGTGGGAGTTGCATTCTTTTCGATTCTCCTCTCCGTCCCTCCGAGAGCAGGGGGAGGGCAAGAAAGGGGGGGAAGTGAGCGAACGAATTACCTGACTGGGTTTAAACCACGACAGGGAACATGTTTGTATTTCCCTGGTATCTGACCCAATTTCTGAAAACCGGCATTTGATGCTGTGCTTGAGTAATTAATGAATGGCGAACCATTTCTGTTTTTATCGTGCTGCTAATTAGTATTTGTGTATTTGGTGTATGTTTTTATCTTTGTTTTCCAAATTTATGAGAAAGTGAGCGGAATTTTTGGGATCCCATGTGGGTGTGTGTTTGTATAGCATGTATAAGGAAATAATAGAAAAGAGCCCTTTGGGATGTATTCTGGCTCATTGGAAAGGATTAGGAGGATCCCCCAGGGGCTCAGTAAATAAAAGGACTTTAATGAAATATTGTAAGCAATAGTGGCCATTATATACCTTGGAGGATCAGGAAAAATGGCCAAAAAATGGGACTTTGAATTATAATATGTTGTTGCAATTAATGTTATTTTTAAGATTACAGAAAAATGTGATGAACTGGTGTATGCAGGTATGTTTTTCATTTTAAGAAACCACCCAGAGTGGCAGACAGAATGCGAAATTAATATTGCTCCGCCAGATCCCTTAATTTTGGCTTTGGAAAAGTACAGGTTAACACAGAAAGCTAAGATGGAGAGATGTTGTTCAGCCTGTGATATTGGGGAAAGATGTTTAAAGTTAAAAAGAAACAGAGTAATCAGGAAGATAGTTGGAGGATTATGTTTCACAGGTACTTCTGAGAGGACCACCCTCAGTATCTGCCCCATCTGTTATTGATAATGAGGAAAAGGTTGCTGTCACTGGCAACAGAGCAGAAGGACTTGAGAATGTTAAAGAAGCATGGAGAGCATATAGGAATCAGGAACAGGTAGAGAAGAAAAAGCTGAGTCGTGCTATAGCCACGTCTATGGTGGCTGCTCTGGGACAAGTAGAAACTGGTGGAGGGAGTTACGTGAGATGGTGATGCAGAGGTAGAGGAGAAATGTCAGGCAGAGGTGAAAGAGTGTATTCTTCTCCTGTGGGATGGGATCAGTGTGCATACTGTAAGGAATTCAAAGGTTGTAAGTGAGACTGCCCTAAAAGGAATACCCACAAAGTGGCTCTGGTGACTGAATTAGAACTAGATTGATGGGGAGCTGGGGAATCTACCCTAGCAGATCCACTGGTTAAATTAAAGGTAGGGACTAGAGAAAATGAAATGGAAATTTTAGGGGATACAGGAGCAACTTATTTGGTATTAATCAGAAGGAAAAAACATTTGTTACAGATGTGAGAGCTATGGGCCACCAAGAAAAAAGGTATTCTTTCTGGAACCTTTGGAGTATAAATTGGGAAAACAAATAGGAATGCATAAATTTTTATACATGCCAAATTCTCAAAAATCTTTATTAGGGTGAGAAGGAACATTTAAAGAAGGCAAAATGGAATTAAGAGTCAAACCTGATCAATTAATTCAAGTTTTGAGTTTAATTCAACAGAAAAGCGAACAGGAAGATCTCCCTGAAATAGAAGAACTTCTCAATCAGGTATATCTGGGAGTATGGGATCTGAAGTTCCAGGTAAGGCGAAAAAATTCTTTGCCTGTTAAAGTAGAAATAAAAGGGGAGCCTGCCCAATTAGAATAAAACAGTATCCCTTAAAATTGGAGGATTGAAAGGGAATCAAAGAAATCATTGATAAATTCTTAAAATATTGATTATTAATTGAATGTGAATTGGAATATAATACTCCTATCTTGCCAGTAAAGAAATCCGATGGTAAAAGTTACAGGTTAGTTCAAGATCTCAGAGCAATCAACCAAACTGTGGAGGATATTCATCTAGTAGTAGCTAATCCGTATAATTTATTGACTAAATTGAAGAATAATCAAAAGTGGTTTACCATTCTGGACTTAAAGAATGCATTTTTCTGTCTGCGCCTGGCCAAAGAAAGTCAAAATTTATTTGCTTTTATTGTGTGGGGCGATACAGCAGAAGAAGTCTTTGAGAAAGGGAGGAAAATAATCCAAATCCTGCTGAAAGCCGGTTTTGCCATAAACCGGAATAAGGTCAAGGGACATGCACAGGAGATTCAATTTTTGGGAATAAAATGGCAAGATGGACATCGCCAGATCCCCACAGATGTGATCAACAAGGTAACAGCAATGTCTCCACCAACTAATAAGAAAGAAACGCAAGCCTTCTTGGGTGCTGTGGGGTTCTGGAGAATGCACATCCCAAATTACAGTTTGATTATAAGCCCTCTCTATCATGTGGGCCGGAAGAAGAATGGGTTTAAACCACGACATGTATGTAACCTAATGAATATGTACTTTTAAGGACAATGTAATCACAGCCTGGTTGATGCTTGGATGAGACATGCTAGGAGGAGCGATCTCCGTGTCTCCCGGCACCACAATAAATAATGCCTACTTGTCAACTTAAACTTTGTTGGTGAGTTCCTTTGAGATTTCTCCTAATCAAATTTATGGAGGGAGATTAGAAGATGCAACTGTGTGTGAATGCTGAATTAGAAACAAGTAGGGGTAAGAAGAATAGAGATTTTTTTCAAGAGATATGAGTAGAGAAATTTTTTTGAAGAGTTTTATAAGCTTGTCATGGTTTAAACAGCTTTAGTCAACAGCAGTTGGGAGGAAAATAAAGGGAAGAAATCGCATCCTTAAGCTCAGAAATAATATCCTGGTAAGAAAGCACTGTCCAGCATGACTCTATTTCTGTTAGGCCAACTAACTCAGAAAACTGTGTTGCATATTGCAAGGTGGACAGGCAGTCCAGCTGCAATATGTACTGTATGTAATGTGTGTCTTACCTAACCTGGCACCCAGTCCGGTACACAGAGCTGCTGAGAGTTGGGTCAAGAAGGGAATACAGAGTACAAGAATTGGGTTGCTCCCAGGAAGGGGAGCTGGAGAAGAGACCAAGTTTAGCACAGAGATGCCTAAGGCATCTGTGAGCAAATCCCAGCATGTGATCTGAGGCCAAAATGCTCAATAAACTGAAACACCTCTTAAAGCACAGCATGAATCCTAGGTTTTCCTTGAGGAGCCTTGACCACTATGCAATTGGGGAAATCAGATAGATGCTCAGGTTGGAGAGAGGGGGAGATTGAGCACGTGCTTGAATTGGGAATTGCATATTTAGGCTGTCTGCTAAATTGTGATTGCTCCCTTTAGGAGACATCAGTAATCCAGATGTTCACCCTTTTGTCTAAAACCTTCATGCAAGTCCACTCTGGGCAAGTGTCGTGGTTTAAACCCAGTCAGGTAACTTGTTCACTCACTCCCAGTGAGTGGTGCCAAGCTGACAACAATCAAGGTCTGTGTCCATCTCCCCCCCCACCTTGCACCGGGGCTCTCCCCTTCCCCGCTCCCGGAGGAACGGGGAGGAGGATCGAGAGAGTGCAACTCCTACGGGTTGAGACAAGAACAGTCCAGCAACAAATCACCACCGCTACTATCAGCTAAAACAATGATAAGGGAAAATAACAAGAGAAGAGAATACGATACCACCGGCCAAGAAAGTGAGTTCCACCCGGAAGCCCCTGTCCTTCCGGGTAACTCCCAGTTACCCCTCACCCCGGGCATGACGTGCTGTGGTATGGAATACCTCCCCGGCTAGCCCGGGTCAGGCGCCCCGTCTCTGCTTCCTCACAGCCTCCCCTCCTCCCTGGCAGAGCATGAGCCTCACAGAGTCCTTGGTCAGGGTAAACATCACTTAGCAACAACCGAAAACATCGGCTTCACCAACACTGTTCTCAAACTAGAAGTCAAAACACAGCACTGCACCAGTTAACACAAAGGAAAAAACATGACTGCTACTGCTGAACCCAGGACAGCAAGCCAGATGATGAAGTCTCTTCTTTAACTGGTAATCCTTGCTTGTCTACAGAACTCTTGGACATGAATTTATTAGTTGTGTAAGTGGACAAACTGGGTTCAGATTAGTGTTAGAATTGTTAGAGAAGTCATAAACTGACTAGAGATGCAAGTCTGCAGGAACTGAAAACTTCTGGCAGGTTTGCAAGCTGTGAGCTTTCCTTGTCCTTTGGCACTTAACAGCTGTCCTGGGTTCAGCAGTAGCAGTCATTTTTCTCCTCCTTGGTAGCTGGTGCAGTGCAGTGTTTTGACTTTCAGCTCCTGAACAGAGCTGATAACAATGATGTTTTGGTTTGGCCAAGGACTTTGTGAGCCTCATGCTCTGCCAGGGAGGAGGCGAAGCGGTGAGGAAGCAGAGACAGGACACCTGACCCAAACTAGCCAAAGAGGTATTCCATACCACAGTACATCATGCCCAGGATGTAACTGGGAGTTAGCCGGAAGGGCTGGGACTGCGGGGTTGGAGGAGGTATGGGTCAGAGCTTGGTCGGGCTGGGGGGGGGGTGAGTTATCGGTCAGCTGGTGGTGAGGTGTTGTATTCTCTTCCCTTGTTATTTCCTTTATCAGTGTTATTATTGGTGGTAGCAGTAGTGATATGTGTTATACCGTAGTTACTAAACTGTTCTTACCTCAACCCGTGGGAGTTGCATTTGTTTCGATTCTCCTCTCCATCCCTCCAGGAGTAGGGGGAGAGCAAGAAGAGGGGGGAGTGAGTGAACGAGCCCTCTGCCTGGTTTTAAACCATGACAACAGCCAATAGCAAAAAGCATTTACAGCCTGCATGTTGACACAGACCAAGACAGAAAAGTCTGGTCCTGGGGAAGTACCTAGTTTCTCAAGAGAAAAAAAGCATCTCTGCCTATTCATCCTGGAGAGTAAGGATAACATTTTGTTTCCAGTAAAGTCTGCTGGGCCAGGGTTTAGCCCCAGTATCCATAACAGTATTTGGTTCACTAATTTCATCTAGTTGTACTATGAAAATGGGGAAATACGAAGAAAATGATAGAGTTTGTTCAAAGTTTATGAAAACCTTGTACAAAACATACTAATTTTATAGGCTATTAAATTATATATTTGTACATGTGTATGTAATAAAAGCAGCTGCCAGAGTAAAATTCTCTGCCAAAGCAATATTTGCACCTTAAAAAATAATATCATATTTATCTGTACTGTTGTTTCAAGTCAACACTTGGTTAAGCTGTAGATAAAAGATGTGACAAAAAATTAGCTTACCATTAAAAATTAGCTCACTGTACTTTAACTATGCCATTATTGGGTAGAGCAAGTCATGTTCATGTTGCTAGCCATGCTGGGGTCAAGCTGTGCTCTGGCATGGTGTGATCCTTTGGCAGAGACATGTTAGGCATGCACTGTGATTTTGCTTACAGGAGATTGATTTGATTAATCCTTTGCTCTGTTAAACTGCAGTTGTGCTCTTGCGATACCAGAAGCCTCCACTGCCCTGCAGGTTGTGCCCATCCTTGTAGATATGAAACTTGCAGAAGAGGCTGCTTACAGTTTCTTTGCTGCCCTTTTTATTTCCCCATATTTATTATCCACCTGTTAGTTTCCTCTCTTTGACCACAGACTCAAGGAAAAGATGAAACTGACAGTGTTGATGAACAACAGAATTTTAGCTATTGGATTTACAAGATTTCCACAGTGGGTGGAATGAAAAATAGATAACATCCTCTTCTTTCCGAGTATAGAACAGACATTTCACCTACAATGAAATCTACTAGGCTAGTCATGATTCTTGGGAATATGCTTATTTAACTCCCTGCCCTGCCAATTCACTACAGATAAAAACTATGGAGCTAATCGGCCAGGGAGCACTCTGGGCTGTCAGAAAGCATAAAAGGCTCCAAGGTGTCCAAAATGGTTGGAGGCAAACATTTCTGTAGTAAAGCTATTTTTCCTCAGATAGACGTCAGTAGAAGGCAGGTGTGTGTGTGTAATCAGAGAAACACTTCATTTATCATGAGCACCAGCCAGCATGATCACAGAGAGCAAACACAACACAGTACAAGTGCTAGGCAACAGTCTGGATTGCAACATGCTGCGAGGTGCAGCTCGTGCAGAAGCTGCTGAGTGGCTGGGAGCATGTCGGTAGTATTTCAGCCCTTGGCTTGAGATGCAAGTGCTATATGTGTCCCTGCTTTTTAGCCATCTGCAGCTGTAACTGTCATTGAAGCCTGCAGAAGCACTGATCAGTTCAGACTGGCTGTGACCTCTTACACTGCCAAATATATCCAGTAATCATTCTCTCTGTGGCAAAAAATCCTGTTTCCCAGCAGCTTCTGTCCACATTGAGGTGTGTGTACATACACACAAATGCATGCAGTCACGTGTGTATGTGCTTTGAAGATTTCTGCCTCTATTTTTTGCCTTCTAACCATTTCTATAAGCAGCTGGTCAGAGGCAAGTGTGTGGCCTCTTAGAAAAAAGATGTCTGGGAATAACTTCTTGTTGAATTGTGAAAAGGACTCTTCTGTTAACCTACCTCTGACTGCTGAATCTAGCTTGACCCTGAAGAAACAGAGGGCATGGGGTAACAGGAAAACTACTTTCCAGCCTGGCTTAATTCTAAATTAGGATGCAGAGGTTTGGTTTTGTTTGTTTGTTTTTTTTAAATGATTGAGTTTCTCAGTTTCCTTGTGCAGGATGTCTCTGCCTGTCTGGTGGTTTTCTGATAGGAAAGACTGGTGTAATTTCAGTAGTGGTTCTTCTCCTTGCGAGGTGCCATCAGCCACAGCCATCCTTTGGGCATTGCTGTGCATTCCCTCCTCAGGACCCCTGACCTGCCTGAGGAAAACTCACAAGCTCTCCAACGCTTGCCTTTAACAGCGGGGTGGTGCATTTCTGAGTGAGTCTGCAACAGACTTTCATGTAACCGATTCCTGCCTTATCTAGGCTGCCTATTCCACTGCTGCAGTATATGAGCATATACTCCCATATTCTTCTGCAGGTTGGATTACTAAAATGCACTTTACTGGGGCTTCTCACAAATATGCCTCAGAAGATCCAGTTAGAGCAGATTGGAGCTGTTTGCTTGGCTTTTAATGCTAGCTGCACTGAGCTCATTAAAACTGTTCTCTACAGATTGCCTTAGCTTATTTAAGATTTATAAATCTCTTGTATTTATGCCAGTAGTGCCTTGGATACTAAGGCACTGGCTTTTCCTTGTGTACCCCCCATATTCTTGCTTTCAGCTGGAGGGACAAATCATCCCCAGCACTGAAATCTGAGGAGAAGCTGCCTTTTTTTGCCCCTTTTTCGGGCTGCACCAAATGAAATTGATGGTTTTCTGAGAGGAAGAGCTGCTGCTTTTACCCTCTTCTTTTTCTAAGGGATGAATGCAGCATAGGGCAAGGTAGCAGCCAAAATTTTGCAATAGGATTGTACTTTTAAGTGAGGAAAAAAAAAAAAAAAAAGAAAATGGCTTATTCCAGTGAATAAGCCTGAGCATTTTTTTTTCAGAAGTATAGGCCTTTAGACAGAGCAAAGGAAAATTTAAAATCACAAATAACTTATTGCAGAGAAAGCCAAATACACCATTAGGCATATGAAGTGTGCCAGTTCTGCTTCCAATTGTGCACTGCTTTCTATCATAAGGTAAATAAAATACAGGTAGCATTCTGTGACAGCTGCTCTTGTTTAAGAGCTGAAAACACACAGAGTTTTCCAAGCAGGCTGCAAGGAGAGGGAACTGAGACTAATGCCAGAGAGCACTTTTCCAGTATGCTGCCTTGCTGTCCCTTCCCTTGGACTCACCACTCCCTTCTCTGTTTGAGCGTGTCCAATTTCCAGCCATTAATACTACCATCAATTCTGCCATAAATTTTGCATCAATAATGCTGTTAATTCCAACTATTTAAACCTCAAACACTGTTGTTGAACCAGAAAACCACCCCCCCTTCCCTCACCAGGGCCAGGAGCCTTTCGCTCACATCCAATACAATGCTCAGCATTCCTGAGGTCTGTCCACACTCTGACTCTGTGTTGACTTCTGCCAGGACAGTGTGCCGAGGAGACAGGAAGTCAAGGTGACATTTGGGACTTCCAGAGAGAGGAGGCAGCGCAGAGGCTGCCAGCTGCAGGGTGCTCTGAGGTACAGGAGAAAGTCTCTCCCTTGCAAATGAAGTAGTCATGGCAACAGTGTTCTGGCTTCTACCAGAGAGCAATAATTCAGCTTCAGATATAATTCCGTATATGTGTTTTGTAATGCAGTATTGCTCACTCAGCGGTATGCTCAAAACTCCTGAGCTGTTTTTCTCTTACCTTACCAAAGACGGGGAGGGTCACCCAGATTGCTTTTCAAGCACTAGCACCCACAAGTGCGAGAGCCAGGGCAGGTCATGCTTAGATGACATGCATTTCTTGCTCTTTTGTTACTGCAGGATATAAATTTCCTCCCAGTTTTCCTTTCCTGCAAGATAAAAATTTCCCCTTTAGCTAAACTATCCCCACATATCCTTTTAAGTACTGCATTCTGCTGCAGTGCTGGGGAAATCTACAAAGGCAACTGTCTGGCAAAGAGGTACAGCAGAGCTGTGTTAAGCAGCAAATGCAGCCTAAGACAAGGAACAGCAGTTTTATTCAACTGGAGCGTGCAGCTCCCAGACAGACCCTCCCTTAGTGGCTAAGCAGCTGTCAGCCATCAGGACTGGAGCACACTAGGCAGCCTCGTGAGACCAGCAGGAAGACAGGTAGTCGTCAATAGAGACAAAGCACACATTTCTGCGTGAAAATGAGACACCTAGTGTACGAGATAGCTGTCTGTGTGGTTCTTGGCAGGCAGTATGCAGGAGACAGCAAAACTCTCAGGAACAACTTTTTTTTTTTTTTTTTTCCCTGCACTAGCTACTGAAAGAGAACAACATTAAAATGTAAATGATCTGGGGACTTTAACCTTCAAACATTGCCTGAGAGCAGCGTAGTGGGTTATCACTGCAAGTGTGGGCTTCTTGCCAGCAAACCAACTGATATCTGCTGGGATCAGTCAGAAAGAATGGTTTTATAGAGGTGGAAGAAATTAGCAACAGCAATGCAGGAGTCTCTAGGTTGCTGAGATTCTATCCAAACCTGATAACTGCTTTCCCTTTTTGGAAGCATTTAGCTGCGTAACAGCCCAGAAAGACCACATCACCTCCTATTTCTTTTAGACTTCTTCCCATTCACTTTTCCTTCTGTCTTTTTTGTTGGCATAATCTTCCCATTTTTACAGTTTATACACTCGATAGACGGTTTATAGACAGGTTGTCTTACAGTTACTGTTTTAAACATCACAGGATAAAGTACATTTACGCTGTGGGGAAATCAGAAAAAGTAGAAAGTACTGTAGACAGCACTTAAATGAATCGGCACTGTCAGAACTCTGAAAGCCTCCCACAGCTGAAACCTTCCACTCATGCTTGTGGTGCTTTTGGGTCTCCTGCAGGGTGTCTCTCTCCTTTGTCGAGATCTGGTGGCCAGAGCTGGGATCATAAGCACCCCTCTGTTTTTGATAGGAATCACTCGCAGCACTGGGGACACTGGGGGTGATTGAAAGAGAGCCTTCCTACCTGGACACATAATGAGTCCATAACTGTTTCTTACCCTAAACTTCTGAGACACAGATACATGGCTGTTATTGTCCTCACTTGCAAAGGAGGGAACAGAAGCAGAACACAAAATACTGTGTCTAGAACCACACTGCATGCAAGCAATGGCACAGCTATCACGTCAGCTACCTCCTACAAGCTTGGTATTGATGCTGATCCAGACACTAAAGGCCCTCTTGCTGCTTTTTGTCTTCAGTAAGGGGCAAATTGTTTAGCTCAGAGATGACAATCCTTACATTAGGAATAACCAGATTTCAGTCATTTGGGAAACAACCATCATGTTTCAGTTTAATTTCTAGCAGAAAAGCAAAGATTACCAATGCTATTTTAGGAATTACATTCCACATCAGCAATATAAAACTACAGTGAAACCTGATGCAAGCTGGCGTACTGAATCTTAACTAACACTCATGGTCCTGTGAAGTACAGGAGGAAAGAAGAACACTGAAGATCCATCTTAAATCTGTTCAAATATGCTTAAAACCTGGGATAAGTGAAGTGCACAAAATACAAGTAATTAAAATAGGTGACATTTCTGTGGCTCTCCTTTTCCAGCCTCAGCTCAGAACACTTGTCCTTAAGCCAGTCTCCCACTCTATTTTCTCCAATATAATTGCCTAATATTTTCCCTTAAAGAATATGCCTGACAAAGTTTAGTCAGAGCCAAGAAAATATTTCTTGAAACAACAAAACAAATCAGCAAATGTTGACTTTATAGCAAAAATCCTAAACATAACAAAACTAAGGCATCTTTGAAATACCCATTTCTCAAAGTAACACCATATTTCATAGAGTGCCATTCATAATGCACTGATTTCATTGTGATTACAGGTATTTCTGCTTTTAGTATTTTTCAGTATCAGCTATAAGATATGAAAAGCTGTATGTTATTATTGGAAAACAGCACATTTCTGGCAGAGCTCACAAGATAAAGCCAAATATAGCTGGGGTTTCAGGTTGGCAGCATTTTGTAATTCTAAGTAGACATAGTGACATGTGTACCTTCATATATGGCATGCATTCAGCAGTCCTTAACATGCTTGGTGGAGAACTTTACCATTAGTTTCACCAGAAGAAGAGTTTCCCTTCCTTTATAAAACAAGATCAAGGAATATAATATTTGCTTTATTCTTCTGTCTTCACAGCTTTGGTTTTTTTTCCCTAAAAAGTGTTCTCGGTTCTGTTTCATCCTTTCCTTGCTTTGTATTTCTCACTCTTGCTCATATGTAGAATGGTGGAAAATTTTCTCCACTTGTTTTGCAAAGCCAGGACAATCCTCCTACAGGGCATTAACAGTCTGAAAGACAAAAAAAAAGAAGTCTTCTCCTGTGTAACACGGTTATTCAGTGGCCTCCCACGTATTGGAGAGCTGTAATTTCTGCTGTTAAGAGCATTTAAAAGGGAGGTGAAAGACTGAAACATATACCAAGATGCATTCACAATTTTTTTTTCATAGCATAATGGTCCATGCTGAGCCACTGATACCATCATTTAAATTTTACAAGACATGTTTATTACAAGGCATCACTGCAAAGATTATTAGAGATTTAACACCAAATTTATTCTGCAGCAGGTTCTGCATCTTTGTCAGTGCACAGAGTCACAAACCTAGAAAACAACCTCAGTAGTATTGTTACTGCTGCAAACTCATTAAGTCCTGCTTGTAGGTCCCCTGATTTCAGCAGAGAAGCCTGACAGTTCATAAATTGGCTTGCAGTCTCCTAGACCTGTACTCAAGCTGTTAGCCTTTTGCTGCTCTCTGCTAAGTGATTTGTCTGGAGCTACTACTGCCCATTACAAAACCACACACGTCCAAAAATGATTTGTCAGTGTAAATAATGTCTGCTTTCTCCACTCAAAAAAAAAAAAAAAAGAGAAAGAAAAAGGCAAAAGAACTACTGACTGCTAGGACAATGTGAAAAAGGAATTCCTTGCTGTTTTTAAACAACAAACTTATTTGACTAGAGGATGTATTGTGCTAATGAAAGAAGGCAGAAGTGCTGGGAGAAAAGCTGATATTCAAGTTCAGTAGTTTCCAGCTGTTTTTGCTGATGAAAAATCCAATCTGCAAGCAGGCCAGACACTTGCCATGGAGACCCACCAGTCCATCCAAGGGGTCCAGCTCTTGTGGCTGTGCTGCTGAAGATATTGGTGTAGGGATGGCAGAGTGGAAGCTCATCCATCCTGTGTGTGACCTTTGCTCTTACTCCAGCCAAAATCAGTGACAGTTACACAGGGGCTTCCCATCTGCCAGAAGCATTACAAAGCCAATACATCAGCTCTGAGAGGTGATAAAAGGCACATCACCTGCAGAAAACTGAACAGCTAGCATTTTGTTGTCTCATTACTGTTTATTTCTTATTCATTTGCACAGCTTGAGCTGAGCTTACAGGAACATCCTCCATTTGCACAAAGCAGTTGAAGGCTCTGGGGTTTTTAATTCTGCTGACACTGCTTGCAGACCTGAGCAACCCCCCCAGGGGAGAGCAGGGCAGGAGGGGTCATTCAGCAGCTGCCAAACTGATTTAGCTGTAGCATGAAGGTGCAGCCAACGCTCACACCTGTCAGGGAATTTAGGCAACTGAATTGGTCTTTAAATTAATTTGGGCTTCAGTGCCCTTGCCTGCCTAATAGAGGACATCCAGTGCAGAGTCTGGCCTCAGACAGTGAAGGCAGTAGTACCCACACAGAGAGCAGTGTCTGCCTGGCATAACCCCACTGCTCCCATGCCGCATTTGCTATCTGCTCTTTTAATCTCTTTGCCACTAATAAGATGGTTGCTGCCACAGCCTCCTAGCTGAGATAAAATGAACATGGCATGGTTGGACCATGGGTGCTCTCCTTGGCCAGCCAGAGAGGTCTCTGACATGGGCCTGATACTGGCTGCACACCTTCCTGTGGGGTTGGTGCTCCCTCTGCTCCTCCTGCCTGAAAAGCCCATCAAGGTCTCCCACAGCTAGGTCTCAGTCTGACCTCACAGCTTTTCCTTTTTTTTTTTTTTTTGTACACAATGTTAAGCAAGCAATAGTCCGTTCAAGTCTAAGTATAATACAAGTGGCAGGAGACATCCACCACCTCACGCTTTCCCACTGTTCTATCCCCGTCTAGCTCTGCACAGTGTACTTCTCTCCTTAGGTGACAGTTTCACCTTACCAGTAGAGCTTTAGGTGTTTTCCAGTGGCAGTGTCCATGCTTGACAGGGGAAGAGCAGAGTCCCAGAGAGCAGCAACACTCATATCCTGCAGTAACACAAAGTCCACGCAGAGCCTCCCTCTACCTTCGTTTTCTGTTAGACTAGATGTTTTCCTCATTAAGTGGAAGTCCTCCGTGAATGGTGTGTTTTAAAGTTGCAATCTTAAAAATATGGGCAGGAGAGCCATATGCCTTCATGGGCAGGGGCCAAAACACTGCACCTCCTTCTGGGGTAAAAATAAACTGCATTAAAAACAACCAGATTGGTGGGGTTTTTTGCTTGTTTAGGTTTTTATTTGTTTTTTTTTTTTGTTGGTAGTGGTAGTTGTGGTTTTTTTGTTGGGGATTTTTGTTTCCTTGTTTTTTTCTTCTCTTCTTTGAAGCAGGTTCAACCTGGATCAAGTCAATAATTATTGGAAAAAGTATGTCTTCAGGGATATGTGGTGATCTTATCATGCAGCCTCACATATGAAGGAGGTGGCTCTGGATCTTACAGGAATGGTGGACTTGAGACAAAATGCTGTTCATTAGAGAACAGACCAATGTATTATGGTAATGCAGTAGGAAGCTGACAGCATGAAAAATGAAAATGTCTTATACATGGATATAAAGATACATTGTAGCTGTATACTGGATCTTTATGTGCATTTAGACTCCTGTAAAGCTGTGGAAATGCAGCTATGTTATCAATGTTTCTATACAGTAGCGCCAGGACAGTGCCTGTTTGTCTAGCATGGCACAGAACTCAATTTCCAATTATTCAGCAGAAATTTGGGGTTATTTCTTTTGTTTAAAAGGCAGCATGAGAAAAACAGAACAATTCAGAGGTTTGCTTTTACAGTAAGAATGAATTGTCCGTGGGCTATGTACACTGAGCAGTAACTGTAGTAAGACACAAAGCTTCTATGCTAACGATCCTTTAAATTAAATTCCGTTGTCACCCAATACAGGACCAAGCATGAAGCTTCTGCGATTGGTTGCTGCCCTCTCTTGGCATCACGACCAGCTTCCAGGAAAGAAAACAGAATGAAGGTTGTCAAGAACAGAAAACCATCAATGTACACTCACTCAAAGAAGATGGAGAAAGTCTTGTACCAAAGAAAAATGTAACATTTTACACCTTTTTCCAAATTAGAAAAATAGTGAATTGCATGTAAGAGGTCACATTTCTCCAAGACAAGGTTGACTACCTCAGTATGTGTGTGAGGGAAAACTGATTTGGCTGATGACACTGTTGCAGAAAAACATATATTTTCCTATACAATATTTTATAAACCTACCAACCACTTTGCATTTCTTCCCCTGTAAAAGCAATTTTCTTACAAAGAGTAATTTTTGCTTTTCAGTTTCTGGGAGACTATTTGAGCAGACTTCCAAGGCATTGGCTCAACTGCTTTCTACAAAGATTTCAGTTTGTACCATACATGCATGTATCTTCTATTATCAGTGTCAGAAAGGCTGAAAGAAAAGTAGATCCTGTGAATAATAATAATCCTTTGTGGCAAATATGAGCTTTGTTATTCAGGACGAGTCTCCTTCCAGCTTTAACTTTAAGAAGGGGAGGCTGTCATTCAGAATACTGTTTGCATGTAAAGAAATGCATCCTACATAACATTTTAGTATTAATTCTGTGTATGTTCACATGACTTGCTATCAGCCTGTGTGTTCACACGCTGTGCACTAAGGACATTCATACAAACTGCAAAGCAGCCTTATGATTATTTTGCAAGGAATGCTTTTTCACATGCAAAAATATGTCTGTCCTTTACAATATCTCCCCTATGCCTAAGAAAACACAAGTTATCTTTTCAGGTAATCCCATTCTTCATTGCCTGTTGGAGTACATTCAGAAGAGGTCATGAAGATAATCAGAGGGCTGGAGCACCTCTCCTACGAAGACAGGCTGAGAAAGTTGGTCTTGTTCAGCCTGGAGAAGAGAAGGCTCAGGGGATACCTTTTAACAGTCTTATAATACCTAAAGTATGCCTACAAGAAATATGGAGAGGGACTTTTTACAAGGGCCTGTAGGAATAGGACAAAGAGGGTTGGCTTTAACAGTCAATCAGTGGGGAGATTTAGATAAGATATTTGTAAGAAGTTCTTCCCTGTGAGGGTGGTGAGACACTGGCACAGGTTGCTCAGAGAAGCTGTAGCTGCCCCATCCCTGGCAGTGCTCAAGGCCACCCTGAACAGAGCTTGGAGCAACCTGGACTAGTGTGAGATGTCCCTGTCCAGGGCATAGGGATTGGAACTAGATGATCTTTAGGTCCCTTTCAACTCTAACCATTCTTTGATTCTATGGTCATCTTGCTGGATAGTAGAAGCTTCAACCTTAAGAACCTCTTCCAGAAACATTAAACTTTTGTCATGTGGAAAAGGGGTTTGGACCAGACTGTCTGTTGGCAGTAAATGCTTCAGGAAGTGCAAGGAAATTAAGGTTTTATAGCTGCTGGCCATGGATGTCAGACAGGTGCCTGGCTCAGGCGAGATCTCTGACAAGTGTGCCCACTACCACCTGCAGAATTTGCCTCCAGGCAAGCCCTGCTCCTCACTGAACATTATTATGTGTGCTGAAGCAAGTTATTAATGGGGTGTGTTTCCACTAGTAAAGAACATAACTGGCAGGAAGATGCTCAAGTGGACTGTCATTGTGCCACTGAGTAAAATCAAGCCTTACTTACCTGCTACAGGCCACCAGTAGAATGTTGTTTCAGGTCATGTACATATACATACAGACTTTGTATTTCTCTTTGTAGTGGTTCCACAGATGCTGCAGCTGCCCAGTGGAACTCATGCTCCTCTCAGTCACAAAGCTGCTGAGAGCTAAGGTCCTGAGGAAGTAAGCCTTGCCTTCAAGCCTGCTTCCTCACAGATCAGAAGTTCACGGCAGTCTGCTCCAAAGCACTCCCTAGGAAGTTCAGGTTTCTCAATTCTCATATAATTTAAGCTCCAATCCATTAGGACCACCTCCTGATTTCCTCAGAATTCCAAATGGGAGGTGTGTTTGAGCTGCAGCAGTTTGGACTGAACACACTGGCACTGTCTATAGAGCTGAATTTTGCAGAAGGTTCCCACTAAGTCAACTTCATTATATAGTAAACAGTGATGTGAAAGATAACGATCAAGGTGATGTTGTATTTTCAACATATTTGAGTAGACCCTGTGTGTTCAGGATATATAAAAGTCTTAAAAGTAGTCACTTTCACTAATTACCACCTAAGGATTTAAGCCAATTGAATTTTAGCATTTGCTTAGAGTCCTTTCTCTACTGAACAGGTAATTAGAGGTAAAATTTTAAAACACATGTTATTTGCTGTTTTCTTTTGAACTAGACTGTGTCACCTGTTTTGTAACTCTTGCCACTAACTGAATATTTTGAATGATGTATTTAAAACTCTTTAAACAAAAACTTAAAGCTCTTCTAAAGCAATTAGTGACAAAAGTGGTAAAATAATTCCTGTCTGGTTTTTTTTCTGATGTTCTTATTGGTCCATTACTATTATTATTCTGCACTGCTGTCCTGGGCTCAGCCGTAACAGTAGTAGCTGGTGCAGTGCTGTGTTCTCAAACTAAAGTCAAAAACACAGCAGTTAGTGAGCAAGCAGCTGTGTGGTTCTGAGTTACTGGTTGGGCTTAAACCACGACAACTGTTATTTCATTTGCTAAAGTAGTTACTATCCAGATGACTTAATTCTGAGCTGATGCAGGTTACACGAGATGGAGCAAAAAATTAAAAAAAAAAAGGGGGCATGCCAAAAAGAACTCTATAGGATTATCACACTAAAAATACATCACATTCCTATTTATTTATTTAAATGTAAACAACAGTAAAAATTACTATAAAAGTTTCTTAATATCCTAACACATAGTACTAAAGAAGGATTCTCAGAAGCTTTCAATTATCATTTAGATACAAATGGAACCAGTCAATTCCTATGAAAGAGTTTATTTTCTTTCACTGCTTTCAGATCAAGCTGCAGGCAGCCTCCAAAACGCTCATCAGGCTTGTTTGTTTTCCTAAAATTAATTTCCTAAAATTAAGAGCAATTAAGCCATTTTCAGACTGGTCAGAGAGCATAAATTTGTGGAAAGACAAATCTCAGAATCATACTAGTGAAGGTTCTGTTAACTTCTCACATTTTATTAGATATTTATTCATCAATTAGTGCCTTAATTCAAAGCATTTAAGAACATCCTCAGTCAGAACCACAGTGGTATAGGCTTAATCAATGTACTCTGATGTGTGTTTAAATGATTTATCAACTTGAAAAACCAAATCACACTTTCTGCATCTTATCATAAAATCTTACCACATAATTTCTAATCTACACCTATTTGGATCTGTCTATTGTCTTCTGAAAAAAAAAAAAAAAAAATCAAAACCCAAAATAAAACCTGAAAGCTAATAATGTACTATCAGTTTGGTTGTGTAGGCTGAAAGATATACGTATATTAAATATGAACACTCCGCTGTAAGAAGCTGAATAGTGATTTAATCTTTTTTTTTTTTCCAGTAACTTACTGAGTGGAATTACTTTGGGTTTTGTGGATTTTTTTTTTTCCTCATCAGTTCTAAGCTGCCAGGAAATCAAAGGGATTTCAGGGTCAACATGAAGTGTTAATTAACCCTGTATGTCTTGTTAAGCATTGAAGCAAACCATTACTTTGACTGATACAGATGTTCAGGAGTGGGTATTTTCATTTTGGAGATAAGTATATTAAGTGAAGAACTTATTGCTGGACTGAAGGGTTTCAAAAGGAGTGTTAAGTAATTCCACTTTATTTTGGAAGAGAAGAGTTGAGTCCTTCTTGAGATGCCTTTCTCAGCCTAGAAAGACCCATAACCACTGGATTTACACATAGGGCCAGGCTTTGCAGGTTCATTTCCTCTAAAGATGCTGATTAGGTCAAATACAAGCCCTCCCTCCTTTAACAAAATAGGCAGGGGAAGGGTTTGGTTTTTTTCCAGATTTTGTTTAGGAGTTAACACCAACCTATTCCACAGCAACAAACTCAAAACCCTTCCAGACATGCCATATTTTGCCCCAAACCTGTAATATTCCTGGGAATATTGGAGGGAGGGAGGGAACGAGAGAAGGAGGGTGAGCTTGTTAATAGCTACTGAGCCAAGTTTCTTAGGACAGTCTTTGCTCCTCAAAACCTGTGGAGCTTCACATGGAATTTAATCCCTTGAATTCCTTTTGACCTGGTGTGAATGTGTCTCTTCAGTTCTTGTAGGCTTTGATTCAGCTGGGTATTGAAGCATAAAAAAATAAATACCTTTTTCTTTTCCTGTGGACATATTCCTGGGCTTGAACTCAAGCATATGTCTCAATGATGCGATGCTTCTGTAAGAGCCAGTTATTGTAAACTACTGTGGGTTTTTTTTCATTCCTACATATTCTCTTCCCTCAAGCTCTTGTTGCATCAAGAATATAGAAATTTGGCAGAAAATACCCCCTCTTGTGTTCCAGTCAATCCTCAGAGATGAAAGAGGCTGGTTGTGCTTAATTTCTGGTTATAGCCCATCTGACACTCTGCATCCAGTCATGTTCAGTAAGAACTTTCATGATTACAGCTTCACGACTTGTGCAGTTTATTGAAATACCATTGAAGATTTGGAATTGCCATTGATAAATTCTTACTGCATTAACACTAAAATCCCAAGCTAGCCAACAATTAATTGAGCTTATATTGAAAAAATAATTGGTAGCTCATTAAGCTTAGTTTCACCTGGACATCATCTGACCCAGTCAGAACTGCAAATCTTGCCAAAGAGGTGTCCCTGCTTTGCGGAGGAGAGAAGAGCAAGCCTGTCCTGTTGTCTGCTCTCATTCTCTGCCACCTCATTAACCCCTTCACTATATATGTCATGGTCTCAGGCCTCATTACTACACCCACTTAATATGCAATGTTGTCATAATGAAATCCAGAGTTACCTGAGCTAAGACTTGGACAACAAATTTTTTAAATTATATTTTTCATGTCCCTGTAGTAATTTTCTAAATCACTAAAAAGAACTCTGCCTAAGGCTTGTAGGAGCTAAACAGCCAGTCTTTCTCATCAAGCAGTACTACTGAAAGGACAAGAAATGCAGATCAGCAAAGCAGTGAATAATTAAAGTCACAGAAAGGAGGAGGCTGTTGACTGTTTTCACAGGTATATTACCACCCATAGAAACATTTACATGCTAAGTTACACTTGAGAAAAGCCTTTGCAAAGATTATTATGATAGCTATACAAAATCCCTGTTTCTTTAACTGCCTTCATCATAAACATTGAGATAAGATTTAGAGAATCATAGAATCATAGAAGAGTTAGGGTTGGAAAGGACCTTAAGATCATCTAATTCCAACCCCCCTGCCATGGGCAGGGACACCTCACACTAAGGCTCTGTCTAACCTGGCCTTGAACACCGCCAGGGATGGAGCATTCACAACCCCCCTGGGCTACCCATTGCCAGGGCCTCACCACTCTTACAGTAAAGAACTTCTTCCTTATATCCAATCTAAACTTCCCCTGGTTAAGTTTTAACCCGTTACCCCTTGTCCTATCACTACAGTCCTTAAGGAAGAGTCTCTCTCCAGCATCCTTGTAGGCCCCCTTCTGATCCTGGAAGGCTGCTATGAGGTTTCCATGCAGCCTTCTCTTTTCCAGGCTGAACAGCCCCAACTTCCTCAGCCTATCTTCATACGGGAGGTGGTCCAGTCCCCTGATCATCCTCTTGACCCTCCTCTGGACTTGTTCCAACAGATCCATGTCCTTTTTGTATTGAGGACGCCAGAACTGTACACAATACTCCAGGTGAGGTCTCACGAGAGCAGAGCAGAGGGGCAGGTCACCTCCCTCGACCTGCTAGTCACGCTCCTCTGGATGCAGCCCAGGGTATGGTTGGCCTTCTGGACTGCGAGCGCACACTGAAGCCGGCTCATGTTCACTTTCTTACGGAACAACACCCTCAAATGCTTCTCTGCAGGGCTGCTCTGAATCTCTTCTCTGTCCAACTTGCGGCTGTTCCTGGGATTGCTCCGACCTAGGTGTAGGACCTTGCACTTGTCATGGTTAAACTTCATAAGGCTGGTATCAGCCCACCTTACAAGCTTGTTGAGGTCCCTCTGGATGGCATTCCTTCCCTCCAGCGTATCAACCCAACCGCACTGCTTGGTGTCATCGGCAAACTTGCTGAGGGTGCACTCAATCCCACTGTCCATGTCACCAAGAAAGATGTTAAACAAGACCGGTCCCAACACCCATCCCTGTGGGACACCACTCATTACTGGTCTCCAGCCGGACATTGAGCCATTGACCACAACTCTTTGCATACAGCCATCCAGCCAGTTCTTTATCCACTGAGTGCTCCATCCATCAAATTGATGTCCCTCCAATTTAGAAACAAGGATGTTGTGTGGGACAGTGTTGAATACTTTGCCCAAGTCCAGGTAGATGACATCAACTGCTCTACTCCTGTCCGTCAGTTCCGTAGCCCCATCATAGAAGGCCACCAAACTGGTGAGGCAGGATTTCTCCTTAGTGAAGCCATGCTGGCTGTCACCAAGCGCCTTGTTGTTTTTCATGTGCCTTAGCATGCCTTCCAGGAGAATCTGCTCCAAGATTTTGCCAGGCGCAGAGGTGAGACTGACTGTAGTTCCCTGGCTCATCCATTTTCCCCTTCTTGGAAATGGGGGTTATATTTCCCTTTTTCCAGTCATCGGGAACTTCACCTGACTGCCGTGGTTTTTCAAATATGATGGACAGTGGCTTGACTTAGCAGCTTCATTTGCCAGTTGCTTCAGGACACGCGGCTGGATTTCATTGGGTCCCATGGACTTGTGCATGTTCAGGTTCTTAAGATGGTCTCGAACAACGGGGCCCAAGGTCTTCATTCTCACAGTCCCTGCATCTGACTTCCAAGACTTGGGTGGTGTGGTCAGAGCCTTTGCCAGTGAAGACTGAGGCAAAGAAGATATTAAGAACCTCAACCTTCTCCAAATCTAGGGTAGCCAGCTCTCCTGATAGCTTCCAGAGAGGGCCCGCATTGTTCCTAGTCTGTCTTTTATTTGCAGTGTAACTGTAGGATCCCTTCCTGTTATCTTTCACATCCCTAGCCAATTTTAATTCTAACTTGTCCTTAGCTTTCCTAACCTGGTCCCTAGCTTCCCAGATGACATCCCTGTATTCTTCCCAGGCTGCCTGTCCTTGCTTCCACCTCTTATAAGCCTCTTTTTTCCCTTAAAGTTTCCTCAGCAGCTCCTTATCCATCCAAGGAGGTCTCCTGGCCCTCCTGCTGCACTTCCTTCTAGTTGGGACTCAACACTCCTGAGCTTGTAGCAGGTGATCCTTGAATCTTGGGCCCCTCCAGGGGTTGTATCCCATGGAACCTTACTAAGCGGGTTCGTGAAGAGGCCAAAGTCTGCTCTTCTGAAGTCCAGAGCAGTGAGCTTGCTGCACGCTCTTCTCGCTGTCCTGAGGATCCCGAGCCCAACCATCTCATGGTCGCTACAACCAAGGCTGCCCTGGAGTGTCACATTTCCAGCCAGCCCTTCCCTGTTGGTGAGCAGGAGGTCAAGCATGGCACCTCTCCTTGTTGGCTCCTTTATTACTTGCAGAAGGAAGTTGACTTCCACACAGTCGAGTAACCTCCTGGATTGCTTGTGCCGGGCCATACCGTCCCTCCAACAGATATCAGGGTGGTTGAAGTCCCCCAGGAGGACAAGGGCATGCGAGCATGAGGCTGTTGCTATTTGTCTATAGAGCACTTCATCCACAGAATCCTTTTGATCAGGCGGTCTCTAACAGGTCCCCACAGTAATGTCTCCTGTAGCTGTTCTCCCTTCAACCCTGACCCACAAACTCCCTGTTGACTGCTCACCTGTCCCCAGACAGAGTTCCATACTTTCCAGCCTATTCCTAACGTAAATAGCAACTCCACTCCCTGTCTGCCAGGCCTGTCTTTTCTAAAGAGCCTGTAACCTCCCATTCCAACACTCCAGTCATAGGAGCCATCCCACCATGTTTCTGTGATACCTATTATGTCATATCCCTGTAGATGTGCACACATCTCTAATTCCTCTTGCTTGTTCCCCATGCTACAGGCGTTTGTATGGAGGCATCTGAGCCAAGCGCAAATGAAGCCGGCTCATCGGCTGGAGCGTCTGGAATATCTCTGCATTGCTCCGAGCATTTATTATAGGTGCTGGCAACTGACTGGGTGTGTTGGGATGGAATGATGCCCTCCTCCCTCAACACATCTAGTTTAAAGCTTTCTTGACCAGCCTGGCAAGCCTCCTACCAAAACCACGCTTCCCCTTCATTGTCAGACCAGCTCCACCAGCCTCCACTAGACCTGGCCTACTAACTTGAATCCCGTGTTCAAGATACCCAAACCCCTGACTAACTGTTCTAACCGCTGTCCTAACCATTTATTAACCTGGCCAATACGCCTAGCCTTTTTAAGGTCCTCCCCTCTGTCCTGGAGAATTGACTAAAAGACTATCTGAGCTCCAGAGCCCCTAACCACCTCTCCCAGGGCTCTGTACTCCTTCTTTATGTTCTCCAGTCTACTGCTGTCTATTATCACTAGCACCCACATGAATCACTAGAAGTGGGTAACACTGGGGCTTACTAGAGCAGGCAGCCTCTCTGCAGCACCCCTGATCCGAACCCCTGGTAGGCAGCATGCCTCCCTTGAGGCTGGGTCAGGCCGACAGCTGAATGCTTCTGTTCCCTTCAAAAGAGTCCCCTACTACTGTGACCACTGGCAGCACCAGTAGTGATCTTTATCAGTGCCTCAGCCGGTTTTTAATGGTGCGAGTGTGTTTCTTTGTTAGCCCCCTGTAGACCTGCAAAGCGATTCTGGGTGGGGACAACAGATATAGGAGGAAGCCACTTGCTTTTAATGGTCCTCTTCCTCCTTTTTTTGTTGTTGTTTTTTTTTTGTCACTATTTCCCAGCTTCCTGGGTTATCAGCTTCCTTTCCTCCACGAAGTACAGGGGACGCTTGAGGCCCCTGCACAGTTTGGGCCTGGAGCAAGCAGTCCTGCTTCCTCTCAGCTTCCCTGACATCTTGTAGCCTATTGACAGTGTCCTGCAGCTCAGTCACCTGGGCGCACTGAGTGCAGCCTTGCCCATTGTGCACCCTCCCCTCACAAGTCCAGTGCAGGCACTCTCTACCCTCTGAGCTCTGTGCTGCAGCCTCCCATCTCGTCGGCTCTGTCTGGGTGCCTATGCTGGCCACTACCAGGGCAGCCAGAGCAGAGCTCCCAGACCAGGCCCTGGTTATAAGGTGAATGCTCACCATTCCACTCGCCTTCATGCACAAACTGTCCCATCCCACCCTCACCGCTCGCGCTCCCTGGGCAGGTTTTTAACCAGTCAGGGCTGGTGCCGCTCCTCCTGGCTCCGCCCCCTGTGAGTCCCTGCTCGAATCAGCTGAGCTGCCGGCTCATGGGCAGGTCCTGTCGAGGATCTGAGGCTGATTCCGTGGTTTTTCTCGCTCTGAGTTGAGGCTCCTAGACGCTGAGCTTTTCTCCGCTCTGGTGTTGAAGGCATCCTCTCTGGAGCAATTATCAGCACAGACAAAATGTTTAACAGCCTCTTTTGCTTCCTGTCCTCATGTGGTAAGCAACAGGTGGACCTAAAAGCTAATGTCTAGTTCAGGGCCTCAGCACTATTAGCAGTGCAAATGTATTATTGGTCATACAAGACCTGCATTCTCTCTGGCCATCTGAACTTCCAGGTAAAAGCACGGGGCAATTTTCTGTTGTTTTTTAAGTCACACATTTAAAAATAATTTAAGAATGGAGGGATTTTTATGTCTTATGTGTACTGGGGGGAGGTGGGATGCACACTCTCCTTAAGGGTCATCTGCATTACAGTGACTGCACAGCTCGTAATATGGCACATATTAGATTCTGATGTGAATCAGAGCCTGTCTAGGGGATATGAAAATACACACAGCCTATTATTATTGGATTTCTACACTAAACAAACAAAATATCCAAAATATCCTATGCACATCAAAAGGTACCACTGTTCCAGGGAGTGCCACTCACAAAAGGAATGTAATTCTGGTGAGATGAGGTGCATGGTGATGTATTAGTACATTATTGCAATGACTGCCTGGAACTCAGTGCTGTTAGCGAGAAGGCTGAATGTCTGTGAGTGAAGGTTAGGGGGAAGGCCAATCAAGCAGATATCCTGGTAGGAGTCTGTTATAGACCACCTAGCCAGGATGGAGGTAGGGATGAAGCATTCTTCAAACAACTGGGAGAAGTTTCATGATCACTAGTCGTTGTTCTCATGAGGGACTTCAACATACCAGATGTCTGCCAGAAGTACAATACTGCAGAGAGGAAACAATCAAGGAGGTTCTTGGAGGGTGTGGAAGATAACTTCCTAACCCAGCTGGTGAGTGAGCCAACTGAGGGAGATGCCTGGCTAGATCTGCTGTTCACAAACAGAGAACTGGTGGGTGATGTGAAGGTTGGAGGCTGTCTTGAGCAAAGTGATCACAAAATGAATTTTCAGACCTTGGAGAAGTCAGGAAGAAAGTGTAATGGATTGGAACCTGGCTGGGAGCTGATTCCCTGTCATGACTGAGAGGCATAATAAAGTATGTTTTTGTCACAGTGTATTCAGTAGAGTTTATGTTCGTTATGACAGTTTGTCAGAAAGAGGCAGGAAAACATAGGTGTGCAGCTGTTCTATGACTTTCATACTTGGCCACACTGGGGCACCTGGCCAATGCTCTCAGAGTGGACAACAAAGATCATGAGAAACTGCATGGCCCCAGGAGTAAACAGTTACAGAGCTGGCATAAAGCTGTGGTTTTCTAAGGGTATAAAAGCAAGACCCTCTTGTGGCTGTGGGAGAAGCCTCACCTATGTGTTGATGTACCGTGTAGGAATTTTCCAATTACCTGAGACTCCTGACGTCAGCTGCAATGGGTTTCCCAGCTGGAAGTGTGGGCCTGGGTGATGATTCAGTGGTAATCGGTGATGTATTTCCTCTTAATCTCTGTTCTCTCTAATCAGTAATGTTTTAATGCATTGCTAACTTCCTTCAGTACTTATATATCTATATCTCTGATTTGCTTTATTGTACTTATTCCCTATATAGAGATATTTACCTAATTCACGTTAGTGTGCTTGCTTTAGTTTGCTTATTTGCTTTAGTGTGTTTGTTTAATAAACTCTACATATTATACAGCTAGTGTGTGCTCACTTTGTGGCATACCCTGTCTTTCAGCAGAACAGAAGGTCAGCAAAACACCCACCTTGGGCTTCTGGAGGACTGACTTTGGCCTGTTTAGGACACTGGTTGGGAGAATCCCTTGGGAGAAAGTAAAATTTCAGTCAAAACCTTTTAGAGCTCCTTGCAGAACAAGTGAAATTAGTATGTTACTCAATATATAATGAATTTTCAGGAACTAAGAGGAAATAAGAATTGTTTTACAAATGTTTATAATACACCTAGTCCTACTATTTCTTAACAGTAACTCTCCACATCCAGGTGTGATGGACACCTATCTATCAGGTTTTTGGTAGGCGTTGCTACCTTATAATGAACAGATTTGGGGGTTGATCTACCACAGCACTGGTAGGATACCTTCTTGAGGTCAAGGCTATAAAAGCATGGTGTCAGAGCAGTGGAAGAAAGGCTGCACTGCTGTTCTCTTGATGGCATTTGTTGTCCAGGTAGGCAAAGGGTATCATCCCCCTGCTTAAAAAGAGTTCTGCCTTTCAGATGTACTAATTTCCCATTTGGGTTGCTTTTGCTCAAGATTCTTTATGTATTCCTCTCAAAGGTGAATGGATTGCTGCCTTTTTGATAAAAGTTTTATGGTATCCAACCCCAGTTTCCTTGTGCAAGTGACAATTTGATCTTGCATGCAGTGAAGCCAACGGCATATTCCGTTCTTCGACTTTGCCAGACTTAATTTATAACACTACTATGGTTACACCACCCAAAGATACTTTTCATTCAACAAAATTACTTGAACAACTCTTTCTTAAAAAGCAAATTATTTATAGGTAATACAATCTACAGAAGAAAAAGAGCATGGTTGTGGAAACCAAACCATAAATTATGGCATTTTTGAGATCAGTAATATTTTTCTTCTATCCTTTATGTGCTAAGACACTTAAAGTTCAGTCTTGGGGTTTATTCCTCATTGGGTTGGTCATTCAGAAAACATTGCATTCCTGAAAACAAACAATATTTCTTGATCATAATAAGTCCTCTAAATTTTTAGAGCCTCTGAAGTTTAAAAATATGGGATAAAAAATACTTGCAGTTTTGCAAGATGGGTGCATATCAAGTGAGGTGTGTTAGCCCTGTACAGAGGAAGGGAGACATAAAAAGACTGTAAAATCACAAACACTGGAGTGTGGGCAAGTGGCCAGCCTAGGAGGCGAAGCCATCTCTTCTCACTGAGAAGCATGGTATTAAAGAATGAAAAGGGTAATGCATACTCCTCCATATTGTAATCATTCATTATTATTACTGCCTTTGTTCAGTAAGGATAGCTACATTTTTGTTTTTGAGCTCCGATTTTATCCTGCAATTAGAAATACTCAACCGGGAGACCCTCTGCCCATGGGAGTGTGTGGTAGTCCTTGAAGGTAAGCGGGAAGGGGGCATCTGGAACTCTGTGCCCCTGGGCTCTGCTCTACTTGCCTCCACCCCCAGTGGGCTGGGGCAGGCAGCAGGCAAATGGCAGGCAAGCAGGGGGCAGGCAGGAAGGGGGCAAGCAGCGGTCAGCGGGGCAGGCTGGCAGGGGTCTAGCAGCAGGCAGGGGGCTAGCAGCTGGCAGGGGGAAGGTAGCAGGCCGGAAGGAGTCACGCAGCAGGCAGGGGGCAGGCAGGCAGTCAGGCAGGGGGCAGGCAGCAGGGGGCAGGGCCCGGCAAGGGGGCGCATCAGCACCTCCACCAATCGCCGCTGTGGGCAGGGAGGCGGGGAGCGCATCACCGCTTGCACCCGCCCCTCCCGTCAGCTTTCAGCGATGCTGCGGTTACGCCGTGGTGCTACCGCCCTCCTACCGCTTCGGGCCGGGGTCGCGGCAGGCGCCATGTCTACTCTGCTGGTCAGCCAGCCCGACTACGCCTGGCTGCGGGAGCTGGGCCTTCAGGAGGAGAACCCTGGTGTCTACAATGGGCGCTGGGGCGGCCGCGGGCAGGTGCGGGCGGCGGCGCGGCCTGTGGTGGGGAGCGGGCCCCTGGGCGCGGAGAGGAGAGGGTGGGGCCGCGGCAGGCCTTGGGCACTGACCCGCCTCCGCCGCTCCCTCCCCTCTGCTCTAGGTGGTGACGACGTTCTGCCCAGCCAACAACGAACCCATCGCTAGCGTCCGGCAGGTGAGCGGGGCCCGTTCGGGCGGGGGTGGTCCAAAGGGCTGTTGAGGAGAGCTGCTCCTCCCGTCGGCCAAGCCGGCGGGGGGCACGGACCCGCAGGGGCCATGGATTTTTGGCCCCTGAGGCCGGCGGTGAGGCTCACCGCTGCTCGGATGGTGTGTGGCTTTTGTGATAGAAAAACCAGGTGGTTATACCTCTCATCCTCCCGTCTCCCTCTGCACTGTAGCTAGTGCTGGGACGAGCGAGGGCCTGTTTTTCTTTGTTTCGCTTTGCAGAATAGGGATGGCTTGTGGCCATTCGGTGGAGCAGTGCCCAGGGGAGGTATGAACAAGAGCGACGTGGCATTGTGGTGAATTTGTGAACTTTTTTGTCTTGAGAATAGTGCTGTGGGTCTAACCTGCTTCTTTGGTATGCTGGGATTCGATTAGCTGTTGATGCCTAGTGAGGCTGGTGGAGCAGGACAGTACTCACAGCCTTTGCTTAATACTGTTAGTAGTAGTAGTATCCAAGATAAAAGGAGATACATAAATTTACATATGATGCCTCCCTTACAGCCTGCATCCTGTGTGGAGTGTCCTTTATCATCTTTGTCATCTGCTCACTCTTTTTTTCTTTGTTCAGGCAACACAAATGCTTTTCCTCAACAGTAACTTCTAGCAGTTCAACACACTGTATTGTCAGAATGTAAACTTCTTGTGGAAGTGTGTATTCTCTAGTGCAGTACTGCCCACTAGAACTGTCTTGAGCTGGATGCAAGAGCTTTTCTGTGGCATTTGTTTTGGGGTTTTGGTTTTCCTAACCTTTTCTTTGACATGCTTTTCCATGTAGGCTAGTTTGGAGGATTATGAAGAAACAGTAAAGAAGGCTAAAGAGGCATGGAATGTCTGGGCTAATGTAAGTTACCAGAGGCTTCTCTTTTATAACATATCTCTGGCAGGTAAAGCCCATTAAATTGTCCTGTTAGATGGAGGTGTAAAAACATGTTCATATTGTGTATGTTGCATTAAAGCACAAATCTGCGATACGGATCTCAACAAACAAACCCAGACAACTTGTGTACGTTACCGCTGATGTACAGAGGAAAACGTTTGTTTCGAAAAGCCTGGCAAGTTCACTTAGGTTTGTGCCTGTAAGCCATTGCCAACACGTCTGCTGAAGTTCAGAAAACTTGTCACAAGCAAATTATCCCTGTGGGTGTGTTTAACTTTGCGTTGCTACATGCTTTTTCCTGGGAGAACACTGTTGCTTGTTTCTTGAGGTGCAGCTGATTGTTTGGGTGCATTGTGGTAATGTAACTTAAGTAGCAGAACTGATAATCTGAATGCTTCTGGCTATATTCAGTGGAACTGCTCTTGAATGAACACAAATGTGTGCAGTGTTATCAGTCTCTGTGAGGCAGGAAACAGTTTTTGTAAGGCAGTGTGCATGAAAAAAAACAAGTAACAATGTCTTGGGAAGGTAGAGGGAAAAGCGCAGCAGTCAGTGGTATCTTGTTGCGGGGGTGGAAAACTAGCAGTGTATATGTGCAGCAGAAGTCACAGATGTTCAATCTGAAGTAGCTTCTTCTGTTTTCTTTTGCTTTGACTAGATCCCTGCTCCGAAGCGTGGAGAAATAGTGCGACAGATTGGTGATGCCCTGAGACAAAAAATCAAAGTTCTGGGAAGCTTGGTAAGGTGTTCTAAGAAGCTGCTTAACTTTGGTGGGAGGAGGGGTCAAAACTGTTTTTCTTATTTTTCTGTAACTTGCCATTCTGCAATACTAAAATTAGTAATTGTTAAAATGCTGTTAGTTTTATTAGCTTGCCTACGGAAATCTTAACTAAAAAAAAAAAAAAAAAAAGTTGCATTCTGGCATCCTACTGTGAAGATGATATTATATAATAGGAAAAAAAGCGTAATTCATTCTGAGCCTGTACTCTGGGAGGAGTGTTACAGCCCTTGCCCTGCTTTTCCCACCAGCCTGTCAGGTAGGGCACTGTCTAATACTGAAAGTGTCCTGAAAAAGACCTTACTCCAATACAGAGCTTTTAACCTTGAGCTCTTTCTGGAGGTCCACAGGATTTTGTGAACTGACATGTGGAGATGTAATGCTTCAGAAGGTGAGATGGTCTTAAGGAGATCTCTTGCAGGAGATCTATGCAGGACATAAAGGTTGAAGGACTGCTTCTTTAAAACACCAGTTGCTAGGGAAGAAAAGGATACAAAATGGGGACTTGCCACTTTCCTTTAAGGGCTTGCCTGTATGTGCTGCTATTCAGAAACAGTTTTCAGTGAATAACTATGTGTAGCCAAGCCCATATTGTTAACCCACAAAACTTTGTTCTGCAGTTTCCCTTGATGTTGTCTCCTCAGCACCGTTTCTGTAGTGGAATTAGAGTGCTGATGCACTTTTATATTCAAAAATGGCACAGTTTCCCTAGTGAATGTGGACAGACAGGTTTGCTGTATGTTCCTTGGACAAAACTTGTTACTTATTGCCACAGCATTTTTCTCATTTCCCCAAACAGATAGGTCTGTCTAGCTCTTTCAGGATAGGGTGTGAACTTAAGGGTGAAAACTGTGCAGTAAGCATCCAGATTTTAGGACTTTTCTTGGCTTTATGTAAAAGGCAACTGTATGGCAACTCACCTTTTCATATGCTGCTGCAAATTTCCAGCCTTGCCTGACAATGTCCTTGCCAAGTATCTAGGTGCATCTCTACTGCACTTACGGACTTACCCCTGTTTCTTAGTAAATATGCCTGATGTCTGTCCATTTCTGGTCACAGATAGGGGCTAATCCTTCTGTCTCAAGGTGACCACAGGCATCATAGAAATACCTAGAAATACATTTAGTCATCTTTATTTTAACCTTTGTATGGGGATTAAAGTTTTGTGGCAATCCTTCAAACCCTGTTCCTCACTTAACCTTTTCCAAAGCACAGTCAACAGTTTAAACTGGTAGATGATACCAGCATGAAAGTTGCACCTAGATATCAGAGCATGATTGTAAAATTAAATGGGGGTAAATGGGTGAGTTCTTAATTACTAAATTAATGAATTTTCTCACTTCTGGAGGAAAAAGTCTTCAACTACCATCTTATTCCCACTGATAATCTGTATGTTTGCTGTATGCCTCTAACATGTTTTTAACAGAAGTACATAGTTTAGGATTGACTTCAGCTAAAAAGAAAGGATATTGATCCTAAATATCGCAGTTTACTAAAATACTGGAGATGTGTAGACTTTTTTCAGCAGTGTCTGAAACTCGCTTTGAGATGTTGTAAAATAAGTAGTTTGCTTATGAAAAATGTAAATGACCATTTTCTTTTGCTGGAGCAGAGTAGTCCCTCTTTCCCAATTTATTTCATGGCTGGTCCACAATATATACAAATGCCCTGATGGAAATTCAGTGTTCCAGTGATCTAAATCTATAAACCTCATTACTGTAGGATACTCCTTTCAGTAGATCATTTTTCATTTCCTCTGTTCGTTAATTTTCTCTTCTAATTTCCTTCTTTTGGGATCCTATTGGAACCATGTTTGTTCTCTAAGCTGTGAATAACTGAGGTGGAGGTGAATCTTCTAATGAAAAAAAATATATTAAATTGTGTTGGTGTACAGATATACCTGATATTAGTGGGAGAGAAATGTATTTGGGATGTAAGGGAATTTAAAAAAAAGAAAAAGAAAAAAGAAACCCAAAAACTTTGGTTTTGCTCTTAATTTTTTCAGGTCTCTTTGGAAATGGGAAAGATTTTTGTTGAGGGTGTTGGGGAGGTGCAGGAGTATGTTGACGTCTGCGACTACGCTGTTGGTTTGTCCCGAATGATTGGTGGACCTATTTTGCCATCAGAAAGTAAGTATTTCTGTATGTTGTGTTTTTCTTGGTGGTGGTTTTTTGTGGGGTTTTTTGTTTTGTTTTTTTTTTTTTTCTTGGTGCATATTTTTGGTTAGTTGGTTGTGGGTTTTTTTCGGTTTGGTTTGGTTTTATGGTTGGTTTTGAGTTTGTTTTTTTTTTTTTGAGTGCAGATGGAGAGATGAAGAAACATACAGTTTCTGTCTGAAACATACAGTGATGTAGTACAGGAAATCTGTATTCTGGGAGTTAGGGAGCATGTTGTCTAGGAACAGATAACGCTTACAGGCAGAAGCACCACCTAATGATGTACCTAGCCTGTGGCATGTAGCAAGGGAGGCAATAGATTTTCTCTCCATTCCTTGAAGTATTAGATTCTCCGATTTCTTTGTTAATGAAGGTGCTGGCAGAAAGTACATAAAAAGTTCAATAGTGTACATAGAAGTGAGAGACTTTTTTGTCAGTTACTGATCAGCAAGGAATTGCTATTCTGTTAACTGAATAGTTTAAATAGTAGAAACTTCATGTTGCATGTTCTTAGATTTTTCCCCATAGAATCATAGAATAGTTAGGGTTGGAAAGGACCTTAAGATCATCTAATTCCAACCCCCCTGCCATGGGCAGGGACACCTCACACTAAGGCTCTGTCTAACCTGGCCTGGAACACCGCCAGGGATGGAGCATTCACAACCCCCCTGGGCTACCCATTGCCAGGGCCTCACCACCCTTACAGTAAAGAACTTCTTCCTTATATCCAATCTAAACTTCCCCTGGTTAAGTTTTAACCCGTTACCCCTTGTCCTGTCACTACAGTCCTTAAGGAAGAGTCTCTCTCCAGCATCCTTGTAGGCCCCCTTCTGATCCTGGAAGGCTGCTATGAGGTTTCCATGCAGCCTTCTCTTTTCCAGGCTGAACAGCCCCAACTTCCTCAGCCTATCTTCATACGGGAGGTGGTCCAGTCCCCTGATCATCCTCTTGACCCCTCTCTGGACTTGTTCCAACAGATCCATGTCCTTTTTATATTGAGGACGCCAGAACTGTACACAATACTCCAGGTGAGGTCTCACGAGAGCAGAGTAGAGGGGCAGGACCACCTGCTTGGACCTGCTGGTCACGGTCCTTTTGATGCAGCCCAGGATACGGTTGGCTTTCTGAGCTGCAAGTGCACACTGAAGCCGGCTCATGTTCACTTTCTTACGGAACAACACCCTCAAATGCTTCTCTGCAGGGCTGCTCTGAATCTCTTCTCTGTCCAACTTGCGGCTGTTCCTGGGATTGCTCCGACCTAGGTGTAGGACCTTGCACTTGTCATGGTTAAACTTCATAAGGCTGGTATCAGCCCACCTTACAAGCTTGTTGAGGTCCCTCTGGATGGCATTCCTTCCCTCTAGCGTATCAACCCAACCTCACTGCTTGGTGTCATCGGCAAACTTGCTGAGGGTGCACTCAATCCCACTGTTCATGTCACCAAGAAAGATGTTAAACAAGACCGGTCCCAACACCCATCCCTGTGGGACACCACTCATTACTGGTCTCCAGCCGGACATTGAGCCATTGACCACAACTCTTTGCATACAGCCATCCAGCCAGTTCTTTATCCACTGAGTGCTCCATCCATCAAATTGATGTCCCTCCAATTTAGAAACAAGGATGTTGTGTGGGACAGTGTTGAATACTTTGCCCAAGTCCAGGTAGATGACATCAACTGCTCTACTCCTGTCCGTCAGTTCCGTAGCCCCATCATAGAAGGCCACCAAACTGGTGAGGCAGGATTTCTCCTTAGTGAAGCCATGCTGGCTGTCACCAAGCGCCTTGTTGTTTTTCATGTGCCTTAGCATGCCTTCCAGGAGAATCTGCTCCAAGATTTTGCCAGGCGCAGAGGTGAGACTGACTGTAGTTCCCTGGCTCATCCATTTTCCCCTTCTTGGAAATGGGGGTTATATTTCCCTTTTTCCAGTCATCGGGAACTTCACCTGACTGCCGTGGTTTTTCAAATATGATGGACAGTGGCTTGACTTAGCAGCTTCATTTGCCAGTTGCTTCAGGACACGCGGCTGGATTTCATTGGGTCCCATGGACTTGTGCATGTTCAGGTTCTTAAGATGGTCTCGAACAACGGGGCCCAAGGTCTTCATTCTCACAGTCCCTGCATCTGACTTCCAAGACTTGGGTGGTGTGGTCAGAGCCTTTGCCAGTGAAGACTGAGGCAAAGAAGATATTAAGAACCTCAACCTTCTCCAAATCTAGGGTAGCCAGCTCTCCTGATAGCTTCCAGAGAGGGCCCGCATTGTTCCTAGTCTGTCTTTTATTTGCAGTGTAACTGTAGGATCCCTTCCTGTTATCTTTCACATCCCTAGCCAATTTTAATTCTAACTTGTCCTTAGCTTTCCTAACCTGGTCCCTAGCTTCCCGGATGACATCCCTGTATTCTTCCCAGGCTGCCTGTCCTTGCTTCCACCTCTTATAAGCCTCTTTTTTCCCTTAAAGTTTCCTCAGCAGCTCCTTATCCATCCAAGGAGGTCTCCTGGCCCTCCTGCTGCACTTCCTTCTAGTTGGGACTCAACACTCCTGAGCTTGTAGCAGGTGATCCTTGAATCTTGGGCCCCTCCAGGGGTTGTATCCCATGGAACCTTACTAAGCGGGTTCGTGAAGAGGCCAAAGTCTGCTCTTCTGAAGTCCAGAGCAGTGAGCTTGCTGCACGCTCTTCTCGCTGTCCTGAGGATCCCGAGCCCAACCATCTCATGGTCGCTACAACCAAGGCTGCCCTGGAGTGTCACATTTCCAGCCAGCCCTTCCCTGTTGGTGAGCAGGAGGTCAAGCATGGCACCTCTCCTTGTTGGCTCCTTTATTACTTGCAGAAGGAAGTTGACTTCCACACAGTCGAGTAACCTCCTGGATTGCTTGTGCCGGGCCATACCGTCCCTCCAACAGATATCAGGGTGGTTGAAGTCCCCCAGGAGGACAAGGGCATGCGAGCATGAGGCTGTTGCTATTTGTCTATAGAGCACTTCATCCACAGAATCCTTTTGATCAGGCGGTCTCTAACAGGTCCCCACAGTAATGTCTCCTGTAGCTGTTCTCCCTTCAACCCTGACCCACAAACTCCCTGTTGACTGCTCACCTGTCCCCAGACAGAGTTCCATACTTTCCAGCCTATTCCTAACGTAAATAGCAACTCCACTCCCTGTCTGCCAGGCCTGTCTTTTCTAAAGAGCCTGTAACCTCCCATTCCAACACTCCAGTCATAGGAGCCATCCCACCATGTTTCTGTGATACCTATTATGTCATATCCCTGTAGATGTGCACACATCTCTAATTCCTCTTGCTTGTTCCCCATGCTACAGGCGTTTGTATGGAGGCATCTGAGCCAAGCGCAAATGAAGCCGGCTCATCGGCTGGAGCGTCTGGAATATCTCTGCATTGCTCCGAGCATTTATTATAGGTGCTGGCAACTGACTGGGTGTGTTGGGATGGAATGATGCCCTCCTCCCTCAACACATCTAGTTTAAAGCTTTCTTGACCAGCCTGGCAAGCCTCCTACCAAAACCACGCTTCCCCTTCATTGTCAGACCAGCTCCACCAGCCTCCACTAGACCTGGCCTACTAACTTGAATCCCGTGTTCAAGATACCCAAACCCCTGACTAACTGTTCTAACCGCTGTCCTAACCATTTATTAACCTGGCCAATACGCCTAGCCTTTTTAAGGTCCTCCCCTCTGTCCTGGAGAATTGACTAAAAGACTATCTGAGCTCCAGAGCCCCTAACCACCTCTCCCAGGGCTCTGTACTCCTTCTTTATGTTCTCCAGTCTACTGCTGTCTATTATCACTAGCACCCACATGAATCACTAGAAGTGGGTAACACTGGGGCTTACTAGAGCAGGCAGCCTCTCTGCAGCACCCCTGATCCGAACCCCTGGTAGGCAGCATGCCTCCCTTGAGGCTGGGTCAGGCCGACAGCTGAATGCTTCTGTTCCCTTCAAAAGAGTCCCCTACTACTGTGACCACTGGCAGCACCAGTAGTGATCTTTATCAGTGCCTCAGCCGGTTTTTAATGGTGCGAGTGTGTTTCTTTGTTAGCCCCCTGTAGACCTGCAAAGCGATTCTGGGTGGGGACAACAGATATAGGAGGAAGCCACTTGCTTTTAATGGTCCTCTTCCTCCTTTTTTTTTGTTGTTTTTTTTTTGTCACTATTTCCCAGCTTCCTGGGTTATCAGCTTCCTTTCCTCCACGAAGTACAGGGGACGCTTGAGGCCCCTGCACAGTTTGGGCCTGGAGCAAGCAGTCCTGCTTCCTCTCAGCTTCCCTGACATCTTGTAGCCTATTGACAGTGTCCTGCAGCTCAGTCACCTGGGCGCACTGAGTGCAGCCTTGCCCATTGTGCACCCTCCCCTCACAAGTCCAGTGCAGGCACTCTCTACCCTCTGAGCTCTGTGCTGCAGCCTCCCATCTCGTCGGCTCTGTCTGGGTGCCTATGCTGGCCACTACCAGGGCAGCCAGAGCAGAGCTCCCAGACCAGGCCCTGGTTATAAGGTGAATGCTCACCAATTCACTCCTGCTCCCTGGGGTCGGTTTTAACCAGTCAGGACTGGTGCTGTCCCTCCTGGCTCTGCCTCCTGTGGGTCGGCTGCTCATGTCAGTTAGCTGCTGGCTCCTGGGCAAGTCCTGTCGAGGACTTGAGGCTCCCTTGGTGGCTCTGGCTGCTCTGAGCTCCATGGCTCCTGGACATCTAGCATACCTTGCTTCTGTAAGCTGCAGAGCATACATAATAGTGCTCTTAACAAGCTACTGTTCTGATGAACAGAGCAGTGATGCTAGCTCCATTGCTTACATGGTTTCTTTATAAAACCCAAAACATTGAATAACCGCAAATTACCTTATGTTGTGTCTTTGCTTTCAGGACCTGGCCATGCCCTTATAGAGCAATGGAACCCTGTTGGCTTAGTAGGAATTATCACAGCCTTCAACTTCCCTGTAGCAGTTTATGGGTGGAACAGCGCAATTGCAATGATCTGTGGAAATGCTTGCCTCTGGTAAGATACAGGACTCCAGTGTATTAACAGTATTTTAAAATGAGAGGGCAGTTATGTAAGCATGAAATCAAATGTCTGGTGTTTCTGTATATTTGAATCTATCTCATATAGGCTTAATTTCTATATATTTTTAGGTTCACTTGTAGTTAAAGAGCTTTGTTGTATTTTGTGGTAACCTCTTTTATGACGTATTGAGATTCAGACTTGTCCAGGACTTAGCCAGTTTATAAAGAATTGAGGTTTAGGTCTTGCAGCAGTGCAAGTTAGCAAGTAGCAAGCAGTTAATATTTTCAGAATTGATACAGCTAAAATTAAAAGATTAAGTAAGTAGCTTTACTTCACCTCCCAACTCCTTCTTTGCTTTATCTTAATTTTATCTTCATTTTGCTTTCATTCACTATAATGTCTGGCATAAGTCTTGTTCATGTGGGTATGAGTAGAAGCTCTGAATACTCAGCTGTGGAAATATTTGAGATCCTGTCTTAACACACACCTGCAATTAAGCCTAACCAAAGAGTACTGTATTTCAGATACCATAAAAATTACGTATTTGAATTATTTCTTATTCTTGAAGAATTGAAAAGAAAATAATGTCTTTTTTTTTCTCCTGTTTAGGAAGGGTGCTCCCACAACATCCCTCATTAGTGTTGCTGTTACAAAGTGAGCTCAGGTTTATTTGCTTTCTGTTTTGCTTTTTAAACATCTTTTGTGTTCGAGGTAGTGCTTAGTGGTCAGAAGAACCGCTTTCCCCTTGTCACTTAAGAAACTGTGGTATATATGGGATGTTACCTGTACTACTGGCCAGTTTCTTCTATGACCAAGGTCTGTACCCCTGCTGAAGTAGGGGTAATTATGTGGTTTGCTTCCTTGCAGAAGATGACTTGCTCATAAAATTCAGCTTCCTTTGATCATGCACTGATGTTTCAGAATAAGCCCTTTTTTTGTGAGTCTCAGCCCAACATCAGCACCAGCTTCTTGGCAAATACTTCTGGCTGGTTGTGTAGACCTATATCCTGAAGATGCCTTAACGTGATTTGTATTATGCAAACCTTGTAACATTTTAGCATGCATTTCCAGGGTTCGAAACTCATTCTTTATAAAAGGGAAAAGAACCCCAAAGAATAAATCTCCAGTGACGTTTGCTCTACGCTTATTGTTACTTTGCTTGTTATATTAGCATTTTAAATACTTATCCATTATGTGCTACAAATAGCATTTATTTTTAAATGCTAAATATAAATAGTCCCCTTTAAAATAATTATTAAGTCTTGTAGCTTTAATATTAACCCCTGAGAACAATGGCCTGAAATTACTTTAAAGTATTTTATGTAGCTTCATGAAGGTACATAAATGTCTCTTTCTGATGGTGAAAGACTGTATGGCCAAGGTTTTTACATGCTTACCTAATGCTTGTCTGTGCTGGTTGTGTGGACACATAATAAATATATTTTAGAGTTTTACTTTGCTGTGAGCTATGATTGTAACACAGAACTTCTTGCTAAGACTTATGTATTGTACAAACTACATGTCAGTTAACTGCAAGACTCCTGCTTTTTAAAAATCTGTAGATTCTTCATATGCATGAAGAATGGTTTTAATAGTGCATTCCTATTATATGCACTTCTCAGAGATCTCTGAAATTTCTATATCTTCGATTCTAGAATAATTGCCAAAGTCTTGGAGGATAACAAAGTGCCTGGAGCTATCTGTTCTCTGGTTTGTGGTGGAGCAGACATTGGGTAGGTAACATTTGTAGTGTTTTGTGAAGATGTATAGAGGGTAAAGAATATTCTTTGAGGTACTTCTTGTAAATTCTTTCTTATCTCCAGGAGTTCCTAGGACATGCACGTACCTGTTACCATCATTTTTATCTGGTTCAAAACTCTGACCGTGCTATAAGCATATTATGTACTTCTACTTGCTGTTGTGAGATCAGTGGCTAATAAATAACTTATCAGGTACTTATTGAAGAGATACATCTGAGTTTATATTCTACTTCCAAATGTTCTTACACCCAAAGAATGCAGCTAATATTAAATTCCATTCATAGTGTTCTTAGGAGTTTTCAAGTTTAGCGCATTAGCCTCTTGGAGCACTTGTGGGTACTTCTTCTTTTTCCATGCTCACACAGGACTCTGCACTTTCTCATAGAAGCTTACTTGTGCTTGGAAGCTGTAAAAATCAAATTGTTTTGTTTGCTTATTACAATAAGACAATTCACAGTACAAATGGATATTCAGATGTATATTTTGAGCATTTCAGGAGAAGAAAAAACATGGTAAGAAATAGGTATGCATATTTTCTTAGGGAACATAACTATTGGAACTGATCTGACTATGTACTTTAGATTGAATTTCAAAGTTAGTACAGGAGATGATTTTATTGTCTGAAAAGGAGGAGGGAAACAGCCTTGTTCCTCTTTTCTGATGAAGAAGCAGCTTTGCTGCTGTCTGTTCACTCACTCACATGGTGTTTTCAAAGAAGTTGCTATGATTTTCAAAGATCTCACTGGTTGAAGTTGGTTTATGTGGAAGATGCAGGGAGGTTTTCCAGCTGTTCCATTGAACATGGTAGTATGTCTCCCATTGTGCAGGACAGCAATGGCAAAGGATGAGAGAATGGACCTGTTGTCCTTCACTGGCAGCACAAAAGTGGGCAAGCAGGTAGCGCTTATGGTTCAGGAGAGATTTGGTGAGTGTGTGGAATCTCTGTTTCTTTCCATGATTGGGAAAGGCAGGGAAGCCCTGTAAGATTTATATAAATAACAGCTTGTTTCACTTACCTGTTGTGTTACTTTAATTTTTAACTTGGTGGAAGTAGGGTATTGAAACTGCTCAGAGGTAGATACTGGGTTTTTTTTCAGTCAGTTCTGTCACAACTTGGCTTTTTTCCCAGGGTATCCACAAATCCGTGGTCCTAAACTGAATTTGGGGTGTGGCAGGGGAGGTGGTGTCCGTGAAAATAACTGTGGAGATTTGCCAGGGCCTATGGCCTTTTGGTAATGTGTTTGTGGAGAAATGCCCTTTCATCTTTTACTCCTTATAGATGCAGGAGAAAAGGTATGATTTTTGAGGTGCTGGTTTTGTTGCAGATATTTAAATGCAGGAGTCCATGCAGAGCTGCTGAATTCTAAATTTTTAGTATTAAACAGAAAACCTTGAGAACAGGATTTTCTCATTTTACATGTTTGAAGTTCATAGATGGAATGTAAAAATAAAAAAAAGAAAACAAACCAAAAAATGGATTGCAAATGTTCACCCAAAAGTAAATGGCATTTCTTTCTCTCAGATTTGAGGTAAAACTGTTAACAAATAAGCCTCATTAAGTTTTATGTGTGCATTTTGATCCTTATAGCACCTGCTCGTCTTCTTTGTCTGCATCATACTATTTATGCCGCACCTTCTTCTATTTTCATCTTTTTCTTTCCAGTGCTATTTTTGTCTATTTTTTAAGTTTCCTTCTGTCATAACTGCTGTCCTGGTATCTTTCTTCATAATATGTGATAGATTTAAGGTAATTTTCTGCTTTGGCTAGAGTGATTAGTTGACTGAGATGCCTAAAACTTTTTGTCTATCCAGGAAAATGTGTTTAATGGTAACTTAGCTCTAGGTAGAAGTGACCTCACTCAGTGAGGTGTGGTAAATACATGTGTGTATGCCATAACTTGTCTTGTTTTTATTAGGTCGAAGTCTGCTGGAACTGGGAGGAAACAATGCCATTATTGGTAATAGGCACTAAAGAAATCTAGTCACATAGATGATACTTGGAAGTTCATATGCAGATGTTTGTAGAAAGTTGTCCCTTTTTCCCTCTTCTTTTTTCCACACTGGGTTTTAAAAAGTATGTAGTGGAATGTTTGGGTTTTTTTCTCTCTTCAGTGTTGTGGAGGGGTAGTGTTTTAAGTTTAAAAATGAAAGTTTAAGCTCTTACATGTTCACTGTTGAAGAAGAGAATGAGAAAAGCAGTAAGCTTCAGTAATGGGATGTGGACAATGCTAAATAATCTTGATTTTAGGATAGTTATAATTTTATCAATACATTTTTAGAATTTTATAATATAAGTACATACATACAGAGTCTTAAGACGCGGTACTGAAAAGCAAAGCATGCAGGTATTTATTTTAGTAGCACATTTTACAGGTTTAAGTAGCTTAGGGTATGATATAGTTCTCAGATAAACATAACATAGATACTGTGATGCTGAACAATATGACAGAAAGAAAATATAAGCTATACAAATACCTAAATTGCTGTTGTGCTGTTCTGGAGCCTTCTGTTTCACCTTTCTCATATTCTAAACAAATGTAATTGGCTATCTAGAATATTAAGCTCTTTTAAAAATCACATTTGAGCAGGTCTTTTTTCCTATGCTGCTTTGAAGCTAGTAGCATAAACATGCTTTGTAGTTAGGAAATTGTTTCCTTTTTCACATGAAAGTCCTGCTTTTTCTGGAATTGACTTAGAATGATGGCATAAAAAGTTTGTTTGGGCTTCGCTGCAAGTTTAATAATTATTTTGGACACAGAGAATTATGTAGGACTGGTGAAGCTGAGTGATATTTCAGGGATCTAATGAGGCTTATACATACTAGCTCTGCTTCAAACATCCCAGTGTCTTCTAGCCAGATGAATTGTTAAGCTCATTTATATTTTACATTACTGTATACCTGTGTGTTAGCTACTTTTTCTGCATCCCATGTGGATACACTTTGCCATTGTTTCTTTACACTGCTAGACTTCTCAGTGGGGGAAGGACAAGGTGAAGAGATGGCAAGAAATTGCTTGTAGTTTCTTGAATTAAATTGAAGCTGCAGTTCTTTGCAAGCCTTATTGCAAAAGGCTTTCTTCAGTAGTTCATCTCTACATTTATTTTCAATTGTGTGTGTCTAATTCCAGGTGTAAAAGTAATGTGTTTTGAGGTATTTCTGTATATCTTAGGGTGCTACGTTAGTGCGATTATTCCTAATGCTACTTGACCAGCATGTCAGTTTATTATATTGTCTAGTGTCTTAAATATTGCAAACTGCCTGTTTATTTCACTAACATGCTCATATTTTAAACTTTGTAAGTGTTTGAAGATGCAGATCTGAACCTGGTCATCCCATCTGCTCTATTTGCTGCTGTGGGAACAGCGGGTCAGAGGTGCACAACTGCTAGAAGGCTGGTGAGTAAATGTGTATTGTCTGGCTTGGGTAGCTCTGAGTTTAAAGTTAATTCAAATTAGCTCAGAAAATGCCTAACAATTCCTGATTTTATGGAGAGCAGCAAATAATCTCTGAAGCATATTTTTACTTTGTCAAAAATGAGTATGATGGGAAAACAAGATGGTAGTTTGTCATTCCACTATAATTCTCTCTCTGTTTCTTTGTGTTTCCAAATGTACCTGTTGCTAAAATGCAGGAAAAGAAACCTTTCTATACTTCTGTATTTCTCTGTTTTCATTGCCAGAGCTTCTTTACATGTGTCTCCAGCAAATTTTGGTTCGGGGTTTAGATCTCAGCAAAGCAACTCTATGTGTGCTGTTTACATTATTGCTAATTTTTAACCAGTCATTTTCAACAAGTTTAAAGGTATTACAGTGTCAGCCTATGTCTAGTTTTTTCAGAGTTGTGTTGATTGGGTAAATATTTGTCAAAATTGATGCAGATTAGCTTTGGGTCTATAAGAAGGGCAGTTATTCCTCAAATTGTGGCAGTAAAAATTACTTGAGTATTTGTCCTGAAATTCTTAACTGAAGAGTTTACAGAACACTTTAATACCATTGATCTGATATCTTGTAAAATGAGAACAGGTTTTTGTTTCTTTGCTTGTTTGCTATCTTCATGCTGAAGCTTTTGAATCTTCATGTCATGGTGTTGGTCCTGTTTCGAGGCCTTGCTTATGTGTTTATTTTTAACTTTGGGATTTGCTGCATGTGAGCAACACTATCTCCACACTTCATTCAGCCATCTTCTAAGTGCAGTAGTACTTCAGGAATAGTTACATAGGTTGAGCTGTCTTACAACCGTCTTACCACATTTTGTTTAGTTCCTCCATGAAAGCATCCATGAAGATGTGGTGACAAAGCTTGCTAAGGCCTATGCCCAGGTCCGCATTGGTGATCCGTGGGATTGTAAGTAGCTATTTTCGCATCATGGGTTTAGGAGACAAGTTTCTGTTTGTTTCTTTCTAATTAAATTACCTGAGATTATAGATTAAAGCTATCTAATTTTGGCAGTTTGTCAGGTAAGGGGGATAGCTGGTTTCATTTAGAGTACTAACTCTGAAATGGAGATGAGAATTTAGCTTCATACTGTTTATCTTGGACAGGAGAAGTAATTACTCCCAGATGTCATTATACACACTTGCAGTTATGCTGAAAGTATGTCTATATCTTTTGTGTTTTAGCTGACACTCTGTATGGGCCTCTTCATACCAAAGAAGCAGTGAAAATGTTCCTTGATGCAATAGAACAAGCGAAACAACAGGGTGGCTCTGTGGTTTATGGTGGAAAGGTGACTTACTTTTATTCTGCTGCATTTAGTGCTCTAGGGAAAAAAAGAACAGTTATGTTGTGGCTTTGGCTGAGATTGCCTCTCAGTTTGTCCTGTCAGCCATTGCAGAATGTTGTTAGTCAGTCTGAGAATGTTTGAATTGCAGTCTTGTCTTTAGGGTAAAGATAGGTCTACTTGGAAGCTACTTTCTCCTCTCAGAAATGGCTAAAAGCTTTTGGCTTTTAGCTCCCTAGTTGCAGGAGATAGTGAAAATACAGCAATAAAAATGGAGAGTACCAAACATACAACAAGGAAAAAAATTCTCTTCTGCCCTTGGATTCACAACATAAAACTTCAGGAAATGGTGAAGATTCAGGAAAGCCAGTTGCACGTCCTTATCATATAGGATGTTTCATTATCATGGACTTAGCATTCTGGGAATTGTTGTCTTTTACTGGCACCTTCTTTATTCTTAATATCTTTAAGTTCAAATCAGCTTACTAATCAACTTACAAGCAGAAGAAAGGAAGTGTTTTTTGTCAGCTGCTAGACTTTGAGATTTGATTGTTTCTTTAGTAGACTAAGTTATGCTTCTGTAGTTTAAATACTTAAATTAAATTTTACTTAAGCATTTCCTTTATCTACTCAGATGATCTAACCTTCTGTTTCTGATTGCTAGGCACAACTATAGTAATCAGACTGCGAAGGATCCCCTTCCTACACTAGTACTAAGCAGGATGCTAGTTTGAATTTACTAAGTTGTTTTCTCTTTTATGTGTTTTGAAGGTTATAAATCGCTCCGGAAATTATGTTGAACCAACCATTGTGACTGGCCTTCCTCATAATGCACCCATTGTCCACACTGAGACATTTGCCCCCATACTGTATGTGCTGAAATTTAAGGTAAAATTACAGTGGGCAGTTGGTCAGGTGTCAAGGATGCTAACAGAAGACTCAGGAGAGAGGTTTCAGATGTATGACATGTTCATGTTTTTGTCCCAGCTCTTGGAAGAAGTGTTACATTGAGGAAGTGTTGTTCTGCACTGTAGGATATTCACTGTAATAGCTTACCTCACTGTGTGAGGTAAATGTGTAGCTACTTTTACGCATTTTTGGTGAAGAGCGCTGGAGTTAAGATGAGAGTCTGTACAGGAAGAGATTTTTATTGCTCATGTCAACTTGCTCAAAAGCTGGTTGTGTGTTTTGTGCAGTGGTGGAGGTATCCTATAGCTGACTTGGTGCACGTGTATTTGCCAAGTGGCATTCCATATATTTGCATTATGGCTGTAGTACATTGAGTTTTTTCTCCCAGTGTTTCTTTGTAACTGCTTTGCTTTCAATGATCATGGTTTAACCATTGACACATGCTCCTTTTAGGAGGAAGAGGAAGTTTTTGCCTGGAATAATGAAGTAAAACAAGGTCTTTCCAGCAGTATCTTTACCAGAGATTTGGGAAGGATTTTCCGCTGGCTTGGGTATAGTTTAAATTATTTTCACCCTTCCTGAAGCATAAGACCACAGCCTCTCATGTCTTTTGTAAACCTATGCACAATACTAGTTGAGCATTTTATATCTCTCAATTTAGGGAAGCAGCCTTTCCTGATCCTGAGGAATAACTGTGTCTTACCTTTGTTTGCAGACCAAAGGGATCTGACTGTGGCATTGTGAATGTCAACATCCCAACCAGTGGAGCTGAGATTGGAGGTGCTTTTGGTATGTTACTTATGCTTTTATATTTACCCTCTTGATGATGAAGTCCTCAGCATCAGTTCTAGAGACTTGGTGGTATTCTTTGGGCTTTTTCTTTTTTTATTTATATATTTTTTTTAAAGTTGGGGTGGTTTTATGGTTTTCTAACGACTCTGGAAGAAAATAAAGCATTAACACTATAAAACAAGTGTAATTTAGATCTCCTCATCTTGTTTTTCAGTGTTTTAATCAGTCCATTTAAATCACTAAATCCAAAGAAATCAGTTAATTTTTAATTATATTGCTTTAGTAGAAACCAGAAATTGACTACAGATAGTTGCATTTCAGCATTTAAAAATGTCTGTATTTTGATTTTAAATATTGCGTGTATCATCCCCTCCAAACCATCAAGGGAATGTAACTCAGAAGTATGTTCTGAATGTGTTTGGAGATGTGGCTGAGTGGAAAACTGTTTAAAAGACTTTTAATTAAAACAGTCATGAGCATTTTTAGTTTGTATGTTTGCATATAAAATTACAGCATGAAATATATTTGTGAGAAAGTTTTTGAATACATTTTTGTCCATATTTCTCCTTTTTGTTTATACTAAAGGAAGGTGGGGCGTGTGAAGAAATATTCGCCTTACAATTTAAACAATACAATACAAGAATCATGGTCTTGTACTCTTGTCTCATGTTGAAATATCTTTAAATAAGGTCCCGTGGTGCCAGCGTGATGAGACTTTCTACTCCAGGCAGATATTTTTTGGATTAAGCATAAGGAAAGAGTTAGCTGTGTGTTGTGATGTTCTGGTAATTTATTTCAGACACAGAACAAGGGCAAAGGAATAGTTTTTCCCAGGAATTTTTATAAAATGTCTCACCACCTGGAGTCAGTCTAGATTCCTATGCTCAAAAAAATTTCAAGTTTTCATTTACAACCTTTTTCCTACAGGTGGTGAAAAGCACACTGGTGGGGGAAGAGAATCTGGAAGTGATTCATGGAAACTTTATATGAGACGATCTACTTGGTAAGACTGACTTTTAAAATTCAAAGTAAATGTAAATTGCAAATAAACTTGCAAAAGTTCAAAACATATAAATCCTTTACTATAGGAGGTTATCTTCATTAAATGTGAGGTAACAGTGAGTGTAACTGCCTTTTCTTCATGCAAGAATTTACATCTGTGTTCCTAGTGGAAGGTTATTTGAAGAGTCTAAATAAAGACCTATCTTCACTCACTGTTCCTCAAAAGTTAAAAAAAAACAAAAAAACCCAACTTTTTTGATTTTAAACTTGGCTAAAATATAAATTGCTGAAACTTGTCCGGAAATACATGAAGTAGCAAACAGTGTGGGGGCCACTATTGCCAGTGGTTGGCAATTTAGCTACATGTTGGGTGTCTATCCTGATAAATCTCCTGATACCCTGTAGTGGGTGACCATTCATGCTCTCTGCTGGCCTCCCTAACCTTTACCTGTGCTGACTTTGTTTTCACACAAAGGCTTATGAATGTGATAAATCCCACCTTGATTCTTTCTGTATGGACATTCTCCTAGTAAGAGATTAAATAGTGTTACTTTAATCTACCAAGGAAGAGGTAATGGGGAATGTGATCTTTCCCTATACATAGTTACTATATAGAAAACCAGACTAGTCAGTTCATAACTTTAAAGAGGCAAACTGCTTATAGAAATCTTTTGTATACAAGTGGCAGAAATAAGAATCCTTGTACGCAGGAAACAGATTACATAATCTGTCTCAGTGACTGAGTCTGTTCTCTAAATACTTGTTTCTCTTCCAGTACAATCAACTACAGCAAGGATTTACCTTTGGCTCAAGGAATCAAGTTTCAGTGACAGCCTGGTGAATGGCCATGCCATGAAGTCACCTAGCATTTCAGAAACAAGCACCTTCTAAGCCTCATGAGGAAGAAAATTAATTATGTGGAACTTACCTGCAGCAAAGATACCAATTCTGTCAAAAAATCAGCTACTCTAAAATTACTTCAGTTTCAATATATAAAATTACTGCTTTGGTCTTCATATGAGAAGTATGTGGTCTTTGGGAAGAAGGGAGGGTTACAAAAACTAACAAACTTGGATTCAGATGGCCTGGATAATCTGTAGCCTTATTACTACATTTCAGTATCAACACTATCTCCTGCCTCCCCACTGTTCACTGATATTTCCAGCTAGTAGATCTATGCTTTGAATTATGCGCTTTGTGTAGATAACTGGTGCTGTGGAGGGTGGGTGATACAGGGCTATTTTTAAAACGTAAATAAAGGTACATTTTGTGAGATACCTTGCACTTCCAGGGTTTTTTTGTTCATTATTTTAGAGCAGAAACATTCAGGACATGACTGTCCATCTTCACAAACTTTGAGCTGCTAGCTGGGAGAAATGTCACTAGGCTAAAAGGACCACTTCAGTTTTCCTGCCTCCCCTTCAGAAAGAAGACTTTGACCCTGTGTGTTGGGAGGTAAGAGGTAAGACAAAGGCTACTGTACTCTCCTGGAGCTTCCTTGTGAGACTAGAAGGAGTCAGTTCGGGTTGTCACAAAATTTGTGGCACTCTACAGCCAAACTGGCTGAAGAACTGGAGATGCAGCCAGGAGGGAAAACTCTCCTAGAAGGAATTTGCCTGGGAAATGCCAATTATTTATGTGTTTTCACATTAGGAGCGGATATCCCATGGCCACTGAAGACTACAGCCATCAGCAGCTGATTTAGCCTTGCTCAGAATCCAGGATGAGAAAAGGAATGGTGCTGTGAGGCTGATTTTAGCTTTCCACAGAGTAACTTCTGAGATTTTTATTGTATCATTTTTTGAGGAAACATCTTTTTCTTTCACTATTATGTACCATTTTTCCACAATGAGCATGGCAGGACTGTTCATCTGGGGCTCAGATTCTAGGACTCTGATTCAGTTTCTTACTTATTTTTGATGCTAAGGTCATGTCATCCAAATTGTTCTAAAAGTCCAGCATACCACAGTGCTAGCTGGTCTTTTACCTTAATATCTAGTTTTAAAATACGTAGTGTTTTGAATTTTACATCTATATTATAGAAGATATTTTGGGTGTCACCTTCTGCAGAGCAAATGGTAGGCAGTCAAAGCTTTTTTTACTGAGTCTTTTAAAGTCATGTGAACTCTCTCCCATAGTTCTTTGTCTTTCGTCACTTAACTAGAAAACAGATTTCATGAAAGAGTGTTGTGTATTAGCATACAGAAAGAGCTTATAACCCCTTAAGCAGACAAATCATTAACAGATAGAGGGCAAAGAAACAATCAAATTTACAAGTTTAATTATTCTGAAAATTGCACAAGTTACAGAAGCTGTATTCTTTAAAATTGTTATGTAGCCAGTGAGTGCTACTATGAAATTCTCAATAATGAAAACTTCAGGAAGGCTCCTCTTCTTGCTCCTTGTTAGTTTTTGGATATCCTCCTTATGTCACATCTGCTGCTTGAGAAAATAAAGACCTTTTTACTCTTCTTGGATAAAATAATTTTACAATCCCAGTGTTTTAATTTGCAGGCATAGGGTTAATTCTCCCATTGGCTTAAGATATGTGAACTCAGGCCATGGAACGGAACAAAAATGGGATGGTGGGTGAGAGAAGGAAATACAGAATGAAATGTAATCTTTTGTAAATAAATTCAGTCCTAAATAACATTAAGTTTGATGGTTTTTTAACAATAGCAATGGAAAGTAACTTAGGCAAGTGTTTTGTACAAACTAGTCAGAATGCAGCCAAAGAACATAATGAGAATCCTTGCATAAGGTAAATTGTTGTAGTTGGTGTAGTTTTAGGTCTTTATAACCTTAGTACAAAAATAATTGGAAGAAACAGGATGTGTAGATAAAGAGTATCTGAAGCTAGCAGATGTCCAGGATGTGCTGTAGCTAAGCTAACTGGTAAGTAGAAGGACAGGATGAAATCATTCTCTTATGTCTGTGGTGTTACCAAACCAATTAAGCTGGTGTAAGCATTTATCTACTGTGCATGCTTTGAAGTTTGCCAGAACAAGAGTTCCAGAAGCAGCTAAGTGATGAAGATTGTTGGAAGAAGTAAATGACCCCCAAAGACCACTACCAAGTTGCTGTTCACATGTGGAAATGGGTGTAGAATTATGTAAAGCAGTTCTCAGATGGTTAATGAATATATATGGCTTTTAATGAATATGTATGTTAAGCAACAATATAACCACAGTCTTGAGGTTTGGCAGAGACAGGCTGGGAGGAGCTATCTCCTGTCTCTCCCAGTGCTGCAATAAAGAACACCTGCTTGTCAACTTTGTTGTTGAGTTCTGAGCGAGTTCTACGAATCAAGAGTCTGATGCTTGACTGGTCTTGAAATCACTATCTGAACAGGAGTATGAATAAAAAATGTAGTATGTAATCAAAAAGAGGTGACTATTACACACCAAACCTTTTTTTAAAAGGTTAATGCATTTTGATACATAATTCTTACTTCAACACAAACTGTTGAGTAGTCTTACAGAGGATTCAGCTTGAAATACTTGTATAACTACCTCTATATATTTTGTGTAAGTGTATTAGATCCTCTTTATGTAGGCAAGTAATAGTTTCTCTCTGTAAGTAGATTACAAATTCATCCTGATGTTTGCTGAGTGTATATGCATTGCTGTTACAAACATTGTGTTATCTACGTTGCCATTGGACTGCTGCTATGGTATTAAAACAGGTAATGGCAATGGTTCATCTGCTTCCCAGACAGCTTTGAATTCCTTAGATGATATTTGCAATTTACTTCTCTCCACCCTTGTACCTTTTGTTGAAGAATCCTACCTGAGCTGACTGGATCAATGGCTTTCAGTGAAGTGGCTCTGGGAAGAAGGCCTTTTAAAGACAGCTGAACACTGCAATAGGTTTTCGTAAGGATTTAGGTACCTATAAGCAATTATGGGTAAATATTGGAGGCTTAGAGGTACTGTAAGCACCCTGTTTCTCAATTTCTGCTTTAATTTGAAAAGTCCACTCAAGAGATTGTAAACTACATTAGCTGTCATTGGGTTATCTCACCCTAGGAAAGCAATTTGAGAGTTCATAAAACGTGCTGGAACTACTGGTGTGTGCAGCGTAACGGAATTTGCAATTTTCATGCAGATTCTATCAGTGGCTTCCACAGTTGCATAAACTTAATTACCACCGAGCGTGTAACACCAGTGAGTAACAAGTGTTAAATGACACATGATCAATAATTCATTTGTTAGCAGAGTATTGCTTACTGTGAAATGACCTTGATGGGAAGTCTTGCAAGTAACTTCCTTTCTTTTTTCCTTATTGCTAACTGAAGGAAAATGCAAATTCCTCTAATGGCATTTTTACTGATAAACTAACAGAACAATTGCTTTCTAATGAATGACAAAAAAATCAAGCCTGCAGGCTGTGAGCCACAGAGAGCTCCTTTCTGTTTCATCCTATCACAGTTTCTAAAAGCAAGTTTGGGAACTGTTTTCAGGAACCAGGAATGCTACTCACCAATAATGGCCTAAACTTGGGTTTTTGCAAATAACTGCCCCGCAGTGCTGATATTAAAACAACTGGGAAAGTGCAGTTATCTTTCAGTACTAACAGACCAACCCATTTGTATTATATAACGGTGTTTTCTCGTGGCATTTCCATTGCTCAGTTCTGTGTGTGGTTGATAGATGGTTCAAAACCATGGGCTACCAGAATGCTTTATTTGTGGCACTTACGTTTCTGTGTGAGATATTACATATATAGCTGCTGCATTCAAGACTCATTAGGTACTAATTCATTCAAGTCTCTTCATTAATCTCAACAGGAGCTATGTAAAAAAAAAAAAAGTGTAAATTACAGGAGCCCTCTTTGCCTGGATTGTCTTCTGAATTCTATGCCACGTTGGTGTTGGGCCTGTATTGCACAACAGTATACAAAAATGTTTGTCTTATATGTAGGTAAAATGACTTAATTGCCTAGAATTAAATTATTGAGTAAAATTAATGACTTGAAAAGGTCTTTTTTAATGTCTTGTGTTTGGTATTCTGAAGTGTGTATTGCTTAATCAGCAAAACATGCTGTCGTTTGCTATGACTAGTGTTTGAAAACTAATAGATTGTTTGCATTCAGTTGTTTGCAGATTTCTCCTGCCACTAAAGTACTTCCTTTCAAGCAGTGAAAAGTGTTTCATCTAACCTTGCATTTTGAACATGGTTGCCTGACGGTACCTGGTACAAAGGTTCTGCCACGGATTAAGTCTTGCGCTTCCCTCATAAAAGAAAAGCAACATTATTGATATAGCAAAGTTCAAAGGTGAATATGACAGTGGTTTAACAAGATCCAGTGACAAGGTAAATTTTATTGTTTACTCTGTATAGGATGGGGTCAGACAGAGCTGTCAGGGAAGCCTTCCCATTGATGTTGATGGGAATAATGATGTTCAGGAAGGACCCCGTTGCTTCCTAAATCTCAGAGAGGAGTCCAGGTGCAGCTCCACCCACCCCTAGGCCCAGACTTGGGCAATGGTTTATGTCTAAAGGATTATATATGCACAGCACCTTATATTAGCTAAGATTTCAAAGTTTAGCATGCTGTTAATCACTTTACCAATGATCTGTTGTAGCAAGGAATCTCTCAACCTTGAGGAATAACTTTGGAAGATGTCCCTACTCAAGGGGAGAGCGCATCTAGCTGCCTTGCAGGAGAGTTCACCCGGGCTTGGACCTGGGCTCTCCAGTACTTCTAGAGCAAGATGATTGATTTACAGTCGTGTTTGCATACCAGCAGGAGGTCTGGGGCAGCATTCCAGATAGCTCTTGGCTGCCATGTAGCCATCTGTTTCCCGAAGTCCAGAGTGATCTGGATGCAGTCGTTAAAACCCCCACTTGTGGTTATGGCTTAAGTAGTGGGGGACCACACTGCCACAGGTACATACTTGTTCACAGCCTCTCTCTTCTGCTAAGTAATTAGCTTAGATTCTCCATACAGCTCATTGCTTTTCTCCAGATAGTAGGGAAACTCTTCTGCATTTTGAGACTGGGACTTGCACAGGAAGGTGGGACATAGCTATTTTTTTTAATCATTCTGTTCCTGCCGGTGTCCCTGTTGATCAGGCTAAAGCCTGCTGAGGGCAGCCTTTCGTTCGCCAGCTGCTTGGATAAAACACAAACCTTCATCCGAATGTCTTTGGTATTCTGGCACATCTGGAAACACTGCTTCCGAGCTGGTAATTAAATACACTTTATTCTGCAAAAGCCTCAGCTGACTGGTGTAATTCTTACGTAAAACATTAACTTCAAAAGAGAAAGGATAAAATTAACAGTGTTTCAGCCACATACTCATCTCTAGGGAAGAAAATTGCTTAATACATACTTGACCCTATACATGACTATTCTCTGACATTCGGCTCTGTTTTCCTGAAACCTGATTTCAAGGTCGGGTTAAAAGGAACAAATAGTGCAATCTAGTTCTCTGAACTTCAGAGGAAGGCACTTCCTTTTGTTACATTGAAGTCTGGAATGCTGGAAGTTGCTGTAATTGTTTCATGCATCCTTAGAGGTGACCCAAACCTCCTTAGATGTGGTAATAAAGTTAGCATCACCTGTTTACTTATTCAGGGGAATGTTACAGAGGTAGTGAAGTGACAGCATGCAGGTTTAAAAGTGAGAAACTGAGAAGAACAGAAGATAAATACCATTTCTTTTGCTCCTAAAGCTTTCATTTAATGCCCAATCTATTACTGCGTACCAGTATTCTGTCTTTTGCAGATTATAAGAGACTACTCACTGATTTGCCTGTGATTTAGACAGACCTGTAATGATAGAAACCTCTCAGCCTGGTGCAGCAGCTGTACTTTAAAAGTATCTAAAAAGTGCAGCACATACCTGTTCTTTCAGTTGTATTTCTTCTAACTACATTTTTAAACACAATTACTGTATGTTTACGTACTCAAATAATCCCAGGATATGAACTTCTTTTTAGCACATATGTGACTGTACCCCCTTGTGACTATATATGCTTACAATTACATGTCTCAGAAATGAGGGTTATCTGTTTGCCCCATAAAAGAGTAAAGACATTCCTCCTCCTCAATTTGACCCAGACAGCTTGATTTATGGTCATAGTTTAAGGCAGAACAAATAGCAGAGTAAGGTTATGGTGAAATTTCATGATTGATAGTCAAACAATCCTCCTAAGCTTTGCTATGGTATTAAATATTTGTAGGTTAAAAAAAACAGGTAAAGACCTTATCTGAAGGAGAGGGTATGTGGGATCATAGAATGACAGCAAAGGAGACAGAAACTTAGGGCAATAAGAGAAAAGACAGGGATGGAGCACAAGGTAGAAAATCTAAAACTGGTCAGTCAAGCACTGCTGTTCCAAGCAAGCTTAACCAACATTAGTTGCTGTGCCCCAGTCTCGTCTCCTGATTTCCTTTCTGTATTTTTTGGTTAGCTGTATTACTGATTTTTATTTTCATGCCAGTGATGTAATGCTGAAGGGTCTCTGGGCAAAGTCTGACAAGTGCTGTAAGTGTGCAACCTGTAGGAAGGCAGCACTGGCTGTGAAAAAAAGATGTGCCTTGAAAGTGAGAATAAGGAATTCAAAACCACCAGCAAAGGAGGTGGTGAAGCCTGGGAGAAAGACATAGGCAGTGCTGCAGAAAAGAGAGATGACCTAATACTAGGCTTTTAGATGCTGGATGTTACATTGGGAATGCTGGGGAAGAAGATAAGGCAGGACCATTGCAAATGGGAGGTGGGGCAGAGTGCACAAAATAGGACATATTTGAAGAGCATGTTTCTGAATATAGTATAAAGGAACCAAAGGATAAGAAAGTTACTGAATGATAACAGGGAGAGGTGTCAGATGTAGTTTAACCTAACACATAAGGGTGCAATTAGGGCAGATAAAGCATAGACAGACACATTCACTATGGGATGATATCATTACCAGAGGAGGAGGTGATGCGTGCTGAAGAGGCCCCACCATATAATAAACTGTCAGAAAGTGAAAAGAGGTATGCCTTGTTTACTGATGGGTCTTGCCGTATTGTGGGAAAGCATCGGAGATGGAAGGCAGCTGTATGGAGTCCTGGACGACAAGTTGCAGAACCTGAGGGAGAGGGTGAATCGAGTCAGTTTGCCGAGGTGAAAGCCATCCAGCTGGCCCTGGACATTGCTGAACGAGAAAAGTGGCCAGTACTTTACCTCTATACTGACTCATGGATGGTGGCAAATGCCCTGTGGGGGTGGTTGAAGCAATGGAAGCAGAGCAGCTGGCAACGCAGAGGTAAACCCATCTGGGCTGCTGCACTGTGGCAAGATACCACTGCCTGGGTGCAGAACCTGGTGGTGAAGGCACTCCATGTAGATGCTCATGTATCTGAGAGTCAGGTCGCTGAGGGACACCAGAACAACCAACAGGTGGATACAGCTGCTAAGATTGAAGTGGCTCAGATGGACTTAGATTGGCAACATAAGGGTGAATTATTTTTGACCTGGTGGGCCCATGACACTTCAGGCCATCAGGGCAGAGATGCAACATATAGATGGGCTCGTGATGGAGGGGTGAACTTAACAATGGACACTATTGCCCTGGTTATTCATGCTTGAGTGTACTGTAACAGATTTTACCTTGTTGGAAAAACACAACGGAAAAAGCATGTGCTATGATTTAGACATTAACAGCTCTGTTTTTCCAGTGTGATTTGAATACATCTGGTTTTGCAGTACATTCTTGCACATTATATAAGAAAGAACAGATCAGTTCAGACCAGAATAAATACCCACAATCTGGAAATCAAACTAGTTTAAAGATCTCAGTCTGTGAGCGAAAAAGATTTTCAGAAAGACAGAAAAAAAAGCTTTTGAAAAGAACACTATACAGAAAACTGTATAGTTGATACTGTATATCACCAGCACCACACATTTTTTCTCCAAATGCAGAAATACAAATGGAGTTTCTAACATTAACTTGAAGATCTTATTATAAACCTTAAAATACTCCCAGGAATTGAAGGCCATTGTTCTTATAGCAGATCAGAGGAGATTCATAAAGAAGTGAATAGGAAAATAAAAGTAGTAAGCAGAGAAAAGAAGAGATGATTTCTGTTTGGTGTCAGTGCCTGAAGACTGATTTCACCATTCAAAACAAGGATGAAAAAACCCAGTGAAGTATGCCAGCATATGGCCTTGATTTTGCAGGAGCAAAATTATTGTTCTTAGCTTACAGGCCTTCTTATCCTGGGGCATAGTTGTTATGGCTGACGTGCTTCCAATTTTGACATTAAAGGCTAAAGGTCAAAACTTAAAAAAAAAATAAATCTGATTTCTATAGGTTGGTAATAGAGGTCTAATTGCAGTAGATAACACTATCAACTTCCTGAGGGAACACAAATAAACAATCATAGGACAAATACATTATCCTTTGGTAATCCTCCATTGCCATATGTTAAGAGGAGTTTTCGCTGAAATTAAGTGAAACCAGAGCTGTGTGGAAGCCTAACTTACCGCTGCTGATGCATTTGGCCCATGTCATCCCTCTGTGTCCATGGCTCCTTGGGGAGAATTGGTTCAGAACATTCTTGCAGTTTCCAATGTTGTTTCACTTTGCATGGACTAAAATTACAGAAAACAACAGAAGGAAAAGTAACAGTATCATAAAAACTCCTAAATTACTATTTCAGGCATGCTGAACAGGCTTGTTTTTGATACTAGGTTGTCTTTCAGTTGTGGTTTAAACCCAACTGCTAACTCAGCACCACACAACCCCTTGCTCACTCCCCACCCCAGGGGGGTACAAACCCATGAGTTGAGATAAGAACAGTTTAATAATACAGTTTACAGTTCAAAATAGAATATGATACTACAACAACAATAGTAATTATAATAATAATGGGAATTGCAAGGGGAAAATTTGTTTTTGGATGGGTTGTTATTTAGCAGAACAGCTTTTGAATCCAGGTTACATCTGTTAACACAAGAAGGGAAATGCAAGCAGACAATGGGCTTACAAGAAGATAGAGGGAGTAACTGTGGGAGCTCTCGATACTCAGCTCTGAGCGCTCTTGTTTCTTTAGTTCTAACCCCAATCCAACTGTTACGCTCCTAGTAGTTTAATTAGACTGTAAACCACAAAATCTTTTCATGGCAGGAGTCACTGTGATAGTCTAAGTGTGATTTCAGTATCACAAATATATGAACGGACTTGGAAGAGAAGTGTTTAAGTTGTGTTCCCCCAAACAAGAAGTTGAAGACTTTCAGCTCAACAACAGTCTTCCTTATAGCTGTTATTATTGAAGTCTTTAGAAGGCCAACCACTTCCAAAGCAGCTAATGTAGATTTCTCTGGGCTTTTTTTTTGTTTGTTTGTTTGTTTTTCCCCAGTAGCATTGGTTTGAACTGTTTGGGGGAAAACATAGAAAAAATCTCTTCATGCTAGTGTCATAAACCAGTGTCATAAAGCATTTATTTTTCACATGATTAATCTGTGAGAGAAGGTTCATTGTTCATTACAGATGTCACAGAAACAGCTGTTAGTACAAGCTTTCTTCCTACATTGCCCCAGCTCCAGAATGCTGTCAATTGTGCATATTGCCATGATAGCAAGGTGCAAGTGTAGAAAGGACTCAGAGATGTATTTTGCCTTGTGTGTCAGGTCCAGCATGTAAGGTTATAATTAAGTTACCTATTAACTTTTCTTCTTGGAAGGAGCCCATATCTATCTAGGGCAAAAAGCTGTTTTCTGATTTTGTACTTGACAGCATATTGTAATGATTTTCCTTTAATCTCCTGCTAAGCACTCCTAAAATTCCAAGTCAGTGGAAATTTGCCTTATTGATACCATTAAAATGAGAACAGCAGTTGAGAAGGCCTTTACTGCACAGTCCAAGCTGCCTGCATTGCCAAAGACTAACAAATGCTTGTTACGAAGCTTAATATAGAACGTCACACCTGCAGAACAGGATTCAGTTAAGAACATCATGACATGAGCTTGCTGTTTGTTATGTAAATCCTGGGAAAAAATACCTTTTCAACTTTAAGAACAAAATGAACTTTTAAACAGTATCCAAAGAAAAACTGGCAAGGCAAGAAGGTCACATACACAATAAAATACATTGGCATAGGCTCCAGACTCAATGGGCAAAAGGGGAAAAAAAATGGGGGGGAGAAGTCCTCTCTGGACTGAATTCAGAGTCATCTAGGAAGCTAGTGAGCCCAGTCAGTATGAAACCTATATGGAGGGTAACAAATTTTAGGACACTCTCTTCAAGAAACTAATTTCTAATTTTTTGGCCCAGAGGTCTGCTTAGGTAAACAGACATCCAGCTCAGGGTGGTATTCTCTCCACCAACAGCTACTCTCTTGGAAAGGCATTTGGACCTTCCAGGAGAGGAAAGATTGTTGTGTGCTGACAAATATTACCCTTAGTGGCGAAAAATGGTAAAGTGCTTCATGCAAAGCATTTGCAGCTTCAGGAGGGAATAGCTGGAATATTCTTATGCTTTTTTATTAGAAACACAAGTTTGGAGAATGCTTCGCTAACATATATTTACCTTGAATTCTTGCTCAAAGTCTGCTTGTTATGATTCTGCAGCCTGGCCTCTTTTGTAAATTAGAATAGAGATGATACCAGTTACATAAGAAAGACAAAAGCTTCTTTTTATTGTACCAATCCTGCTGACATCCTCTCAGAGCACTTTATTAATCAGTTCTTTCTTGGGATCATTCCCTTTGAGAGTTCTACTTGGCAGGTATGTAGACACAGGCTCTAACCACAGTGCGGTAAGGATGTGGGCCTAGTCATCCAAACTATTTTAGATTTAATCTTGAGTAGGCACAGTATTGCAGGACAGTTTGACTAAATGGAATCTTGGGGGTCATTAGATGTCACCAGGAGGAAAAACAGATCTAAAACCGACTATGCATGCACAAGTAAAATGCCTGTATTTTGGACAGTAGTAGTTACAGGCATCATAACATTGTGTGAAGCTCAGGGAATAAACTCTTACAACAGCTGCTGAGTTAGTGCACATAGACTAGATTGTTTTATAACATGCATCTGATTTTACTTTTTTTTTTTTAATCCAGGATAAAACGGAGTAATTTAAGAGACAATTAAATGAAATTTGCTGGCAATTTGTTGCGGCTGTTCACTAAACAACAAGCTATCACAAAGCTCCACAATTAAAAAATTGTATTACACTGATTTTATAACTCAAGGAAAAAACCCATTCATCCCTTCTGTGAAGTCTCATTACATGCAACCATGTTTAGCAAAAAGCTCCACTGGCTTCAAAGCATAAACCGAGGAGTGCCAAATGCGATTACTCAATTTTCCCTGTTGAGCAAATTTTCATGTGAGGCTCAGATAGTCTTGCCAGGCAAACTGAAAGCAGGTGCTGGCAAAATCCTTCCAAGTGATGCTATTCCTCAGTTGTTTACAGAAGTGTACGCACAGAGGCTGTTTGCTCAGTTTTCTGTCTGAATAGTCAGTTTTCTCATGAGCATTACTGCATGTCACACCTGCTCTGTAAATGCAAAATCTTCTGTGTTCTCGGGAGTCACACCTCACTGGCAGCTGCAGCTGAGCCAATAACACCATCCTGGAAGTTTATATAGCATTTGTCAGCTGACTATGGAACATGGAAATGAAAGCACAGGCTTAGCAGGAAGTGGGGAGCATTACTACACAACTGCATGAAGGTTCAGGTGAAAGCAGTGATAGTATTAAATTGAAACACATGCACACACAGATCTGTCTGTTTTTTTCAGCAAATGCTGAAAAAATGTGGGTCACTACATTTTATTTTCTGCTGAGAGGGGGCTTTATAATACCTCCTCTTCTTAGAATGCTAGCTTTATCTTTCACACTAACAGCATCATAAACTTGATAACCTTCAGCCCAAGCCAGGTCAGGCAATTTGTTTGGCAGAAAACTAATTCAACAACCCCCTAACCCAACCAGCCTCTCCAAACCCACATTACTTTTCCCCCTCGTTTCTGGGGGGGGGAGAATGTCTGGGAGAATGTAGGAGAAAATAACAACTGGGAATATGGAAGAAGGGAGAAATGGAAAGAGGACTCTTCCTCTTGACAGCAGCCTGAAGATAGGTGAGCTCTAAAACATCAGAAGATCATTTTTTTTGGTTTGTTTTTTTTTTTTGTCCCCCTCCTTTAGTGTAAGCACTCATATGAACTAAAGAAGGCTGGGATAAGAATATTAAGAAAAAATAACTAGATTATGAACTACAATAAAGAAAACATTAGTTAGTGATGTGTCCCTGTTGCCTTCTATACATCTGCAGTTTCAAAGCATCTTGCCAGAGCCTGGTACTACTACTAGGTCCTTCATGGCTGGTGGAACCCAGTCGTTTTTCTAGCCACCATGCTTTGAGGGACAACAGATAAACAAAACTGGAAAAACAAAACCAAGAGAAAAAAGAAAATTACCTTTCAAAAATCAGATTTCCAAGCAGACTACACAGCAACTAATAACTCAGTTTTATTAACACTGTGTACTAAACATTTGGTGTAGATTTCAGACTTCCCTGAGGTTGCACATTTTTCCCACCTATTTCTGCAAACTAGTACTTTGCCTTTACCCAACAGCACCTCATGGCCTTTTTTTTCACTGCCTAACAGACACTGGGAGGATAAGCCGCCTTACTCTTTGCTTGACTCTCATTCTTACAGGAAGCAGCTTTTCCTTGTTCATTACTGCTGTTGGTACTTATCTCCCAAACAGGACTGACACAAATCCCTCCTCTTCAGTTCTTCACTCACTCACACTTCTGAAATTTGCCCCACAGGGTTTTGCATGCACTCCCTCTCCCAGTTTAGAAGTACCACAGTACTGCATACACACTGCCCAGGTGCACCATACTATGAACAGTGTGACATCCTCCAGACATCCTTCCTCCTCTCTCTCAGAAAAGGAGGAGTGAAGGTACCAGATGAAAAGCAGAGAAGAGGCCACACTGACTGCCCCATGAGCTGATGTGATCACAGGGTCACAAGTGCTAAGCACCAGCTCTTTCTTTGCAGTGGAATTTGCTTCTCTGCCATTTGAAAAGACACTGTCATGCCTTTGTCCAGACTTGCCTTCTCTGGCACAGCATGCATCCAGCTTTGATTACCTTCACCCTGGGAATTATTTTGTTTACTTATGGCTTAGCCTGCCTGCTTCACATAAGTCACATGCCAAATATTCTCTCTCTCCCTTGTTTCCCTGGTGAACACATCCTTGTTGCTGTAAAGGAGTAACAGGCTAACTCAGTTCAGTTGCTGGGTGTAATTAGGTTTTCTTGAAGTTCCTTCGAAAAAGGAAAATTGTGGCATCAATTTTTAAACCATAAACAGAACTACAGATTTCTGTTACTTAGAATTAAAGGGAGGGAAGTAAAGAAGAACAGAGAAGATAAGGTCAGAGTCCAAAATGTTACATAAGCTTGTGGGAATACAAGTGGCCTGCCGAAAACCTCAGGCAGTCGAAGATGTGAAGGACATAACCAGAACAGCCATAAATCATCACAGATGTGAATAACAAACATTGGTATGTAGCATATCCTTTATGGAAGGACACAAGCTGATAAGTGGGGATGGTGTGAGTTGTAGTGTAGGAACTGATCAAAGCTTAGCTAGTAAAAAACAACGATAACAGTTGAATAGTCAAGATCTAAAAATAGCTTGTGTGATTTTGTATAAATATGGTAAGAAACTCGGTAAAAGTGATTCAGTTTGTACACGCATGCTGTCTCCATCTTGTACTTTGCTGCAAATGATGCCCAAACAGGGACTCTTCACTCACCGAGCGAAGTACCCCCAGTGAGCCAAACAGGAGAGAGAACTACGATGCATCCATTCTTCTTCCTTGCAGGTGTTTTGCACAGGTATAAGAAAGCTGCCAGGGTAGCATAATGGGGCAGACTGCAGTTAAATCGCAGCAATTACATCACCAAATGTTGATGTGGATCACAAAGGAGCAAGGGTATCATGTGGCCCCCCAGAAAGTGACTCTTTTGCTGCTACAGATAGGAAGCAATTGTCCTTGGTTCCCTCCTACAGATTCTCATGAAATGCAGGATTGGAAGCGTGTGGGACAGCAGTTACCAACTGTATATTCTGATGACCATGATATTAATCCTGCCCAGTATATAAACTGGGGGAGTTACCCGGAAGGTCTAGATCACTGCTCGGGTTGGGGTGGTGTTTTTAGTTGCTGCTAAGTAATGTTTACTCTGACCGAGGACTTTTCTGAGTCTCATGCTCTGCCAGGGAGGAGAAGCTGGGAGGAAGCATAGACAGGACACCTGACCCAAACTAACCAAAGGGGTTTTCCATGCCACATCACATCATGCAGTATATAAACTGGGGGCAGTTACCTGGAAGGGGGAGATCACTGCTTGGGTCAGGTTGGGTATCAGTCGGCGGGTGGTGAGCAGTTACATTCTCTTCCCTTGTTATTTCCCTTCTCATTATTATTATTGGTGGTAGCAGTAGTGGCTTTGTGTTATACCTTAGTTACTCGACTGTTCTTATCTCAACCTGCGGGAGATACACTCTTTCAATTCTCCTCCCCATCCCTCTGGGGTGGGGGGAGATAAGGGTGGGGGGAGTGAGCAAGCTACTGCGTGGTTCTTGGTTACTGGCTGGGCTTAAACCATGACACATTGGCAAACTTGGTTATGGTACATTTGATCCCACCATCTAGATCACTTATGTGAAGACATTGAACAGCATTGGGCCCAATATCGATTGCTGGGGGATTCCACTGGTGCCAGTTTGAAAAGGAGCCATTTACCACCACCCTCTGGGTGCAGCCGGTCACCATCTCCCGCCACCACCACATTGACTACCTGTCTAGAGCTTCTCTAGGAGAAGGGAAACAGTATCAAAAGCCTTGGAGAAATCCAGGTAGACAACATCCACCACTCACTGTGCATCAACAGAGAAGTTGTCATAGAAGGTGATCAGGTTTGTCAAGCAGGATTTGCCCCTGGTGAATCTGTGCTTTTTCACAATCTTGTGTTTCACTTGACTTGTGATAAACCCCAGCAGGATTTGCTCCATAACCTTCCTGCAGACTGAAGGAAGACTGATGACCCAATAACTTCCTGGATCCTTCTTTAAGTCTTTCTGGTAGATGGGAGTGATATTTGCTTTCTTCCAGTCTCCACGACTCCTCAAAGATTATGGAGAGCAGCCTTGCAATGATCACAGTAATCAGTCACAGTATGCTAGAGATTGCAAGGGACCTCGAAAGATCATCTAGTCCAATCCCTCTGCCAGAGCAGGAACACCTAGATAATGTTACACAGGAATGTGTCCAGGCGGGTTTTGAATGTCTCCAGGGAAGGAGACTCCACAATCTCCCTGGGCAGCCTGTTCCAGTGTTCCGTCACCCTCACTGAGAAGAAGTTTCTTCTCAAGTTTAAGTGAAACCTCTTGTGTTCCAGTTTGTACCCATTACCCCTTGTCCTGTCATCATTTGCCACTGAGTAGAGCCTGGCTCCAGCCTCGTGACACTCCCCCTTTATATATTTATATACACTAATAAGGTCACCCCTCAGTCTCCTCCAAACTATAGAGACCCAGCTCCGTCAGTCTTTCCTCATAAGGGAGATGCTCCACTCCCTTAATCATCTTTGTTGCCCTGCGCTGGACTCTGCCAGCAGCTCCCTGTCCTTCTTGAACTGAGGGGCCCAGAACTGGACACAATATTCCAGATGGGGTCTCACCAGGGCAGAGTAGAGGGGAAGGAGGACCTCTCTCAACCTACTAACCACCCCCTTCTAATACACCCCAGGATGCCATTGGCCTTCTTAGCCACAAGGGCACAGTGTTGGCTCATGGTCATCCTGTCATCCACTAGGACCCCCAGGTCCCTCTCCCCTACACTGCTCTCTAACAGGTCGTTTCCCAACCTATACTGGAACCTGGGGTTGTTCCTGCCCAGATGCAGGACTCTACACTTTCCCTTGTTATATTTCATCAAGTTATTCCCTGCCCAACTCTCCAGCCTGTCCAGGTCTCGCTGAATGGCAGCACAGCCTTCTGGCGTGTCAGCCACTCCTCCCAGCTTAGTGTCATCAGCAAACTTGCTGATAGTACACTCAATTCCCTCATCTAAATCGTTGATGAATATATTAAATAATACCAGTTCCAGTACTGACCCTTGAGGCACTCCACTAGTTACAGGCCTCCAACTAGACTCTGCCCCATAGACTACAACTCTCTGGCTTCTCTCCTTCAGCCAGTTCGCAGTCCACCTCACTACCTGATCATCCAGTCCACACTTCCTCAATTTAGCTGTGAGGATGCTGTGGGAGACTGTGTCAAATGCTTTGCTGAAGTCAAGGTAGACCACATCCACAGCTCTGCCATCATCCATCCACCGTGTTATTTCCTCATAAAAGGCTAAGAGATTGGTCAAACATGATTTCCCCCTGGTGAAGCCATGTTGAGTGCCCCTCATAACCCTCTTATCCTTGATATGCCTTAAGATGGCACCAAGGATAAGGTGTTCCATCACTTTCCCAGGGATGGAGGTGAGGCTGACCGGTCTATAGTTACTCGGGTCCTCCTTCTTACCCTTTTTGAAGACTGGAGTGACTTTTGCTTTCCTCCAGTCCTCAGGATGATGCCAGACAGTTCTTTTTAATACCCTCAGGTGGATATTGTCAGGTCCCACAGAGTCAAGCTCCTGTAATACTTCACATACCAACTCTTCCTTTGCTGAGGATGGGTCTGGATTTTTGCTCCCAGGGCTTGGGACTCAGTGCTGCTAAGACAGAGGTGAAGGAAATGTTGGAAACCTCTGCCTTTTCAGGGCTGTTGGTGACTAATTCACCCCTCATGCTCAACAGTGGGCCAGTATTTCGCTACTGTTTCTGCTTGTTGTTAACATACCTGAAGAACCATTTCTTGTAGTTTCTGATATCTGGACAATTTCAATTTGCCTGCTTTTCCATCTCTGGTATATTTCTCGTTCGGGTTTGAGCAAACGCAGAAGCTTGAAGTTAAGCCAAGGAGTTCTCTTGCACCATCTGCTTCCTTTAAAGAGAATGAGCCATTTTTGAGCTTCCAGGAGAGTCTTCTAGAAAATATCCCAGCACTCCTTTATGCTCCATGGCGTCCGGGGTTTAGCAGCAGCAGTCATTTTTCTCCTTAGTAGCTGGTGCAGTGCTGTGTTTTTGAATTTCAGCCTGGGAACAATGCTGATAAAACCAGTGGGTTTAGTTGCTGCTAAGTAATGATTACTCTGACCAAGGACTTTTTGAGGGACACCAGAACAACCAACAATTGGATAAAGCTGCTAAGATTGAAATGGCTCAGATGGACTTAGATTGGCAACATAAAGGTGAATTATTTTTGGACAAGTGGGCCCATGACACTTCAGGCCATCAGGGCAGAGATGCAACATACAGATGGGCTCATGATGGAGGGGTGAAGTTAACAACGGACACTACTGCCCAGGTTATTCATGAATGTGAAACATAATGCAATTACACAAGCTAAACAGTTAAAACCTCTTTGGTATGGAGGACAATGGCTGAAGTAAAATACTGGGAGGCCTGGCACATTGATTATATCACTCCCACCAACCCGCCAAGGCAAGCGTCATGTGCTTACCACGGTGGAAGCAACCACCGGATGCCTGGAAAAATACGCTGTGCCCCATGCCACTGCCCGGAACTGGGCCTTGAGAAAAGAATCCTGTAGTGACACAGCACCCCAGAGAGAATTGAGTCAGACAGTGGGACTCATTTCCAGAACAGACTTATAGACACTTGTGGCAAATAGCATGGCATTGAGTGGGTATATCACACCCCCTACCATGCACCAGCATCTGGGAAAATCAAACAGTACAATGGGCTTTTAAAAACTACTGAGAGCAATGGGTGGTGGGACTTTTAAACATTGGGATACACATTTACTAAAAGCCACCTGGTTGGTCAACACCAGAGGATCTGCCAACAGGGCTGGCCCAGCCCAGTCAGAACTTTTACATACGGTAGAAGGGGACAAAGTTCCCGTGGTGCACATAAAGGATTTGCTGGGGAAGACAGTCTGGGTTATTCCTGCTTCAGGTAAAGGCAAACCCACTCATGGATTGCTTTTGCTATGGGACCCAGATATGGTAATGAGGGAAGATGGGGAAGTCCGATGTGTACCTCAAGGGGGTTTGATTTTAGGGGAAAACAGCCAATGAACATAATTGTATGCTGTTGCCTGCTATGTAGCACTTTTATAGCCCACCAACCATATGTCTTCAGGTCACCAGTGACTGGCCTTGATTTCCCTCTGATCATTATCCCAACAAAGAATGAGCGTTGACAAAACCAGACAAGCTCCGCAGTGTCATCAGCAGGCAACGATCCAACACTGCACACAGCCTCTCCTGACCCAAAAGACTGTTACAAGAGATGGAACCTGACATCATGGACCAAATGGACTCAGCAGCATTACAGGGATTGGTCCATGCATTAAGGAATGATCTTTTTCTCTCTGTCTGTGTATGTGCATGTATATATGTAAGAGCGATGGTATATTGAAAATGTCGGATCTGAGCATGACATGAATGGCATGGAATAAGGGGTGGATACTGTCCTGGGTTCAGCAGTAGCAGTCATTTTTTTTCTTAGTAGCTGGTTCAGTGCTGTGTTTTTTTACTTTTATACATATGTATACATATGTATATATACATAATATAAATGTATCTATACATATATACATATGTATATACATGTGTGTATGTATATATATATACACACATGTATATATATGTGTACATACATATATGCTTGTAGATGAGAAACTTAACATGAGCTGGCTTCAGTGTGTGCTCGCAGCCCAAAAAGCCAACCGTATCCTGGGCTGCATCAAAAGGTGTGTGATCAGCAGGTCGAAGGAGGTGACCCTGCCCCTCTACTCTGCTCTTGTGTGACTTCACTTGGAGTATTATGTACAGTTCTGGTGTTCTCAACATAAAAAGGACATGGAACTGTTGGAACAAGTCCAGAGGAGGGTCACGAGGATGATCAGGGGACTGGAGCACCTCCCATATGAAGATAGGCTGAGAAAGTTGAGGCTGTTCAACCTGGAGAAGAGAAGCTGCGCTTCAAACACGTGCCTCACAGCAGCCTTCCAGGATCTGAAGGGGGCCTACAAGGATGCTGTAGAGGAACTCTTCATCAGGAACTGTGGTGTTAGGACAAGGAGTAATGGGCTCAAACTTAAACAGGGGAAGTTCAAGTCAGATACAAGGAAGAAGTTCTTTACTATGAGGGGGGTGAGGCACTGGAACAGGTTGCCTAAGGAGTTGTGAATGCGTCAACCCTTGCAGAATTCAAGGCCAGGTGGAATGGAGTCTTGGGTGACATGGTCTAGTGTGAGGTGTCCCTGTTGATGTCACGGGGTTGGAACTAGATGATCTTAAGGTCCTTTCCAACCCTATTCTATGATTCTAAGATTTCCTCAAAACTCTGAGCGCCAAATTTGCTTCTACTGTTATGTCTTTGCAGTCTGGGAAGACCTTGAGTACAGCTGAATGAGAGGAAGCACATCATAATTCTTTGTGTTGGGTACTGGGTTTTGTACTGTGAGGAACGAGTCTCATTACTATGAATATCATGTTTGACTAAACCCAATGGACAGAACTTAGGTTCATTCAAATTACAGTACAACAAAGTGTAGTTTTAAATAACTTTATTTAAATGAAGTAGGTACATTTCACAGAAATGGTTATAAAATGCATAGCATATTACAAACAATACTGTTATTTTACAGATACTGGTTGTTACCCTAAATACTGCTTTTTAAAAACTAACCAACCTTCTTGGTGAATCAGGAAGTTAAAATTCCCCAGTTATCCTATCTTAGACACTATGGAAAAAAAAAATTTATGATATAGCATAGCAGATATCCATTATTTTATTCACTCTACTGATTGTTTGTATTGCTGCACCATTAATTCACCAATTCCTTTATGTGGAAATATCTGGTCCCTGGAGTCATATACTAAGACTAGATTTCCATCAACTGGAGCATAAATTGCACTTGCTCAGTCATCCAAAACCCCATGCAACTCTAAGAAAAGCTGACTGAAGGTCTTCACACTGATCAACTTAAAGGATAGAGACTGTATGAGTGAACAAAAAAAACCCTAACAGTTTTTCTAAGTTGTGCAGATACGTCATCCCCTACACTGCTATTCATAAGCCACTTGATTGTTAAGATGGCAAGTCCATACGTATTTCAAGCTGATTTCAATGGAAATTGAATCCCCAGTAGAAACAGACCTTACCCTCAGCAGTGATGCAATGGAATTGAGCCTCTTTAAAGCACCTGAGAATGGAGCACACCTCGAACATTCAGAACTTTGTGTTGCCAAATCCAGAGGTGTTTGTTTTCTGAATCTTTGGGATGCCAGGGCACAAAGTATAAAAATGAAAAGCACAGCACTGGTCCATAACCATAGCTTAGATAGGTACCAGATCATTTACACAACACTTCAGCACATAAGCCGTCACTGAAATCTTCCCATTTACACTTGTATGACAGTAGGCAGAAAGCAAATGCTGAGGTAAAAGGAGATGAACCAGGTTTACACTGGTGTAAGCAAGTCTAAAATCAAGCAAGCTATAAAATCCACTAATTCACACACAAAAGAGAAGAAAAAAATCCCCACATTTTCAAAACATAGATACACGTAGATCAAAACGTGTACGTTTTCAAAACATATAGGTACATGCTCAAGAATAAACTGACTTTCTGCATTATGACATAGGTTTTACAGTAATTTAAAGCTTGGCTTGGACTGAAAATAAAGAAGCTCGAACTCTGGCCAGCAGAGCTCTTTTGGAACTGTTTATCAAGAGAGAAGAATGAGGTCTGAAGCAGTCCAAGAACTTCGATGCTTCATTCATCATCTTCAAGTAGTTTTTGCAAGTTGTTCTGTACCTTTCAGAAAAAGAGAAAAATAATTGGGAGGTACAAACTGTATTTAAAGGGATACCAAACAATCAAGACACTTTTTAATACACTCTGTGTGCATGTTAATTCTGTCCCAACTACTCATACTAATGGTATTCATGTTAAATGCTTCCTATACTAGAGTCAAGGAAACATATGGATATGATCAGCCAGCAGCACACCTAGCTCTCATATTATGAGAATCTCCTGCAATTTCCTCCTGTAGACTCTCTCCTTCACTTGGTATGAGAAAACAAGACAGAAGAAAAACTAAAGCTAGAAAGAAAGGACAAGAAACCCAATTATTTTGAAGTTCATAAAAAACCAAGAAAAGCCTCAAATTTCAAAGCTGCAGCTCTTAAGTGGGTAATTCAAATAATAGTTTCGTAAAAGCTTCAGCTACACAGCTGGCTGTGATGTGTGTGCATCAAAATAAGGTCTTCTGACCATTAGCAGATATGGCCCATTTGCCAGATTTAGTGTATTCACTGAGGTTATCTTCCCTCAGTTACACTGAACTACAATAGCAGCCATTTGCACCCTCAAAGATGATTTGTGCAGACCTATTTCACACAGCATATTTATCCACCTTTCATTTCCTTGTCCTTCAAAGCAGAGGGAGGGGGGAATATACTGTCCCCTGGCACATGTGCTCTCTATCTTAGTAACTAGCAGTCACTGGCACAGAAGGTTTACTCAGCTACTCTCAGGCTTTAACTAGAAGAGTTGTAAGCTCTTGCTGTGAACATCGTACCTCCTGTTCAATGATACTACTTCTTAATCCTACCCTATTATTTCTTGCAATTTTTTAAGAGTGGTATTTTGGGGAAAGGAAAACAGTAAGAAGCACCTAATTTTCTAAGAGTCACCTAACACACACAGAGAATTTCCTTTTAACAAGCTACGTTAGAATAAGGGAATGAGGAATATCTGGCTATGTTTTTCTATCCCCAATTTAATGCTTTATCCTCTGATACACATGGTGCATTTTAACAACCTGTTAAATACACTTAAATGCCAAAGCAAAACTTGGCCAAGTAATTACCTGGCTCCACAGATGAAGCAGAGCTTGTAAAAATCACAAGGTCACACTGAAAAAGTCATTTGCAACATACTGTTGCACTGAATAATTTTTAACTGGAGAACAATTTTTAGTTTTTACATCTAGCTAATTTCTGCGCTCTGGTTTACACTGCTGCAGTCACATACAAAATGAGCAGAGAAATGACAAGTTACACTGGAACTTCAGTGTTACCTTTGCTGCTGAAGCCAGCTCCAGCAAATTACTAGTCCTTTTCACTGAAGCATATGAAGCAGTTAAGCAACTCCAGTAACTTTGCTCAGGGAATATAAAGCTATTAGATTTTTAATAGGATTTAATTTCTAAATAATTTAGTTTTGCAGTTGAAGAGTAGGGTCAAACATCCTGTTCTAACCACTGCTCATCTAGATTAGAGAGGACTGGGATGTAGTAATATGCAGCTACAGGCAATACTCCTCTAGGTCATGTGCACATTGGTCAACTGTGTCTTGAGTATTTGGCAAATACAACGTAAGACTTTAAGAGGCCAATCCTGTAGGCACTAACTGAAAAAAGCACACGACTTAAGTTAATTCAGGATAGCGGGTCACTTCTCTGGGAATAGCTGAATAATACGACCATCCAGCTGCCTTCTACTGTGTCTCCAAGCAAAGACCATAAAAGGGAGTGGGAAAGTGCCTAGACCCACTGCAAACAGCTGGCTGTTTTCCCACTGAAATGAAGCAAGGTCTCCCATCAACCATCTTGCCAGCCTGCCCCAGAGAGCTGGAAAGCAATAACCTCTTAAATGACCTAATTTGGCTAAAGATTTTAACTGGTCATCATCTGGTAAGCATTTTCCCCTTGTATTCATATTGTTATTATCCAGGACATATAGGGGAGTTATGCTGGCATTACTCTAGACTTCCACAGCCAAGGGGGTGGAGATGTGGGGGCAGAAACCTTTTTTGGGCAGGCTCTAAAAACCTATGATGCACACAAAACCAAGTGATGTTATGTAACCCTAGCTTTATGCTACTTGAGAAACTTGGTTTGGGAAAAAAAGGTGTTGAAAGACCTTAGCAGGCACTCACTTTTAGAAATGGAGACAACAGTATCTTATGTGACTTAAGCACATAGTAATTTAACTAACTTTTGTTTTCACTCCACTAATACTTTTCTTTTATGCTTGGCCAGTGTGTGTGTTCCCAACACATGATATTTTATATTCCTGTACAGTTGTCAAGGTCTGGGGGCAGGGGTGGGACAGGGGGCTGCAGGGGCAGTGGTCGTGGGAAGAGATCAGGGGCTGCCGCATGCTGGAGGCATCCCTGCCATCAGCCTCCAGTGCACCTACTGCAGGGCACAGCTGGTGGTGAAGCCTCTGGGAAAGCATATTTAAGAAAAGGGAAAACACTGCAGAGAGACAGGAGGAGAGTAACAGGATGAGAAACAGCTGAAGCAACACCAGAAGTAGAGGAGGAGAAGGTGCTCCATGGCAGAGAGGATGTCCATGCTGCAGTGCATGGAGAATCTATTCTAGAGGAGGTGGTTATTTCCTGAAGACCTGGAGTCCTTGGAGGAGCCCAAGCTGCAGCAGGAGGAAAATGGGGGAAGAAAGGAGCAGCAAAGAAAAAATTGTTATGTACTGACTGCAGCCCCTTACTAGCCCCATTTGCAGGGCAAGGAGTGGGTTAGAGTTGGGAGTGAAAGAGTGAAGTTGAGCCTGGAAAAACTGGGAAGGTGATGTTGTATCGTTTGCTCTTTCTCACTACCCAAATCTGTTCTAATTGGTACTATATTAAATTCATTTTCCTTGAGTTTGTTTTGCTTGTGATGGGAACTAGTAAGCAAACTCACTGCCTTTTTCTTGGTCCACGAGCTTTCTCATCGTATTTGCTAGGACAGGAGAGTGAGAGAGCAACTAGGTGGGTGTCTGACTGCTGGCCAAAGTTTGCCCACCACACCACCTGAACTGGAAATAAGGTCTGCACACCCACTCTTCTTCTGCATAGGTTTCCAGTTTAAGTCAGCAAGTATATTTCGTTTTGCAATTAGAGGACGGTAAGAAGTAAAGGTCAGGTATAGGGAATTACTCAATTGGTGCAGTAGAATTTGTTTTACTAAAATGAAACAGGTAGATTCCAGCCACTTCATGTGAAGAGGCTGACTACATACAGAAGTTAGCATCATTTTTCTTAATGAAACAAACAAAACAATCGAAAAAAACCACAAAAAACAAACCCAACCAAATCCCAACAAACAGAAAAGCCCTCAAACAAAATCCCTAGACAGAAAAGTTCATCAAATAATAGTTCAGAATTCTTAGCCTTGATGGACAAAAAAATCTGAGATCATTACATGCAGTAATCTCCTTTGAAGGTTCCGGTTTATTAGTTTTTCTGTCTGTAAGCCTCAGCTCAAGGCAATGTAACACTTATCAATGCTTGTACTTGGCCTAATTTATAGTCCAAAACCCAAGCCTTTGTCTGGGAAAACGTGACAGGTTCTCGTATCAAATCTGGGGGTAACTTGTCATTTTTCAAAATATGAGACTGTATATATTCAGCAAGAACGTGATTAGTACATCAGCATTTGCATTACATCATAAGGGAAGTTACCTTTTCCAATTTTATAAGATTAGCAGTTAACTCATCACAAAGGTCATCAGCATTAATTTGCAGATGAGATCCCAAACCTTGGTGCACTGGATGTCTATTGAACAGAATGAAGATGTAAGTCTTACAGAAAAAAAAAAAAAAAAAAAAAAAAAGAACTGAGAGATACACGTAGGTGGGAATACAGTGGCAACATTGTTAACTGTACTTGCACAGAAACAAAGGCCTAAGTCACTTCTGCACTTTTGACTGCATTCTTTAATTCTTTATGTGGTCTCATTCTCCAGAAGTCTGGATAGAAAACTTTACAGCTATTTCCAGTAGAAAAAAGTTGAAAAGTTCCTTGTTCTGTGAGTTGGGGGAAATCAAAAAGCCTAACCCCTTAACACTGTAGAAGTGCACACTGGATACCTTGTACTGCTTAGGATCAGAGCAACAGAAATCAGGAATTCCTCACGTAAGAGTGCTTCAGAAGAGGGACACAGCATGCTGCTAATAAAAACATGCCAAAAGTGGGAAAATGGCTTTTGACATTGCCTATTAGAGACAGGTTTACACCTCTCCTTGCATTATTGGTTTGCATTTGTATTTTAAGATAAAGAACCATTTCCTTCCTATTCCATTATCAAGAACCTAGCTCTGTCTTCTAACACATGCATAAAAGTCCTATTACATTTTACAGAAGACAGCTGAGAGCAGGCTGGATCCTAAGCAGCACAGTCATTGTTCAATATGACCACAAGAGCATTGCCAGTGACCTCTTTGTCATTAATAGATCACAACAGAAAGCTGCATTAACAAGCCCACTTATTCAAGAGCTTGCTACAGGTCTGAAACACTTTGTAGACAGTTTCACCCAGCCTGGGTATAGCACCATCTTGAATTTTATTTCCCCACTCTTGTTTTTCAGGTGGTGCTTAACCAGCGTTCCTACTCAAGCTGCATGTGGCGGCAGGTATTGCACTGAGATTTACAAATGACTTGAAGGCATGCTTTGCAGAACAGTTTAGAGAAAAGAACTGTTATAAGAACAGTCAAAGTGTTAATGCAAAATTTAATGCTGAATAAGTCAGTTAGTATTCTCAGAAGTATCCAGTTAACTGCCTTCAGTCGTAACAGAGGAGCAGGAAGCTGATACAACTCACAGTGTCATACCGCTGTAGTATATGCCCCTGCACTGCCTCTCCATTTGATTTTTCCGTATTTCCTATCCATGCAACACAGATTAAAAAAAAAAAAAAATTAACAATACCAGTTTATAAAGAGAATAGGCACCCCAAAGCTTTAGAAAACATTATACAAGAAAGTCAGATGTATTAGCCCAAAGATTATGAAGTACCTTCTGTCATCTTAGGCTAATCAAATGATACAAAGACTGAACACAGAAGTTATATATTTTCTACAGAATCACTGCTCTGGAAAGGAACTGCTCACTTCAGCAGTTCAGAGTGAAGTTACTAACAGATACCTGAAACATTGTCCTGGCAGTAGTACATCATGACATACCACATTCGTACTGAAATTCTTAAACAGAAAGCTGTGAGATAAGGCCAGAATAAGAACTACAGGACACTGAAGTAGCATGACGGCATGACAGTATCACAGTTTGTGAAGAAAACACAAACATGACAGATACTGGAAGATATTAAACCCCCAAAATTTTACAGAGTATATCTTACTCCTTAATATGTGAATCAAAGGATGTGATGGAAATCAGACGTTCCTCCAGCATACTGATTTTATATCTCATGTAGAAGGTAGAAAATATTAATACACAGACACTGTAAGAGAGGAAAATAATGTACACCAGTTAATGGACTCTTTACAGGTACCTGACATTTATTTAAATTGTTACTTGATATACTGAATAATAAAGGTATCATTCTGATAAACATCTCAGGAATACCAGTGGCATTCAGACAGTTATGAAAATCTGAGCACTGAGTACAACTTTGCTAAGCAATATGTAAAACAAAATCATTTAACTACTTGCAAGATCAATGTTTCCTGAAACAAAAAAAATCCTTTGCTTTTAAAAATAAATTCCTCTTAAATAAGCCTGCCCCAGCAATTCTACTTCTGAAAAGTATAAAGGCCACAATTCCCAATAATTTCCTTTTTTTGAGTGAAGCTTAGATTATGTTAATTAACCCCAGTATTTTAACGATCTTGTTATTAACTGCTCACTTACAGAACTGCATAAAATACAAGTACATGGTTCAGAGACAACAGCTTTTGGGACTTCACTTTGTGGAAGAACCTGAAGGCTTCAGAATGGCCTGCAAAGAAACGAACCAATTGTTAAGATTGATCAAAGCAGGCCACAGCACACAAATGGGCTTTCAAAGCATTCAACAGATTATATAAACAGAGGGAGAAACAAAAAAGGGATTTTCCAAATTTGCAAACCGACATAATTATGCAAACTTATCTCAACTAACTCCTGCTGACGATCTGCCCTTGACTCTTTACCATTTTGAGGACTGTTCTGTTTTTTTCCATCACTTCCACGTTTACCATGTGAATCTGAATGGACAGGCTTTGCCTCAGTCTTGGAAACTTTCAAGTGAGTCTGTGTCTCAACCACATGATAATCTGTCAAAAGCCAGATGTTTAATAAATCTGAAATATGAAGTCAAAGAAAGTTGTTGTAGCTTAAGTTAGTCAAGGAGGTAGGGACGTGTAGGATTTTAAAAGGAGCACTTACTGACTTCGACAGAAAGCAGCAGTCAGTTTAGTAGTCTTAAAAGAGTTTACATAGTATCTCCACATTATCACAAAATATAAAGAAGCACCTGGACTGAACAAGGATGATGAATGTTGTATTTACATTTCCAGATTACTTAAAAGGTGGCAACCAATGCAAATTCTGAATTACCAGAAGATTATACAGACACAAAAGTTATCTTCCAAAAGGACGAATGTTCTAGAGTAATGATTCCAAATGACTTTTAATAGCGACTTCAAATGGACATATTGCATTGTTACTTTAAAAAGGAGATTAGAGCTCCCATTTCTTGATGTTTTTTTTATATACAGATGATGTCTTGAAAGAGATGGTACAGAAAAATCCAGTCACACTCAGTTTTGTTCAGGCTCTACTTGCACACCCTGGACTGCACTAATGATGCACAAGAAAAAGAATCTCACTTGTGACAGATGTGCTCTCCCTCACCCCTCAGTTCCTTTTCCTACAGTGATTCTTTAACTGGATATTGTTTTTTATTTGTGGAGAGGGAAAACAGAAAGTTTTGAAGGAGTTACTAGCCATAAAGAAGTAAGACAGCAAGTTAAGCCATTATTCGGAAGCATTCATGCGGTAAGTGATGACAGCACAATTTAGTTACTGCTTCACAAACACACCAAACAATTACATATAACACACAGTATATACCAAAGACCATTGAAAGCAAATCATACTGCTGACCAAAAGACACATAGCAAAAGAAGAAAAAATAATTAAAACTAATGGGACAGAAAACTGCTATTAAAAAGAGCAGTATTTAATTTTAAAGTAAGGGTAAAAGTTTCGTATGATACTAATTCTATTATAGTTAATATAGAACCTGGAGTAATAATACCATAACAACACATTAATATATTAGTTGTACAGCAGAATAATACCCTAGGTTTTGCTAATAACATTCAGCATGTGGTACATAAACCAAATTCTGCTATACTTATGAACTTGTGACTTTCTACACAGTATTCCTGCTAATTAGGTGAAGAACTTGAGGCACATGAGACTACAAACAGCAATGTGAAGAAGGAGCAACTTTGGACAGTATTTTCAAGTTCTTAAGAACTGTAAAGAATAAAATGAGGTTTTAAAAAACAAAACCACAAAAACACATGTCAAAAATAACTTTTTTTGATGACCAAAAGCTACCACAGTACAGAACATTATTTGCATAGATTAGAAGAAGTCACACCATGATTTGAACTACTTTAGAATAGGGAGTTTTACTTGTTCATTTTTCTTTTATGTAAAGGAGGAACATCTCCTACATTATATCTCTGCTAGCATAACTGATGGAAGACGTGGAGGCAAAATAGTACATTTATAAGCAACTGGATGCAGTAGTGACAATCAGATCCACTGCCGACCAAGTCATTGCCTGTTTGGATTGCAAAGGAAGATAATAATGAAAATGCAGTATTGCGGCTTTGAGGAAGACCTTAGAAACCATGTAACTCTCTAGGACTCCCTTCAGGGGGGGATTACAGAAGCAAAACTGAGAGCTAAGCCATTCTCAGTTTCTTGGGGGCCTATGATCCCACTCACCTTCAAAGCATTCCAACTCTGGGGTCTGTGAGCCTGAGCTGCTGGACTCTTCAATCTCTTGTCTCCGCTGCTCCACTATTCCATCCAGATCAGAATAGTCTTCATTGAAATCCTGATGGGGAGAAAGAGTCACCAGAAAGGTCAGCCAAGCTCTAAATGTAAGCAACCTTATTTTCTCTGACCTCTCTTCAGAAACTGAACCAACAATTACAGATTTAAAACTGTTTAACCATTGACAATCTCTGATCTCAAGATGTTAAGATCAACTTAGCAAAACAAGCTTCGTATGATCACCAGAACTCAAGTCTCATTCCCTGTCTTTATTTAAGTGAAAAGATTAAGTCTGTGTGCAAAAGACAGACTGTTAAATTAGACAAACTGAGAAGTCCAAGAAAGGTGTCACTAGAATTAGACTCTGGTCATCACATGTGGCTACACAGTTCTTTCAGATGTCTGAACTGGCTCACAGAGAAATGAGTGCAACTTCAAAAACTGTTCATGGCAGAGGAAGAGGCAACTTTAAGTCAGTACAGAGTGCTGTGAAACATGACTGCTAAAGAGAGATACGTAGAGCTTACAGACTTTGGAATATATTCAAAGCCTATGCATGTATATACATTGCATGTGATAAGATCAAATTAAACCTATGCTAATCATTCCCACTGCTTCCTAATGTTAACAAACCCATGGAAGTTTTGGAAACACACACCATGATTTCCTTCAGTTTTCTTTCTTCAGACTTTCTAAGTAGTACTTGTAATGAAAGGTGCTATACAACAGAACAATCATCTAAGCCATTTACCAAGGACAGAGTTGTAGCACGATCCGCCCTGAAGCTGTTTTCTGCAGAAGAGGGATTTGAACTGTTGCCCATGCTCATATCCTGAAAAAAGCAGCAGTGTTAACAAGAACACTCAGAAACTACCTAGCATTTAAAAACAGTAAAGCAGTAATAATGAACACAAAGCTACACACCATCTTCACTGCTGTTGGTACCTACCTCAAGATGTCTACAGATAGATTTTAATAGCCTGTAGGTGGTATCTCTCGAGAGCAAGGAGACAAACATGTACTGAAAAAAAAAAGTTCCAAAACTGCTTGAGAAAAGTCATACAGTAAAAGCTTTCTCTTACATAAATAAAACTGACAGACAGTTTTGCTGATTAAGTAACTATTGTCAAGAACTTACACATAGCAGGAAAAACCTCCACTCCTTCTAAGCCTCACCTGTCGTTAATCACAAGAAACACAGAACAGGCAAATAAAAGTTACCATGTACCACTGCAGGGATCGAAGCATAGTCCAGATGCATTCTTTTTTTAAGAAGGCTTTGCATACTTTTTAAATCTACCTCTTAAAAACAAAACAAAGCAAAAAAACAAAAAACCCAACACAACAACAACAACAAAAAAATCACAAAAAAGGCCCAATAAAAAAAAAACAAACAAAACCAAAACCCAAAACCAAACACAAAAACCCAAACCAAAAAAAAAACTAAAAACCAACACAAATCAACTACCACAACTCAGTTTTTGAACAGTCTCCTGTACCCACAAGATGTTTGTGCAATGCAAACAGGCTGGTTCTAAAGCTGCACTTAGAATAATCACATTTCTTACTCACTTATGCAACTGTGTTGCATCACTTGAGTACCATCACAGGCAACCATATTTTGTGCATCTAAGATATTGCTGGTCAGGGAAGAGACCCATGTAAGTGAAAGAATACAGTTACAGCTGCCAACGAGCTCAGGAAAACTGACCCAGCTGTCTCAGTTCACCCATTGCTATTACACAGCAATCTTGGAGAACAGGGAATGAGAGATTACAGAGAGCAGGTAGCAAATATTGACTCTATTATTGTTTCTTACTTTCTCACCAAGTTCTATATAGCTTTGTTTACTGCAGATCCAAGGAAAAAAGACAGGGAGTAAAAGGGAAAAAAAAGGTCATTGCCTGTCAGGAGAGAGGGGGCAGAAGCTAGAATTCCCTAAGAAACCAGATCCTCCAAGGTCCTGAGTCTAAATGCCCACATGTGACCAACTCCTATTGCTGTTTAAGTGGCCACTTGGCACTTTCAAGAACCCCCACATTACTGCCAACTGGGGGGCAGAGAAGGGAAAAGTAGAAACAAAAAGGAAAAAGAAAGGAGGCAAAGTGTAATCAGCTTCACTCTCTACCAGTACTTACCCTATCTGTGACTGTTGCTATGATCACAGCATTTGGCACAAGAAGGGCAGTTTTGGTTTTCTTCAAAAGTGTCACTGAGAGCACAGGTATACTAATCTAAAATGAGATCAACATAGCATTAGAGCCCCAGTGTGCAGATACAAATCTGCATGCTCTTTCACAAGGAGCCAACCTACCAACTGTGATAAGGAAGTCCTTAAACACTCCCCAGAGATTTCTCCACTAAGTCCCTGATTACTAACATTTCATGTGGAACATATGTGGTTTCACATTATTACTATTTCTCAACTATTTCTGCTTCTGCTTTTATCAGGTGACAATCCAAGCTTTTGTTCGTGTCTTCCTTTCCTTATCCCTTCTGGCTCTTATAAGACTACAGGCTCAGTTCACTGTGGATCTGAAGAACAAACCATTCAAAGTGAGGCTTCTTTGTTTAGAAACACGTCAGAGAAGAGAGGCTTGCTGAGGAACGAATATAAAAGTCTTCTCATGACTTGCAGATACTTCAGCCTGCAATGAGTAAACAGCCTGTCCTTCAGTAATGTTGAAAGCTCCAGTATCCACACACCCACTGACTAATAGGGATTTCTACGTGTGCCATCCAGACTGTCTGCATTTACATTGAAAAGTTCTCAAATTTCCTTCCTGCTTTATGTTTACATCCAGCCCCATAAGTGTAATGCCTGCTAAGTTTTAAAGTACTTAACTTCTGATATTCTGGATGAGCTCTTTTTGTAAACCCCATCTTACAAAGGACCAAGTACCTGGTCTGACTTCCAGTTGAAAAGCCTTAAGTTTAGCAAGTTAGCAAATACAGTATAGCTCCTGTTAAAACTTTCACAAGCACACGCTGTCACAGCTACCTGAGTAATTTGGCAGCAAGATTAAAAGTGTCCAAAGATTGTCAAATAAATGATCACAGCACTGAATTAAAAACCTATCAGTGCAGGAGGAGAATGAAGCTACTCTGCCCATAGTTTCGTAAAACTTTGTTCAGAACCTTTTGTTACCTTACATTTTGTTCAGAATAGCAAGACAACGTAATGAAATGAAAAACTGTTTCATGTAACAAAGCAGTACATTTGCATACATTAGTCTGAGCAATAGATTGCTACCACTGTTGGAGCATGGCTAGTCAAGCACCTGCTTGTCATGTAAGGGCGAGAAACTCACTCTTGGTACATAGTTTCATTAAAGTGTGCTAGCAGAAAAAACCCAAACCAACCCAAAGCATATGATTTTAATTATTCTTAGGCCCAGGCCTGGTCTAAAAATCTGTAACTCTGGTCAACATTTGTTCTATTGCTGTTTTAACATATTAACTCTTTTAGTCCTGCTTCAGAAGCCATGTTTTCTGAAAACAGGTGATTAAACAGGTCATCCTCTTTAGCTTTTCTTCTTAAACTGGACATTGTATAATTCCACAAAGTTTTGCAACACTTTTAGAAAACAGCTCTTTCTGGGAGTGGGGTGAATGAAGCAGCTACAACATACGTTTGATAGGAAAAATTCATAATCTTCAAGCAGCCAGAACAGAATCTGCATACCTTTAAAAAACCAAAACCACAAACCAAACCAAAACCAAACTAGCAGATTTTTAAGCAAAAATCCTGCTAACAGTAACGATAAAAAAGCAGCTTAGAAGTTTTGCACTTGGTTCAGTTCACCTTGAAAAACTTTAAATCAGAGATGTTAATGACATTCTACTGCACACTATTTTGATGGATAACATTAATCAAGACTAAAGTGTACTTACTTGGGATTAAGTACTTGCTTACTGCATTGTTGCCTCAGCATTAGATTAAAATAGCAAAATCACTGCAAAGTACTTTATCTGGACAAAATAATAATTATTTCAGGAAACAAGGCTTACCTGCAGGCAATTTGGAGAGCAACTAAAATGTGTAAGAAAATGCTTATCTCCAGGAAAGACTCAAGGCCAACACATATAAACAAACCAGAAACATCTGGAATGACAGTGATGTCTTTTAAAGCCTATTCAATCCTGCAGAACCAGTCTTTTATTTTTGAATATGCAGTGTTTACACTGCTGACTCAAATCTCCTGATTTGCATGGCTATTCCCTTCACCAAATCTTTTGAGAAAAAAAAATCTGCAGGTAGAAGAATTTATGTTGACAAATTTATTAGAACATGTAAACGTTTATCTGAAACTTTGACAGTGTATCTGACTACTAAGCATGGTCCTGTCAAACTTGATTTGCTCCTTCCATTACATTATTTTTCATTATATACCTGATTTTCCTGCTTTTTTGTTGATGCTATTCCTAAAAACTTGTGCCTGAAAAAAAGTTTCAAGTGTGTATTTCAGGGATAGAGAAAGCAGGAAGTAAATGGTCAGGTGTATCTCCTTCATGCTTTATTTTCTCTGCAATGCTTTCTGAAAACAATGACCCAGAATTGCGTAATTTGGAATATCACTACAGCCACATCTACAAATACTGTCTACTCTACCTTGTCATGTAATATGTTTCTCCTTTTCATTGTACACATAAACATGCATACCTCTGCATTTTAAGCCCTCTAGACAAAGATAATTTTTCTAGTATAACATCATTATTATTATGCTTCTTTTTTCCCCAGAAATTACTTGGTAGGGTTCTACTAGATTTTTGTAAATATTTAGCTTAGTTTGAATTTAGAAAGCTGTCCCACAGTTTGAAGTAGTCTTATTTATTTCTGGTGAATGGTGGATTGCTAGTACATCAGATTCAATTTTAATGAAACTAATTGCCAAGATAGCCGCTACAGTATCCAACCATTTGTTTATTTCCTTTTGTGCCAAATGGCTTTCACCAACATACACACCATCTGCATTAACATACTGCCTCTGACTAACAGAATCCATTAACCAGGAATCAACAATAACTGAATTTCTTAGGCCAAGCAGTAAAACAATAACCCATAAGGTCAATATGAACAATGTACCATTAATAATTTTAAGCATTCTGTAAGCCTATTCCAACTTTTTAAAAGCCGTTTCAAAGACAGATGGTGTCCCACCAAAACAGATGACAGCAGAGAAATGAGATACACTGAACTCCTGAACAGGTTTCGACACCCAGTTCACTGAGGGTCTGGATCTAACCAGGAACTATGTTCAAGGAAGTACTTGAGAAAGATGCCAAAGAAATCATTCCAGCAAATCCAGCTCTCTCCCAATAAAAACTCAAAATCAAAGCAGGGTTCATGTAAACAGAACTACTCCAAATGCTCCAAATCAACAGAACTAGAACACAGATCTTTTTTGGAAAGGATTTATTTTTATCTGTATGCATATTATTCAGCACAGGGGCCCAAGCCCTAGGTTGGTCATATCTGCCCCAAGAAAGCATAAATGATGATCTGGTACATTAGGATCTTCCTGACTGTACATGTCTCATTTCTGCTCTTTATACTAGGCTCACAAGTAAAAACCTAGCAAATTGGCTCTTCTTTCCCTATTCTCAGTTTATGCAGAACAGGAGCGCTAGAATTATCCTTTAAAGACCTTTGCCCCTCAACTCAGAAGCCTCTTTAAGTGTCTTAATATCCCATATCTTTCCTTCCAGTTCCCCATCTACAGACTTAACAGTTCTTATACTTCTCAGCCTCCCTTCCTCCTCTTCTCCATACTTACCCCAAGGGGGACATTTTTGTATAATTTATGCTACATGGGGTTGGCAATGCTCTCACTGCTGCATATAAGATCCTTTCCTTTCATCTGTTTGTGTTTTGGTTTTGTTGTTTTTTTTTTTCCAGACAGGAAGTCTTTAAGAGAGAGACTTTGATCTTTAATAATAAGGCTCCAGTTCTAATGTGACTTTCGGGCATCACTTCTGAACAGTGACTGCACTCAGTAATACATAGAAGTATTTATTAGTAGTGTTCTAGCCTTGCATAATAATGTGAACTTCTGGTGATGAACAAAGTGTTAAGGAATAACATCACTCTTCTGTACATAAAGATTTTACTAACCTTGGTGTCTTTACCGAAAACCTTAGAATGGAAGCAAATCCAGTTTTCAGAAAGGAATAATTTTCCTTGGTACAGAATTTCTTTCTGAAGAGCACAGGTAAAGCCTGAAACAAATAGATACTCTATAATCTTTAAGGTAACCACAACCCAAGCCAACTATTATCAGTTTGGCTTTTGTTTCGCTCTTTTTCCAAAGCTGTAATATGTATATGTTTACGGCTTTTGATAAACATTGTCAACCCTTGAAATATTCAGTAAATTTAAATAACACTGACAGGCTCAGGAGATTTCACAGGCCTAAGTTTAGATTCAAAATACCTGAAGGACAAAGACTGAAATGCAACTGGCTCCCAGAAGCCAAAAATTCTTTCTAAGAGACTACTACTACCTAGCTTCCTATAAATGTTTTTACTACCTTACAGGTAACAATATTATATAAATGTGAAGAGTTTAACGAAAAGGTTTTAGCTTCAAGCTTTTAGATCCATAGCAGTTATCTAGAACAAGTGCCAACAGAGGTACAACATGTGTAAAGTAATACTGCTTTTACTTCACAGCCATTAAGCAAAGCATTTCTCACGCATTAACTCTTTCCCTTTCAAGAAACATTCTTATACCTATGTAGAATTGTGTTATAACTACCACAGAGTACAGCAGAATCTTTAAACATTTCAAGTTGTAGAAGTGTTTTAGATCTTAAAGCATCATCAACGGCAAAAACTTCAATTAATCATTTGACCAGTGCTGTCTCAACTAACGCCTTTAATAAGGAAGCTTCAGTACCAAAAAATGTACTAGGTTACTCTGCTAAGAAGTGCAAAGGGAGCTATGATTTCCAAAGATGCCCAGTGTCTGAAGATTTAAGTTTTGCAAGATCACAACAAAAACACCTACTGCAAGCAGGTGAAGCCCTTGTAGCTCTAGGCAGCTGGAGTTTCAGGTTTTTAAAATTTAGGTAGTCCGTCTTGTACATCACCACAGTTGGCAGGAAACATTATTTTTGATCCACAGCCAGCAATGACAAGGGAGTTAATACTTACTTTGTTTCAGTGGCTCATCAATAGGAACATCTAGAAACAGCTTATGAAAGTGTGCATTTGCCTTCAGCTAAAAAACAAGAAAGCCCACACTCAGAGACACATACCTTATTAGACAGTATTAAAATCAAATGACCCACTCCACTTCCTGTCCTCTTAGTACATTCTCATTTTTGACCACTTGGTTTACAATAAATTCTCATTTTTGCTATGTGACTATTAAGTCTGTATTTTGCTTACACCCACACTCTGATGGTACATAACACACTGATAAAAAAGGAACCTACGTCCTTATACAACCATGAACTATAATATTGCTAAACAAGGGGGCTCTCATGGGAGGTATGTATTTGTTCTTGCTACATGCAATTAAACAAGCCTGTCCTCTGGCCTACCTGATTTGAGGCACGTTTTTTCCTTTCAATCTTGGAGTGACTCTTGATATCCATTGTCAGGAATGGACTATCTGTGCTGATCTTTGTCCTGAAGATACAAAAAGGCCTTGTCAGTTTGGCCTCAGTTCACTAGTCTTGGTAAGTTACTAACAGGATGTGCTTTTCCATGAAACATATTAACCCTTTAATAACTATTATCTGATTCATCAGGGATTATATGTCAATAAAGAGTATATATTATTATTAAACTATGCTGACTCTCACTGAAGCTCTTCTTTTATTCAGAAATAATATCTTGAACTGCTACTTGTAAAAAGGTAAAGAAAGTTCAAGACATTTTTACATCTTAATCAATGACCACAGTGCTTAGGTCCACATTTGTTTGTTTCTTAGTAAAATGTGAAATACTAGCACTATGCATGTTGCTTACCAATGTCAGATAAAGTAAGGTAAAACTTGGTAGCTGAAAGTGCAAGGCAGTATACAGAAAGCTGTGAACTTTTATTACAAAATCTGAGCACATTTGGAAAGTGCTAGTGAGAAGAAACAGGTGCACAAGTCAGAGGATGGCTATAAACTGTGTAGTACAGTGCAATGAAATCATTAAAATAGCCAGCAATCCTAGAGGAGGTGAAATGGAATTGTGAGCGCCAGTTGTACAGGAGGCTGCACCTGTACAGCTATAGCCATATGTATTGGAAAAACAAAACCAACCAAAAACCCAAAAACTCTCGAGCAGAACAAGTACAGAGGAAAGCCTTTGCAGATGGCTGGGAAAGGTTTTGTTTGTTTCATAAAGGAGAAATTAACGGCATGGACTGTTCAGAAAACAAGAACGTGTAGGATAACAGCTTCATAAATCAGGAAGAGACAAACATTATTCTTGAGAGCTATTTAGCACAGAACAAAAGCATATTAAGCATTTTTTAGAGGCCTTCAGATGCATATTGAACAGCAGGACTGAAGAGCAAAATGAAAATCACAACGGGACTCCTGTACTGAATGACTTGAAGAACATATTGTGCTTCAGATTCAAGGGGGAAAGGAATACACTACAAAACTTTCCATTACTGCAACTTATCCTGCACAATAAGTTTTCTTTACTTTCCTAAACATGAGAGGTTCAGGATTTCCAGTAGAAATTGTAAGGGTGACACGAAGAGAACCCCCAAGTAATGGAGATGCAGCTGGATTTAGAAAAGTGATTGTAGAGCAGGGCTGATTCAGGTAGAAGGAGGACTGGCTGCAGATCTCAAGTGGCCCCTCACAGAACAAAACTCTAGAATACACTGTACACATACTTGTGTGCGTATGTAAAGCACTGGTCAAACTGAAAGGCACAGTGAATTTTTTTTTTTTTTTTAAAAAGGCTCTTTTGCCAATCCCTGCCCAGCACACACTCCGTTACATTGTCAAAAGTAAGACTGGAAGGACAGTTTGCAAAAAAAAAAAAACCCAACAAATCTCCTCAAAGATGCTTCAGGTAACTGATGTTTTTTAAATATCAGCTTTGCGACCAAAACCACAGTCAGGCTGACTGCTGACTTTTGCACTGGCTGCTCAGTTGACAAAGTGAAAGGGATGCAAAATTTGTATTCAGGCCCTCCTAGTGTGATTTTAGTATCATTTGCTTTCTTTTAGAAGAGTTTCAAATGCATTCCAGTTCTTCAAAAAGGAAGAATGACTGTTTTTGCAGAGACATTACAGTAATGATGCAATATACAGCTCATAGTCCAAAATTAAAACTTATGTCATAGTTTTACCATGATCAATCAATACTCCAGAATTAAAGTGTTCTGATAAAAACTCAGTACTCAAACTGCAGATCAGTTTGACTGCCTGTGAAATTTTCTGTGAAAGGGATGTAACTAGTAGTAGGAAATAGTGCAATGTATTTTTAACTCCAACAAGGAAGCTATGGCAGCCCAAGTCTAAATTCTGACTGGTGGGCAACAGCAACCCCTGGAATGTGGCTCTGATTACTGTTTGCAAGTAGGATGTTTGATAAATCTTGCTATTCAGTGTAGCTTCCTGAAAGGGTTGTAAGCATTCCTTCTGACTAGAACTGACAGCATTTCTGACATTACCTAGCAACACCAACTTTCTTCTGGTCATCAAAATATTCCATTTCACTGGTAGGGGTCTGCAACACTGTAGGTAATTTTCCTGCCTTTCTTTTTTCATCTGTTCCATTTTCTCCATCTGGACTGCAGAGGGAAAAATAAAATAATTAAGAAGATACAAATGTGTACTGCAGGATTCATACTGATGTCAAATGGCACTGCAACATGTTGACAATGCAGCACATATTAAAGAATAAAATTATGACATGTCTTTTATAGTAAAGTCCTGAAAAGTCTTCATCTACTGACTTGACAGTAGTATATACCTGAACAGTATTCTGAGCTCCAGCACTGAAATTTCAGCAATGAAGAGAGGAAAACTGAAAAACGCCATGGACATTTCAGCCCTCATAAAATTTGTAGCTCGAACTTCCATTCCAAAGAGAATGCCTTGTTCAGGAAAAGGTCATTCCATCTTCAGTACTCAGATGTGATGACGAAGGGAAATTAATTTAATTGGTGAGTTTGGAGAAAAGTATCTTGTGTGATAGTACTTAGTTCTTAGCAGATGATTTGTGGCTCAGCGTTGCACTCTAACTTCTTGCAAGAGATGGTTCTTTTTCCTTTTTAAATATACACCAATAATTGAACTGAGTAATTTAAGGTTAAATAACAGAAAAGGGGAAGTGCTATGAAATACATTAACCAAGGCACTGCTCTAAGTTTCATGCTAGTGAAGTGTTCAGAAGCACATTATTTGTCAACATATTTTAGAAGTCAAAGGAACTTCATCTCTTCTGATTTGAATGGTTTCTGTGAAACAAAAAACTTGCTGACAGACAGATGTGTCAAGTTCCACACACTGCAGAAAGCTTTCTGAATTTCAGAAAGTTTTCTTGTTTGGCATTAACCTTCTCCAGGACCTGAGAAATTCCTACTCCTAGTAAAAATTATGCTGTGTCATATTAATTAGGATTTTTCAAGAGGAAAATAATTAAATACAGCAATTTAAATAGAAACTGTTTTCTTGTTCCCTTCAAAACTAGCTTGAGTAAGAAGCAATGAACAGAAATAATGTGAGAGAGATGTGGTCGTAGGCACAGTTTAGAAAGTGAGCTTCAAGGAACAACTGTTGTCTTTGACAGCTCCAATATAAGCTTACACACGTGAACACTTCCCAGGCTATGTAAGAGGTAACAAAAACTCTGGAACTGTACAGTGGTTACTGTCTTTAAATCCCCACAACCACACCAACCTTTCTACAAAGCTTCTTCAGATCCACCCTAAAGGACACCCACACTACTTGGTCCATCTGGTAACAGGTCTAAAAAGTTCAAAAGCCACAAGAAGTTACAACAAACTAGTTCCCCAGACCACAAACTGCAGATCAGTTATGTAGGAGGAAAACTGCATCTTGAATAACCAGAGATTCAACTTCGATTGTTTGCAAAACTGTAGCCAAACTAGAGTTTCCCTAGGGCTTAATGTGAGTGAGCATTGGTGCAACCCCTCAGGTGCATTCCCCTCTGTTAATGGAGCATACATATCAGGTCATCATGTTACCTTAGAAACCCTCTTATCCTGCTTCATCTCTTTTATACAAACAGGATTAGTTTTGCAACAGCTGTTAGACTGCTGCACTATTGCAAATGATCAATCAAAAGAGCACAGAGTAACTTCTCCCCTAGTGTCCATAATCATGCTTAGTACAATGTATGAGGAAACATCCATCAGAAGTACAGTGATGTACGGTATCTTTTGGTTCTCTTGGGTAACTATTGGATTTGCTGACTAGCTGTTAGGCTGAAAGGCTTTGACGTAGGAACCCAAGTATCACAAAAGGCCCAAATACTAAGAGGTAATGTTATCTAAGCTACTCTTATACCAGAATTGAGTCTATTCAGACAAAGAAATTGGTTATTCTTTCAGAAACCAAAAGCTAAAGGAAGAGGCTCAAAAAATTACATGATCCCAAATCAAGATGACAGCCTTTGGCAGGCTTAAAAGCAGAGGAGATAGAGCAGGGCAAAGACTGTTAATACTCAAAAGATCACCCCCTTCAGGCTCAGAAGCAATGCATGCAATGCATGCTTACAAACAGGAAGTTGGGCAGGAATGTCAGAGGCCTGAGTGCATGGGCAAGGAGCTCCTAGACAAACTTTAACACAAAAAGAAGGCCTACAGATGGTGGAAACAAGGATGAGTAGCCTGGGAGGAATACAGAGAAATAGAGCAGCCAGGGATCAGGTTTGGAAAGCTGTGGTCAACGGTTCAATATCCATGTGGAGACCAGTAAAGAGCCTCAGGTGCTGGTGTTGGGACCAATCCTGTTCAACATCTTTGTCAGTGACACTGGCAGTGGGACTGATGCACCCTCAGCAAGTTTGCTGATGACAATAAGCTATGTGGTGTGGTTGACATGCAGAAGGGAAGGGATGGAACCCAGAGGGACCCTGACAGCCTCGAGAGGTGAGCCAATGCCAACCTCATGAAGTTCAACAATGGTAAGTGCAAGGTCCTACACCTGGGTCAGGGCAATCCCAAGCACATATACAGGCTGGGTGGATGATGGATTGAGAGCAGCCCTAAGGAGAAGGACTCGGGAGCACTGGTTGGTGAGAAGCTCAAGATGTCCCAGCAATGTGCACTTGTAGCCCTGAAACCAACCATGTGCAGGGCTGTACCAAAAGCAGCATGATCAGAAGGTTGAGGGAGGGGATCGTGCCCCTCTACTCTGTTCTGCAGAGAGTCCCCCTCTCTGCAGTGCTGAATACAGCTCTGGAGCCCCCACCACAAGAGGGACAGGGACCTGCTTGAGTGAGTCTGGAGGAGGCCGTGAAGATGATCAGACAGCTGGAGCCCATCTCCTATGAAGACAGGCTCAGAGAGTTGGGCTTGTGCATCCTGTAGAAGAGAAGGCTCAGAGAGACTTTCAGTCCCTAAAGGGGGCCTACAAGAAATCTGGAGAGGGACTTTGTAAAAGGACATGCAGTGACAGGACAAGGGAGAATGGCTTTAAGCTGACAAGTGGTAGGTGATCTAATCTAAATCACAAGGGGTGATTTAGATTAGACATTAGGAAAAAATTCCTTACTGTTCAAGGCCAGGTTGAACAGGGCTTTGAGCAACTTGGCCTTGTGAGAGGTGTCCTTGTCTGTGGCAGGGGTTTGTAATTAGATGACCTTTAAGGTCCCTTCCAACTCAAGCCATTCTGTGAATTACCTATCTAGGAAGCATCCTGGAGACATACTGGCAACATGCTTCAAGCAGAGATGACTGCAAGGGCTTAAGATGAACTGTGTTAATTCTTGAAAGAACACCCTGCCAATCATGCTGCAGACCAAAGGCATCCTCAGCATAGACTTTCCTTGACCCATCACTCCCTGAAGGGGTAATCATCTCAACCTTCCTTTTACAAGGCCTAAAGTCTTAAACCTTCTTTCATAAGGTTTGGCCTAACATTCCACTAAACATCTTCACTATGCCCCAAAAGCCTGAACAAGCCTTTTTTGGTTGTGTAATCAGAATTCAGAGTGCTTTAGCTTGCTTTCATATTTTACACAGTTGAATTATTTCACCCCTAGACTGAAGAAAATACATTTTCCATTGTAAAGCCTGTTTAGACTCCTGCTGTCCTACTCATATCAGTTTAGAGTGGTTTAGGTACTGGAAAAACTAACAATAGTCAAGGTCAAGGATTTAAATGTCTGTTTCTACAAAATCTGGCCACTTGGAAGCAAAATGCCTTCAGTAGCACTACAGCCATGCTCCAGTGTTAAGTGGCACAAGGCACTCTTTATGGGAGAAAATACATCTCCTAAAAATATATGCCTCAGAATAATGTTATGATTTCATTGACCTCTAAACCCAAGTATCACTTCTACTGTGCAAATGGAAAACCAAATACTGACTAGCACTGAGACTCCAAAACTGTCAAAACAGACAGAAAATGAGCTACAGCTACCCTAGTCACAAAACAGCAGAGCTACTTAACAGCTGCGATAATAAATGTTAAGGATAGCCATAATGTATGTGTTTGGTATTTGTATAAACCCAGACACTTAGTACACAGCCTGTACTTAAGGCTGAAAAGTGAAGGAAGTAAAGCAGCTGATTCTGAATTACAGCATTTCTTATGTATTTTGTATGACAGATACACAGCCAACAGATGCATTTATATTGAATATGGAGATACACAAAGCATTAATCAAGAAGCAGAGATTTGAAACCCTGCATGAGGGAAAGGGTCAGTTTGTTAATCAGAATAGGTATGATTTAAGTGCCTCAGGTTGTTCAAGGAGCAGACCCATTCTCTTCTCATGAGACAGCAGTCAAACATGGTATAATGGAGACAAAGTTATACAGCTGCACATTAAATGAATATGGCATGCATATGGGTGAACACACATGCATATACATCATATGTTTCCCTATACATTTCTAAGCTGAAACAGGTCTGCAGGCACAGGTAGAATCCCTTTTACAGCTATCACTGAAAGAGGAGCCAAACCAATAGCTAAAGACTTTTTAAAGTTGTCAATCTTACTTTATATATGAAGGTAATTAATTTCAGAAGTATTTACTATGATCTATTTCACAGCTTGGAACACAATTGCCGACCTGTGAGTAGTTTTGTATGTCTGTGTTGCTATATTTTTATTAAAAGGATGAATGGAATTTTTGAGTTAATACTGAACAGAACCCCCTTCAGCACTGTTAAGAATAGAGGAAATCCTGAATTTTTTTTCTTCAGCTGAACAGACATTTCACATAATAAGCAGATCAAGTTTTGCACTTGGTGATCAGCAAGATCACTTTGACACTGCAGATGTTATTAGTAAGTATGTAGATTCTCCTCTCTAAATACCATCTATTATTAACTATCTGTATTCCCTGTCTAATCAAAATCAGACTGCTATCAAGTTCGGCAGAAAAACAAAACCAAACAAAACACCACAGAAGAATTCCCTGTGCTCTGAAACATGAGACACTATAATGAGATATTTTATGAAGTTAACACTGGAACAGCAACATAAACCATTTAGCTCTCTTGTCAAGAGTTTCCGTTTCAGATACCCAGTTCAAAAAGCAAAGGTCTTCTCATACATATTTTCACTCAACTCCACAAGATTCCCATGATGCAATTTTTATGGGAGTCCAAGCAGGGTTACCAACAGCTATTTTCATGAAAACAGCCAGGGCTAAATCCAGTACATGACACGAACCTTCAACAGGTGCATTTCAGAACAAATGTGAAGAAAGAGATCTTAGGGGAGATACTCATTCACATCTGCTTTGGACTGGAGCATGTGTTTTTTTTCATTTTCCAACTCACTGGCAGCCTTTTGGAGGAAAAGATTTCCTACCTTCTAGTTCTAGCCTACCTTATTTTTTAACCCAGAACAAGACAAAAAATAGGACCACAATTCCTACTGAAGAGGAAGTATGCAACCTCATATCAGATCCCATTTTTATCTTTAGCTTACAGAGCTAACTGGAAAAAAAGTAAAAGAAAGAAGAATTCCTGACATACAACTGACCAGGGTACAGAAAAGAGGGCAAAGGCACTTACATGTAAGGTCTACCAATTGTTCTATGCTGAATTCAGAAAACAAAAGATAAATACTGCATCTAAACATAATTCACGTGTTCAGTATGACGTCCTAGGCATCTGTCAATTAGATCTTCTCCATAACTCAGGCAGAAACAACACAAATCTCTCCCTGGAACAATACAAGTATCTTTACAAATGGGTCTTGATCATCAGAGCATAAGCATAAATGTTTGGCTTCATTACCTGAAACTACATCTCTGTTTTTTTTGAGAAAGAATTCCAGAGCAACATGCCTTGACATGATACAAGATTTGGCTGTTAGTTTTCCAATGTGACTGTGATTTTGAAAAAAGTTTATGCCACAGAATCACATCAAACTGAATTAGTTGTGTTTTTTTTTAATTTGAAAAGGCAAAAATAAATAAAAACAGACACCAGCAATTCTATTAATAGATGCTATTAAGAATGCAGAACAGTTACAGATGATGATAGAGGTATGGGAGCAATCTTGCCAACATCATTATTCCTTTCTCTGCTGTTGAAGAAAAAAAAAAAAGGAAGAGTTAAGAAATGAAGCTGCCATGAATCACTTGATCAGAAGCTTTTGTTTTATGGCACGTTTAGAAATAATGACTCAATATGCTGCACAGAGACAATGAATCAATGTGCTGCACACAAAGTGTTTTAACCAATGTACATGGGAAAAATAATTCTGGTTGTTCATACAGGTTGTACACAAAGAGAAGGGGTGCCAGAAAACAAAGGTTTTGTAGGTTCTCCAGCAAGAACAGTGCAAAACAACAACTGAGATGAAAATGAACATATAATTGTGTCTATCTCCCATTTCCTCACATCTTCCATTAAGAATGGAAGGGGATCAAAGTGAAATCACTGTTAGAGGTTCACTGTTTACCAAGGGCTTAGCAATGCTGAATTTCTCACCATTATCTCTGCAACCTATGATTTTTCTTAAAGGCCCGCCTCTCTGTTCCCAGAAAAGACAGAACAGTGTAGACGAACTATTATTTCACAGTAGGAAATACTTGCTTCCAACAATGGGTCTCACTGACGCTATTCACAACAGTGCCTTTTGACTCTGATATATATATATGTATATACAGAACCATTTTTTCCTTCCAAAGTCTTGGAAAAAGATATTTTTATAAGAATCAGATGTGACACATGGTGGCCAGATACCTTCTAGGGCCAGCTTGAATTTATTTTCTATCACCAGGACACTGTCTGAATGTTCTGTAAGCCTCCTTTTTTCAGTATGAACCTTTCCCCTGGCCACACACTGTCCTCCACAGCAACATCCACTCTGTCCTATTGTGCCAGAGCATATTTACGTAAACTTTGCCATAGCATTATGCTATAGCATATTTATTGTAAACTCTGACAAAACCAAATGGGCATATATCTAATTTTGTTATTTACTGGATGTTTTTGTACTATAACATTCCTTCTTGTCCAGAAAAGGCCGAACAAACCTAAACGCCCCTTCTTGAACTAGTAGAGCACAAATGGTAGCTGTAAAATTATCATCAAGAAAGTTCTTTGCCTAGGTGGTCTGTCCTTTGTAAACATCCTAAACTAAGATTCCTAGAGGACTAAACCACTGAGGTGCCTATAGGAATGCTAGAGGACATGCCTAGATACGGTTGTTTCTTGGCAGGGCATCAAGAACTGGTGTTTCATAATAAAGTAACTAGAAGGCTTCTTCCCCCATCTGTTCACAGCGGTGAAGGCTTCAGTCTGAATTCTCTACCCTGCTGAGTTTCTCTGCTGCCTGTTTGCAATCTCCACACCATTACCTGCCACTTTCTGGAAGCTTATTAACCTTCAATTTAGTGTGTTATTTTCACAAAGCTAGTCTGTGTCAGGTAGAAGTTTAGTTTAAGGACATGTATTTCAGTACAGCACTAAAGCTCAGCAGAGAAGCAAGAAGAGGCAACTGTGTTCTCCACACATCCACTGATTCTCCATTTTATTTAGGTGTCCCACTTCCCAGTACAGAATTCCATTACTGTAACAATCACCCAAGCATGAAACAGCACATTATGCCATTTTATAAAGAGACAAGGGGCCTTATACACTGGGCTGGCAGGGAGCAGATGCCCATGTCCTCCTGGAATCTCCCACTTCTATTACCTGGAAGAAAAAATGGGAGTTTCAAATATTTGTTTAAAGAAAAAATAATCCCTCTGTAATTTTGAATAGCTCAGAAATCTTCCTAGATAAAACAAGAAGTTTCTTTTTAAGGAAAAGTGAAGAAATGGGGAAAGACAACCTGTCCTACTGTATTCTGATTATCTGCAGAAAAATTATTTGCTTGGTGATGACAATATTTGAAGAGACTTTTGCTGATCAGCCTAGCCGGATCCAGATAGCTACCTATGAATTTTGGTTAAAATAAGTACCACAAAAGAGGTGTGTAAAGGTTGCCAAACCAAACACAAAATCTCTCTGGTGTAACAATAACGTAAGTCTAAAAAGGCTGAAAGAAAAGGAATGGTCTTGGCAACAGCTAAGGTACAGATCATTAATCCCAGCAGCAGTATTATTAGATAAGCACATAATTTCTAACCATATGACTGCAACATTTATGGAGATGGTGGTAAAAAGACAATACTCTGATACTATGTTTATGCATCACCTGTCAAACAGCAGCAGCAAATCCTGCTGACCAAAGCTTATCTATAGTATTATGTTGCCCAACAAACATTTGTCACAGACTGCATATAACTGGCATTTGGGTGTATTTCAAGTTAGCCAAAGAGGCAGCTCAGTACAAAGAAAAGGCTGTTCAGATTCATGGTGTGCATTTACACATAGCACAACTATCTTTAAAAAGTTTCTTTTGCAACCTAGGGATGTATATACAGTGAACAAAGAACAACAGGAATATAATAAAAAATAGGAGCTATTAAAAATCATCACCATGAACAAATGGAGGTCATCCAGAGTGGAAATCTCTTTTCTGTCACACCTCTAATTTACATGATTCACTTTGCAAGGCTGTCCTTTTCAGATCACGCATTACAACTTTTGCTATAAAAAACAGGGAAAAAACTACCAAGGAAGAATTCAAAAATATGGTATTTAACATGTGTTAATATCTTCAACCACTGAACATACAGATCATGAATAAAGTAGGTACATACCTATATCTTTTTCCCTTCACAAAAAAAAAAAAAACAACCCACAGAAGTTTGGCTGCTGAAATGGAGTTAATCTGGTTCAAAGATGAAATAAATTTCAAATCAGTAATAAATAACCTCCCCTTCCTTCTCTGTATTGTGTATAAGAGACATTTTAGGAAAGTCAGTTTAGGAAAAAAGTTTAGGAAAAAAGTTAGGGAGTTGTGATTATGCACAGGTCAGTCAATTAATGTCTTTTAACTTATCAATAGTTACTAGGAAACACCTGTTACGGTAGCATAACACATCAGGCAAACAAACCCATAAAAATCACATTCCCTCTTTTCCCAGAATTATGTAGTTTGCCTGCCTGTAAGCATTTTCCACTGCTTTCAGTAGCATATTTTCCCCACTATCTGCAATGTATTTTTTCTCAAAAAAAAACCCAAAATGCAAAAACCCAGTAACAAAACAACAACAAAACCCTCCACCAAACAAAAACCCTCAAAAAAACACCCACTAAGACTTTCCAAACGTTCTGGAATCTGAAGTCCAGCCTCCTCATTTCTTTAAGTTACACTCAGTAACTGGAAATTACCTTATATTGTAAGAGAACAAAATCTGCCACTTAACGTAGTGGGGTATGTTACCATACAGTAACTCAGCACATTGCCCTAATACACACAGATTTAACTGTATTAGGCCAAACACTACCTGTAGAAACCAAAAATAATATACTGACTTCAACAGAAGCAAGTATGTGTGAAAGCAGAAGGAGGCTGGCATGGAATTCAGACTCATTATTATTATACCTCTGCCATTTCTCCTTAACACACCACACTCTGTTTTCAACAATACAGCATCTGTTCCACCAGCTGTTCCTGCACTGGGGCTGACAGCTTCTGAGGCAGGTCCAGTTCCACAACAAACACAACATACCACACTCTGAAGTCACAAACAAACAAACAAACAAAAATACAAAGCAAGGTCAAATCGTTTTTGACCGATCAGGATGCAATGGTCACAGAACATCACTTCGAAGGTTTTTTTCTGTTCAGGAACTTTTGATTTGCTTGGGAGGAATTCCACATAATGACAAACTTTTTGCACATAGCTATTTTGAGTCTAGATAATAACAGCACCCGCCTTTCACACAGACTTATCTCTGGGGTTGTACAACCCACGGAGACGTACAGCACGCTTTTCAAAGATATAACTGTTGCTAAGCATAGAATCATAGAACAGTTAGGGTTGGAAGGAACCTTCAAACATGCCAGAGAAGCCCATTTTCTAAATCACTGTGAACGTACTTAACTCCTTCTGTATAAAGTTCCTGAATCACTTCCCAGATCTAATCTTGCAATAATAAACAACCCAACAACAAAAAAAAGCCAAACAAAAAACAAACCCAAAAGATCACCCCAAAACAAACCAAACAAAAAACACCACCACCCTGAAACATTTCTGCACCGTCAGTCCTTCAGAAGAACCTATCCCCCAGCAACACTTTTGTGATAGCAGCAGAAGCATACCCAGCTATAAAGTCCACCTCTAAACTGAACATTTTAAGCATACCTCCTGAAAGTTTACATTACAGTACTCACCTAAATCTCCCCTGAGCTTTGAAAAACACCGTAAGATTCCCTGAGCCTCTACAATGCTGCTAGTTTTTTGGGTTTTGTTGTGGTGGTGTTTTTTTTTAAATAGAGGTCAGCATGAGCTGAAGGGAATGAAAACATGAAGGGAATGAAACTCCACCACAACCACAGAGACTTACAAAGTTTTCTAAAAATAAATCTTCAGCAATACAACTTGTAGCGAGTTCACTTCTGACGGAATCAAACCCCCCATATTATGTCCTTGTTCTTCAGCTGAACAATCTGCCCTGTAGCTTCAAGTTAGTCAAACCAAAGTTACTTGATTTCAAAGGTTAACTCACAGCTAAATGAACATGACGGTTTCTCAGAAGGATCCAGCTACCTGTTAAATGGGATTGGCAAATAAATTCCAGCTTTGTTTCCAGCCAGCAACTACTTAAATAGTTTTCTAGTTTAAGACAAAGTGTTTCAACTTCGTTTGCCTACCCAGTCTTTTCACACTCTTCAGGCTAGTATTGCTAAACACTGCAGCTTGCAGCATAACAGACCACCTAGCTTTCCCCTACATCACACCAACCTCCTACTGAACAGCAAAAATTGACAGCTAAAATAGGAGAGTCACAGTGAGTGAGAAGTCCATTTACCACACTGGTTAAAACTGAACCTCACTTTTACATCTGTATCTGATTCAGCAATCAAAAATTAAACACCTGGAGACAAAACAGAGGGAGGCTTCGATTCCTGGCCAACAAACCCCTTCAGTACAATCAACTCTTGGAACAGTTCTCCAACAGCTGAAATGATGGAACGGGCGAGATTCTGTCTGAACTCTTGGAGTTCACCATGGTAAGCATATGGCACTTGCCTTGGCACGTTGGTGGGATTGTGATATAGTCAATCTGCCAGGCTTCCCTATATTTGTACTTCAGCCATTGTCCTCCATACAAAAGAGGTTTTAACTGCCTGGCTTGCTTAATTGCAGCACATGTTCCACATTCATGAATGTGGCATGAACCTGGGCAGTAGTGTCCATTGTTAAGTTCACCCCTTGATCACGAGCCCATAGTTATGTCACATCTCTGCCCTGATGGCCTGAAGTGTCATGGGCCCACCAGGTCAAAAATAATTCCCCCTTATGTTGCCAATCTAAGTCCATCTGAGCCACTTCAGTCTTAGCAGCTTTATCCACCTGTTGGTTGTTCTGGTGTTCCTCAGTGGCCCAACTCTTGGGTACATCTGCACCTACAGCGTATACCTTCACCACCAGGTTCTGTACCCAGACAGCGATACCTTGCCATAGAGCAGCAGTCCAGATGGGTTTACCTCTGCGTTGCCAGTTGCTCTGCTTCCATTGCTGCAACCACACCCACAGGGCATTTGCCACCATCCATGAGTCAGTATAAAGTACTGGCCACTTTTCTCGTTCAGCAATGTCCAAGGCCAGCTGGATGGCTTTCACCTTAGCAAACTGACTCGATTCACCCTCTCTTTCAGCGGTTTCTGCAACTTGTCATCAGGGACTCCACAAAGCTGCCTTCCATCTCTGATGCTTTCCCACAATACAGCAGGACTCATCAGCAAACAAGGCATACCACTTTTCACTTTCTGACAGTTTACTATATGGTTGGGCCTCTTCAGCATGCATCACCTGGTGACATTGCAAAATCTTTGCCCTCTGGCCAGTCTATGATGACTTCCAGAATTCCTGGACGACTGGGATTTCCTGTTTGAGCTCATTGTGTAATTAGTGCAGCCCACTTACTCTGTGTAGCATCAGTTGCATGATGTGTAGAGGAGACCCTACCTTTGAACATCCAGCCCAGCATGGGCAATGGGGGTACTAAGAGGAGCTATTCCTCGAGTTGGTGTAGCTGCGCTGTTGTTGTGGTCAGGATTTGAGAAGCTGCTGTACATGCTGCTGGGGTTGGTGTAGTTGCTGTGCTTGGAGTTGAAGTATCTGCATTGTCTGTTGGTATCCACCCCTTATTTTATGCCATTCATGTCATGCTCAGATCCCGTATTTTAAAATATGGGATATATGTGCATATACAAAATGGATGGCATACAAAAAGATGTCCCTGGATCTGATGTCAAAGCAAAAGTACAACCACTCACTACCTGCCGACTGATACCCAGCCTGACCCGAGCAGTGATCTGGGGCTTTCAGGTAACTCCCCCCAGTTTATATACTAGGCATGATGGGCTGCGGTATGGAATACTCCTTTGGTTAATTTGGGTCAGGTGTCCTGTCTCTGCTTCCTCCGTGTTTCTACTCCTCCCTCGCAAAGCATGAGACTCAGAAAGTCCTTGGGCGGAGTAAACATTACTTTGCAAGAAATAAAAACATCAGTGTTACCAGTGTTGCTCCCAGGCTGAAAGACAAAAACAGAGCACTGCATGAAGGACAGAAATGACTGCTACAGCTGAACCCAAGACAGAAGGTTAGTCAACATATGTGCAATGCCTCTGACATCAGGCTTTCTATACACTGGCTTGGACTCTAGTCCTGTTCTACAGAGAAAAATCTGATACAGATCTTGCATACCTGAAGAACTTCATTTGGTTCACTGGCATTATTCTGCATGAGGGATCAGAACCCAAGGCTTGAAGTCAGAAAGCTCTGAAGGAGATGGAGAAATTACGCCTCATTTGGAACATTAAGTCTCAGACTGATGTGATTACTCCACACAGGATAAAGGACACTGAGAAGACACTTAGATGCCCAGTGTTCTCTAACAAGTTATTTCTGGCAACAGATTTTACTGTGATACATACTTAGGGAATACACCTGCTTAGAGTTCAGGGATACAACACTTGGGAAATAAAAAGCACCCACAGACCTCCTTGGAGTTTCTTTCTGGAGAAAGTGCTTGCTCTCCTTTCTCTGGGAGGCTGTTTAATCTTAAATCTTTGTGAATAAAAGTTTTCTGGGGAGGGGAATCATCCCAGGGTAGAAAAATTTAGGTTGTTTCTGTGTTTTTTGGTTTTTGTTGTTGTTGTTGTTGTTTTTCCTTTTGAGGAGAAACACCCAGATTTTTTCGTTCCTTATTTCACAGATGCTTAATTTCTCAAACAGCATCCTTGGTACTACCAAGTCCCACGTGAACTGGGAGTCTGGTACAGAACTGGACAGCTGCTTGATTCCAGCAAGATTTTCATGTAATGATCATATCATGGCATACAAAAACTTAAAAAATTTGAGACCTTCACTGAAAAGCAAAGACCAATGCAGAAGATGCAGCCTTCAACATCTGGCATCCGCAAGTATCACAGGAAGGAAGTCAGTGTCCTTGGGGAGTGCAGGGGATACCTCCACCCATGGAAGGGGAAGCCTTCTGACTTTCTTACCTTCCATCTGCTAGCCTAAGCAGCCTTTGCCAGCCATCAAGGCCTCCTCTTCCTCTTGAAGAATATTAAGTATTTTTTATCTCTTCACCTGCTCAGTTTATACAGTATCTCTCAGGCTAAAAAGCAGGATAAGGCTATGGCCACACTGGGCAAAGAAGCATGGTGGGGAACTGTGCCAAGGCAAGCAAGCACCCACTGTGTTTCTGGAGCAGTCTGTCCTGTCTCTGGGATAGGAGTCAGGCTGAGCTTGCATTTTACTGCATCTTGCCTGTACAAAAGTTTGTGAACTTTTGACAAAGTTCTGGGTTTTCCTGGCACCCAAAGGGCAGTATCACAGCTTCCCGCTGGAGCCATGCACGTAAATGTTAAAGCACAACTGCTGGGTTTCTGTGCCACGGCAGAGAAGGATTTCCAGGATGCTGCATGGAATTCCTCCAAGCGGTACAAGCCTTGCTCCTACGACTTCGGAGTTTAATGCTGTGACTGGGGCCGCCTCCCGAAGACCGCGTAACTTGGCTGAGGGGAGATGTGTTGGTGCTCAACTTCAGCCTGGATGCGGAGACCCCTCGGCAACTCCCCCCTACAGACTCCAAACCACAGTCGCAGCCCAGAGCCGCGAAGCCAGCCCCGCGCCGCCGAGCCCTGCGGCCGCCTCGGGTCTCTCCACAGCCGCCTCCCCCACCCCGGCAGTCAGCCCGGGTAGGAGCCGCACGGTCCCCGGCCTGGTCAGTACTCACAGCCTCAGGGTGCCCCTGTTCTCCCCCTTTCCAGCTTCCCGCACCACCTTCGGCTCCTCCGCATTGCACCGCTGCTCGATCACGAGCACCATCGTTACCACACACACCACCACCGCGGGGAACTCAACCGCCGGACTTAGCCGCGCAGCCCCGCCCCGAGGCGGGTCCTCTCTCCGCCATACTGGAGCCAGAGAGCGGGTGTAGTGTGGGGTGTTGTGGAATCCTGTTCCGTTGGCTTCGGGCTGACTGTAGCTGAGAAGAGGCCAACCCGGCCCCGAGAGGCGGGTTCAGTGTGGCTCATCCGTTACGTGCCTTAAATGATTCAGCCGGGACCTTGTGTGAGACGGTGCTTCTCGCGGTCCCGAACAAAAGGCGCCTTCAATGAGCGAGCGGGGCCCCGAGGTGAGGGCAGCCGAGCTGGCCAGTGAGCGGCGCGCGGGGCTGCTTGCCCCGGCTCACCAAACAGGCGGTATTCCAAACACCGATTCCAGTGTCCAGGCAGCTGTACTAACACGAATTTTTATGGTGACTATGTGGCACTTCCACTTGCGGCTGGCTGCGGTGGCTTTTTGTTTCCCGAGCAGCTTGGGCTGGTTTGTCTGCTAGGGAAACGACCTGGCGTTGTACAAAAAGCAATGAGCGTAGCCTTCACCTGACTTTTAGGCTGTTGAAAGAGGGAAGTGCAAAATAAAATATACTCTTTTGTTCAGAAGTAAACTTAGTTCTGCTTTGTATCTAAGCAACATTGACCTTGATGGCAAGTAATAATAGCAAGAAGGAAATATTTTGGATAAATGTTTCATGATGGCCAGTTAGAACTGGACTAGTGGTGGGCAGCTTGCCAATGGAACTTTCCAAACCAAAAGTTCAACCAAAGAAAGAAGTGATGATGCAAGAAATGACCACCAGTGATATCAAAGACCAAATACCACGTATGCCTGTATTTATGGGGTACATAACTAACTAATGTTTATCTATTATTCAAAGTAGAAACCAAGGCATACCTGGATGAGAAATGAGAAGTAATTTACATGAAAGATTATTCAGACCTGTTAGGTCTTGCATCTGTGAAACTTTGGTTGCTGCCTCTGTGCAGCACCTGAGCAGATTTGGTGCTGCATTGCAGTCTCTGTCTCCCCTTATGCCAGACACAACCTCTTGCTATATAGAGGCACCCTATTTATCGAAGTGATAATAGGATAGGCCCTGTTTCAGCTCTCTGGGCTGCGAGTAAAGCTGAAACTGAAAGAGCCAGGGAAGGCAGGGTTGGCATCCTGTGTCTGCTTGGACCCAGGACCCTTTGCTGGGGTGCAGCAACCTCTGTGAGGCCTTGGGTTCCATGGGAATTATTCTCGTATCAGTGAACGCTACCAAGGCATGCACAATGTGTTTGGAAACAGTAGGTAAAGTGACTGCCTACCCTTCATCTCATTTTTGGAGACTTTCCATTACATTAGAAAGGTATTGGTTGCTATTTTAGTGCCAGTTTTGAGGCCAAGTCAAACTATTCTGCAGTCACTCCAGCAGAGTAATTCTGGGTTACAGTAGGCAAAAATCTGACTTTTTAGTATTTGAACAAATAACTGTCTTTTGAGTGCTTATATTCTCAGTCTCTGGAAGGTTTAGCTGCAGGAAATAAATGCTGTCATGGAGTGTTTTGTTCACTCTTTTCCAGAGGTTCCTCTCTCTGCCACAGTGGTAGAGACGTGTACTGGAAAGGAGCTAGTTGGTCCCTGGAATACAGTCTCTGGTTTAGTTTTATCTGGCTTCACTCCCATGGTATGCAAAGCACTCTGTTTAATTAGTCAAGTCATTTAGTGTAGAAAACCCCCTATATTCAACTAAATTGATACCTGCAGCACAGTAAAAATGAGTCATTACTAAATACTTGGTTCCACAAATACTTGGTTAAAAAACAAAAGTGAAGCATTTGCCAGTAACATTCATATTAGGTAAAAAATATTATTATATATTAATATTATAATATTATATAATTATTATACCACCACCAGGAAAAAAAGTAGAGTATGGAGACATATTCTGTAAATGCAAAGTCATGGAAATGGGAGTCAAAAGGGTCCTTGTCTCTAATCCTGGCTTGGCAGCTCATTTGATGCACTGCATTAACCAATTAAATAACAATAGTTGTGTTTTTCAACTGTGATCTGACATTAGTATTTACCTGCCTTTTGTGCACAGCAGAATAACAGAAAAACTGTATGACAAGTTGTAACAAAAACTATGAAGATTGTTTTGTCTCTGATGGGTTTTATTTGGACACAGGACAGGTTCCGTGCATTCAGATTTTCTCTCTGTAGATGTTTCTTAATGAGTATTTGATATACAACCCACATTTGATTATTGCTAAGGTTGATGTTAACATACATACCATGTGTGACACTCAAGACAGCTGGTGGTCAGCTGATGTATATTGTTTAAAAATCTCATTCTCTTGTGTTCAGTGTACTTTTTTCACAGTCATTCTGAAGGCTGGTCACTGCGAGGCTTAAGATTCTTCTAAACTTTAAGAGATCTGGATGCAGGGTATTGACTCGCATTACAGAGGCAGGCTCCAAAAGGGAGGTTGAGATCTCTATTGTTTTGCCAGTGTTTTCATCTGGACTGCTGGAAAATGTTTTGTTGTAGTGTCAGAGCAAGTCTGTTCATTCATGCTGATAAAATGCTGCATACACATGTGGCCAATAATTTTGTCAATACAAATCTCTCATCTATTATGCATGGCTGGACATGTCCTCTATAGCTCCAGAGTCTTAATTTGCTTCTGAAATCAGTTCTGCTCTGTGTCAGGAATAACATGCTGCCATGGTGATAAACTGTGAGCTTCCCTGTCTGAAATGTTAATACCCCCCTGAATTCTGGCAAATGTGTGCTTATCTACATGGTGCCAATTGCAGTGCGTGGAAAACAGAGGTATATAAAACTTATGCATATAGTCAGATTTTGTCCTCAGGCATGAATAATTAGGATGAACAAGAGCAATCACAGATGTATATATATGCTCTAAGTAAATAGGACCATACTGAAAATAGTACCTAACAATGCAGAGCCTGCATTTCTTTCTCCCCAGGACATTTTCCTTCATTTTTCACGTAGCTCATCTTGGAAAAGTGTATCATGGCAGTGACAAACACATGAAAAGCAAGTTTGATGACAGTTCAAGCTTCCCTGGCCAGTTTGGATGGGGCTTTGAAGAACCTGGTGTGGTGGAAGGTGTCCCTGCCCATGGCAGGAGGGGTAGAACTAGAAAATCTTTAAAGTCTCTTCTAACCCTTTCTATGCTTCTGTGATCATGCATTTGCTTATTAGATTGACTAGTATTTGCAGCCTGCTATTCCATCTTTTCTATTGATAGAGGTATAGTTTCACAGCAGGGTTTTATGATCATATTATTCTTACTGAAACAGCAATTGAGTGAGCTGGATTTCTAGAAGGCCTGCCCTTGCCACTTGCTACTTGGCAGGCAGGTTGATCATTGAGAAATCTGAGGCAAAGTACTCTGTTCTTTGTAAGGGCTTATCACATGCTGTCAGAGCATATATAGTAGCTTTTCTTTTGTGTACTGGTTATCAAGTGGTAAATAAAAAAGTAGGTAAATCTGTCTGCCCAGTGTTTTGAGTTGGACAGAGAAAAGAGGGCAAACTTTCTATTGCCCAAATTAGAAGTGGTTAAACATCACCTACTTGTGCTGAAGCCTCCACACGCTGCTGTATATACATGTGTTACATGCCTAATTGGAGGATGAGATCAAGAGAGGCATAAAACCCCACATGTGGATGTTTTTAAAAAAGCAGGCTGTAAGGGATTAATTTTAGGTAAGAGCCTTTGAGGGCTTGTCCTGGGTTCAGCTTAAACCATGACAGGGCTCTAATTAAAATTTCTGATTCCTTATTCTCTGTTCAAACAGACATTATCTCTGACATTTGAGTTGGAAGAAAGGATGTTACGCAGGTAAAATTCTAAGAAGCCCTAATAACATTTCAAAAGAGAAAAAATGAGGCCAGCAGACTTATTTATACTTGTGACCCAATTAGTGATATAAGCTATCACCCCACATAAAGAATTTGTGCACAGCTACAAAGAAATGTAATTCAGCTGCACAAAGACATGTAGAGGTGCCCCCTCCAAATCACTCTTCAGGGTGGCTGGGCACTGAGCAGATATTAAGGATAGTGCTTGGTAAAGAATTTTCAAATTGGTTAAGAGCTAGTAAATGGCTAAAGCTACTTTGAATATTTTATTCATAAGGAGTTGACATAAATTCCATGGATGTTCCCTTGTCTCACTCCTGCAGTAGATGGGGAAGGCTAAGTAGTAAATGCTCGTAACCCTCTGATGCCACATTCCCGCATGTGTCTGTGCTGTCTAAAACGTGCATGATTTATCCAGAGCTCTTCATTACAGTGAATCCCATCTCAATTGAAGTCCACAATCCACAAGAGTTCACCCTTCCAAAGTAAGAAAACAGATTTCCCCTTAGAAACTGTTTGCGATTGTTCTATCAGCAAAGCCTTCAGCAGTATTCATTCGAGTGCTCAGCTTCTATGAATACTCCTTGTGATTATGATAGCTTTTATCTTGAAATACAATTTAATGAGCATTATAAAATAAGCATTTTATATGGGCCAAAACACACATCAAAACATTTTGTTAAATTCTCTGTTCAAAGCTTACATTTTTTTGTGCAGTGATCCACTCAGATATCATAGACAGTATTGGATGACCTTGCAGAGGTCATTTTAAGACTTTGTGTACAGTTCTATATGCACTCAAAGCCCTACTTCAGTGTAAGCAAAGAGAGAACAAAATTGCCTCCTTTACAAATTTCTCCATTACAGTAGTGCTCCCCTTTCCAGTGCAATCAGTAACATAAGTGAAATTACCAACTCTGCATGCACTGCCATTTCATATTAAAAGCTTCCTCATCAGGGTATTATCACTGGTGTATTTGTCCACAGGCCGTCCCCTGTTGCTGCCTCCTGTGTTGTTCCCCCCCCAGAATAAAGTGCATACAGAATACTCAAAACTCATCAGGATTTACCTTATAAATACTGATCCAAAACTCTCTGTCGGGCTGACTGGAGTGTCATTACTTGACTTTCCGAAGCTGTTCTGAGTTTGAGAATGAAAAACAGAGTCCTCTAAGGAACTCCTTTTTCTCCTCATTTTAATGGAGTTAGCTGCAAAGCTTGGAAGTTCAGTTCCAGTATGCTCCTTCAAACGCACAAGTTTTCACTGCTGTAGGAAGTGCAGTGCTGCTGTGACTCCAGCTCAGGTTAGTTGTTAAAATCAGTTAATGAGTAACATATTCATGTGACATCATAAGCTTGTTTTCTTTTTTCTCCGATGCACTTCATAGGTTTATTTTGAAACAAAAATAATCAAATCTAGGTGCACTGTGTCTTTGGAATGTCATTATTAATAGCAATAACTTGTTTTAATGAATTAAGAAAAAGAGGTAATGCAAAATAAAAAAACTGTCTCAAATGGTGTGTTATTAACATGTTTGTACCAAAAAACTTTAACATGGTCTGTCATAAATTCTACTTTGTGAATTATCTACCTCACTCTGAAGTTTGAGTAACATGATTGTTTAGGTTTCAGAAGAGACTATATCCACCTGTCCTGACATGTTAAAACTATTATATTGCACTTCTCTGGTGACGCATTGGTGCACATATTTGCATGTAGCTTCAGTAAAGTCAAGTCATTGAGGTTCAGCAGATTATACAGATAATCTTTTAATTCTCAATGCACCAGAACTGAACTGAACAAAATCAGTTTGTTTGTGAAGCAATACAAATTCATTCAGACTGTTCCCAGGTTTTACTTGCATGCTCAAAGACATCTAGTTAAATCGCTATGTCTTTCTCTGTGGGGGTTTGTTTCGTTTTTTTTTTTTTGTGATTTTGTTCCTGGTTTCTTTGTATGACTATGTTATAAAATATAAAATGTGTTTTGTGGTCAGTATTTAGCAAACTGTAAGGAAATTATAAATGTCAGAAACAACAGGAGAAACAGTAACTATCAAAAGCAGGGTTAGCATTAATAGCTAAGAAGGAATGGTATAGACAAAGCAGCAGTTTCCTTGGAAGGGAAGATTCTGCAAAAGTGTGAAAAATCTTGAAAAAAAAAAGGCAGAAAAAGAATGAAGTACGCCCTCTTTATTATCTTAGGTATTTCCTGTGAAACAGAAAAAATTGAATGCTTGTACTTAGGAGCGGTATGTAAGCTGCTTGGAAATTGTGTTGGTCTTCCTGTTTTTCCTGAGTTAAATGTGCTTAATTAATGCCTCCTTCAGTACCTGTGCTATACATCATTGGTTTCCTAGGCCTTTTTGTTACCCTGATTCTGCTTGATCTTGCGTGATTGCAGGCTACAAACAGAAGGCTGCCTAGCTAGGCAAAGTCTCTGTACTTTATTCCTTCTCCATAAAACAAGCAGTATAACCTTCAACAAATACAGTAAAAAAAAAAAATAATCTATTTTCCTTCTCTAGTCACGAGGAGAATTGGCCTTGGCTCTATGATGTTCACGTCTATCCACTTAGGATAGGAAGTCTTTTTTCTTATAGAAGAAACAAACATCTTTAAAACTGAGTAGAACTCTTAAATGACATAGTGAACTCCTAAGTTATTAACATGAAGTATTTATATTTGAAAACAATCTATTTATACAATAAAACATAATGAAACCCTTTAATTAACAGTCAAAATGGCAACTATGTTACTTCTGTATGTTAAAGAGCAAGTACACAGAGAGGGCAATTTAATTTCCTAAATGGGTAACTGCAGGAACATTTTTAGCAAGGAGCAACCATGACACAATTTCCTCCTCTCAATTTTATGTGGCTTTGCTGTTGTCCACAAACCCATTAAGTTCTCTCACAGAGCACCATGCTCCCCTCTAAACTACTGTATTCCATCATATATGCTACCACAGGCTAAATCTATGCTTTCCAACCTGCAGTTATATGACTGCAATCACATGTGCCTGTCCTGGAAGATTTCTAGCTTTGTCCATGCTAGTACTATACTGACGAGGCCAGGTACTTTGGTGGTGAGTTAAATGCTGTTGTGGCTACACAGCTGGTATTACTGAGCTAGTTTAGGAGTAGGTCAGGGACTGACTACATAGAATCATAGAATCATTTAGATTGGAAAAGACCTTAAAGATCAAGTCCAACTGCAAACCTAACACTGCGAAGTCCACCAGTTGAACTGTGTGGCAGTGACACTGGCGTTATGTATGGCCATATGAGGCAAAACAGGCTTGTGTGACAGTGCCCTGAGACTCTTACTGCTGCTGCTCATTAAGAGGGCTCACCTTTCTTGAGTGTTGCAGCAGTAATTGCCTGGATTGTTGGAAAGAAGAGGATCAAGCCTTCAAGATGCATTTCAGGGGGGAGCAGAGTGGTACAATGGTGGTACTGAAGTCATTATATGCCCAAAGGATGGAGTGTGCCGCTCCTTAGTAAGGCTCAGACAAACTGAGTTTACTATTGATACCTAGTGCCACTGCGCAATTGTGATCTTGAGATGTTTTGGAGATTGTTTTGGGGCTGGAAAAAGAGGAGATGGCAGTTTGCAGTTAGGAACCCAAAACAAGTGATGTGATAGTGCCTTTATAAAATACTTGAATTCATGCCATTCTTATTGGAAGGGAATCTAAGAAGTAGGATAAGCTTCAGGATTGCCCTATTTTGATGCAAGTTTATGCAAACTTTGTGCTTTATAATCAGTATGAAAATTTTTAAAGCAGTCAGTCATACCCAGCCTTTCTGATTCCTGGTACCTGTAAAATTTTTCAGGGGAGGTTTAGATACCTGCAGAAATGCCACCTATAGAGGCATGTGGCCGATACAGTGCTTTTTTTAGCTGCTTGCTTCAGACCTTTTAGCAGTAGTTAACGGACACCAATATCTTTTTTCTTTCTGAAGCAGTGGATCAAGTGTGGAGAGAAGTTGATACCCCTGATGGTGTGGCTATCTGCTGTACACAGAGTTTTCCCCAGAGAACTGTTCTTCGTGCTCTGAAGAAATTAGTACCTCAGTGGCTTGTAAGCTTGAGTACATGTTTTGGCTATCTCTTTCTGTCTCATATAATGAAAACAGCTTTTCTCCTTCTTTTCCTGTAATCTACTTTTCTTCAACTCCATATGTATATTTGGCCAAGTGTATCCTTATTTTTCTCAGTTATCAAACTATGCCCTTTAATTCTGACCTTTGTCACTGACACTGTTATCTCTTACCTGTGAGACTGTATCTTGTGGAGTCTAGCAGTGTTACAATTGGTTCTGATAGGCAGAGGGGGGAAAAAAAGTGGTTGGTGTCCTTGACCACAATTTTTATCTGTCTGTAGTGGCCATTGCTGAAAGGTTAGAATTTGTCCTGAAAAATTTACAATTCTCTTTTCTTCTTTTAGCCTCATGACTGCTGTGTATTTTTTTTTTGTTTTTTTGTTTTTGAGTTACTCCAGGAAAAGAAATGGTAGTTTATTTTTGCTTTCTCAATTCCTGAAGTATTTTTTCTGAGAAAAGAAATGGCAGGAAATACATGAGCAGTACCAATTGTGTTGCACCTGTTTTAAGTCCGAGGCCTGTAAATTGGAACAAGACTGCGCATAATAAGAGGCTTATAAAAGTTGGAAGCAAGGACAGGCAGCCTGGGAAGAATACAGTGATGTTGTCTGGGAAGCTAGGGACCAGGCTAGGAAAGCAAAGGCCCAGTTAGAATTAAACTTGTCTAGGGATGTGAAAGATAACAGGAAGGGATTCCATAGGTACATTGCAAATAAAAGACAGACTAGGGACAATATGGGCCCTCTCAGGAAGCTATCAGGAGAACTGGCTACACAGGATTTGGAGAAGGCTGAGGTTATAAATGACTTCTTTGCCTCAGTCTTCACTGGCAAATGCTCTGACCATACCACCCAAGTCTTGGAAGGCAGATGCAGGGACTGTGAGAATGAAGACCTTAGGCCCACTGTAGGAGAGGATCTGGTTCAAGACCGTCTTAAGAACCTGCACGTACAGAAGTCCATGGGACCTGATGAAATCCATCTGCAGGTCCTGAAGGAACTGGCAAATGAAGTTGCTAAACCACTGTCCATCATTTTTGAAACACCATGGCAGTCAGGTGAAGTTCCCAACGACTGAAAAAAGGGAAATATAACCCCCATTTTCAAGAAAGGGAAAATGGATGACCCAGGGAATTACAGACCAGTCAGTCTCACCTCTGTGCCTGGCAAAATCTTGGAGCAGATTCTCCTGGAAGGCATGCTAAGTCACATGAAAAACAACAAGGTGCTTGGTGACAGCCAGCATGGCTTCACTAAGGGGAAATCCTGCCTGACCAATGTGGTGGCTTTCTATGATGAAGCTGCAGAGCTGACGGACAGGAGTAGAGAAGTTGACATCATCTACCTGGACTTGTGCAAAGTGTTTGACACTGTCCTGCATGACATCCTTGTCTCTAAATTGAAGAGACATCAATTTGATAGGTGGACCACCTGGTGGATAAAGAACTGTCTGGATGCCCACACACAAAGAGCTGTGGTCAATGGCTCAATGTCCGGCTAGAGACCAGTAACGAGTGGTGTCCTTCAGGGATGGGTGTTGGGACCGGTCTTGTTCAACATCCTTGTCGGTGACATGGACAGTGGGATTGAATGTGCCCTCAGCAAGTTTGCTGATGACACCAAGGTGTGTGGATTGGTTGATACCCTGGAGGGAAGGAATGCCATCCAGAGGGACCTTGACACACTTGTGAGGTGTGGGCTGATGCCAACCTCATGAAGTTTAACCATGCCAAGTGCAAGGTCTTAACACCTTGGTTGGAGCAGTCCCAGGCACAGCTACAGGCTGGGCAGAGAAGAGATTCAGAGCGGCCCTGTGGAGGAGGACTTGGGGGAGTTGGTCGATGAGAAAATGAACATGAGCTGGCTTCAGTGTGCGCTTGCAGCCCAGAAAGCCAACCATATCCTGGGCTGCATCAAAAGGAGCATGACCAGCAGGTCAAAGGAGGTGATCCTGCCCCTCTGCTCTCATGAGACCTCACTTGATTGTGTACAGTTCTGGTGTCCTCAACATAAAAAGTACATGGAACTTTTGGAACAAGGCCAGAGGAGGGCAAGGAGGATGATCTGGGGACTGGAGCACCTCTTGTGTGAAGACAGGCTGAGAAAGTTGGGGTTGTTCAGCCTAGAGAAGAGAAGGCTGCGTGGAGACCTCATAGCAGCCTTCCAGGCTCTGAAGGGGGCCTAAAACAATGCAGGGGCTGGACTCTTTCTTAGGGACTGTAGTGACGGGACAAGGGGTAATGGGTTAAAACTTAAACAGAGGAAGTTTAGATTGGATATAAGGAAGAAGTTCTTTACTGTGAGGGTGGTGAGGCACTGGAATGGGTTGCCCAGGGAGGTTGTGAATGCTCCATCCCTGGCGGTGTTCAAGGCCAGGTTGGACAGAGCCTTGGGTGACATGGTTTAGTGTGAGGGTCCCTGCCCATGGCAGAGGGGGTTGAAACTTGATGATCTTAAGGTCCTTTCCAACCCTAACTATTCTGTGATTAGGATTCTATAATGAGTATGATATGATCCTTCAAATAACTGAATGGGTGGGGAGGGACATGACAACATTTAACTAGTAGCCTAGAGCACAGAGTTCTTGCATTATAGTTTTGACTCACATAATTTTTGTTTTCTGTGTTATATAAAGAAGCAGCTGCTCTGATTCAGAGCTGACATTGTCTTTCATGCTTTGGATGACATCTAGTTTTTTTCTCTTTTACTCCCTGGACCAAGCCCTTGGAAAACCTAGTATTTTTTCTATGAATTCTACATTTGAAAAGTACAGCTTTCCACAGATAATTCCAGAATGAAATATGGATCAGATATAATTCACTATAGAATCAGTTTGGACATTTTTAGGTAAGTTTTACTTTTAGGTTCCTATATTCTATTCCTCTTTTTAATATTAGATTTCTTGGTTTTCCTCTCGAGCTTGTATTTAATCTTTTCTACCCTATGCTTAGTCTGAAAGCAGTGAGATACAGTCAGTTTGTATGTAGTGAGTTTTGAGTTGTGCCTGTTTCTGCTTAAACTTACATCAGTACTTTGTTGAGTATGTGGAATGCTACAGGCGTATACCTAGGATTTCTGTGGTTCCTTCTGTGCTGCTCTGCATGATGAATGAGAGCAGAACTGGTAGAATCAGAAACATGTTTATGGAGCAAGGAGACAACAAACTTAAAGAGGTAGTGTGAAGTGAGAGGTAAATGAAAACGTAGCTAAGAAGAATGGCAGCTGCAGGTATAGAGGAAGGAACTGAATGGTGTGGTGTCTATGTTTATGAAAGCCAGTGACTAATTTTCTCTCTTTAAAACTATGGCTTTTTTGCTCTATGACATCGTGCTCATCTCAGTAGATGTAGTTGTGCTTGCTCCATTGTATGAATGCTCACCTTTCTCTCCCTGGAACTTCTGGAACTACATAGATGAGACTTACTTACCCACATGGAGTACTTGGGTGTATTGTATTTAGGAGCCTCTACTTCCAGGCGGTAAAGAGGTTTTTAAAAAACAAACCCACACCCAGTGAACTTGGAAGAAAGCTGCTGGAGTGGAGAAGTGAGTCTGTGGGGATTATGAAAGGCAACTCTGACTCGGAAGATGAGGTTTTGTAAAATTTTCTCATAACAGTAGGAAACCCTGAAATTTATAATTTCGGTGTATGTGCAGCTTTAATGCTTGAGCACTAGAGGCTGATAAATATGACAGAGTGCCTGAGTTTGTTGCCCAGTGAGAGAGACTTGAACTGTTAATAACAACAACAACAACAAAAAAACAAAAAGGCGAATCTTCCAGCTGATTAAAGGACTCCTGCTGCTAATAATGTCTGGTCTGAGTGGCTTGGGTGAGAATGGGAATATAGACTCTGTGGTAGTAAACAAGAGAATGTAGGCATGTGAAGTAAATAAGCTACTGCATGTGACTTTTGCAGGCTGCTGCTTATTTTAGTGAATAGCCCATTCTTTGCCTTATGCATGTTTCCAAGATATGCTTTAAAAAAGTAAAGAAATTTTGTAAATAGCTGCATTTCTCATTCCTGAAGTGATGCCTAGAGGCTTACAGCACTGTCAATCTAAGTATTAAAAACCAGGAATTGATTCTTCTCTTCTTCCTCTTCCTCTTTGTAGTGTAAAAAGACAATAATAAACACAAAAAAAAAAAAACCACAAAGTTTTTATTTACACATTTGAATATGGTGAGTTTGTGAAGGTCATGCTTTCAAAGCAGTAACAGTGAGGATTACAGCCAGGCCTGGAGTAAAATGTTGCTAAGAATGAGGAGTTTACTTGATATCTTACCAAGCTAGTGGCTTCTGATGTGAAAGGGAGAAATAAATTCAGTAAGCAGAGCTGTAAAATACTGATTTTTGCTTACCTGTAGTACTGTAATCTCTAGGTGAGCTTATGCTACTGCCTTCTATCTAGATCTCTGCTTTATCAAACACTTTGTAAATGAGGTACTGCACAATGTAAAATACCATTGCCGATTGTGTAGTGACACCCCATCTCAAGGACTGCATGGCCCAGTGAATAAAACAGGAAATTGCAGTAATATTTAGCTAGTGTAGCATTAGGTAGACTTGTGAGACACTATTGATGTCTGTGAGATAGCAGCTGGTAATACAGTTGTTGGTAAAATAACACTAAGGTGGTAATAAGAATAAAACTCCAATGAGGCCAGCTGTAATATGTCAGTGCAGCAAATCCTTAAAATGGGAAGGACATTTGAGACATTACACCTCCCCCTCCTTCCCAATAAACAGAAGCTTCATCAGATCAGACTTCTAATGAGATCATTGTCAGGCAGCCCTGTGCTGCAACAGTGTGTGAACTTAATTTATAGCTGGCAAAAACCTTGCTTAATATGAACTTGCCTACAGTAATCAATAAAGACAGTCTGAACCATCATGGATTTGGTTACTTGGATTTTCTCAGGCTAACCCATAAGGAAAGTAAGCAAATCCAGGAAACTTAAGCACTTTAAAACTTTGTAATAAAAGTGGCAGCATACTGCTCTGGTGAACTGCTGATCAGAATATGGGCCCTGCTGTTATATTCCATAACTCTTACCATATATTTTTATTGTATTTAATGCAAACAATAGGAGAAAAAGTTGGAGAGACAACTTTAATCTTAAGTGATTGCACATTTTTTTTTTTCATTTTTTTCCTTTTGAATGTCCTTTCAGAGATAAATTTCTATCCCCCTGCATCTGCAAATATCTGTTTTAATCTGTCTTTCTCTGTGCAGCTGTGTTTAAACCAAAACTGGTTTTACCCAGGTATGAGAGTTAGAAGGAATCTTGTTAGGGCATCAGGAAAGATAAGGTTTAAGGTGCGGCTCTTTTCCCTTGAAGACATTTTTATATTTAGCTGTGTGTACACAGTTTAAATTACATAAGCCTTATGTCTTTCCTTCTTGAAGGGCAAAGGAGAGCATAGATATTACATTGTTCAGAAACTGTTTGAAGCAGACTTCCTGTTTGCAACCTGGACATTGTTTTGTTTGGTTTTGTTTTTGGTTCTCCCTTGATTTGCTTAACTTGTTTAATCCCAAAACACTCTTAGGTGTTGCACATGAGTTGCTGTATATACCAGTCCTGCATAGGGTATTATTTGCTTCATCTGGTCAGCAAAGCAGGCTGTCTAGTGGGGCCACAGAGAAAAAAAGGAGGCTGCAGCCCTCTTCTGCAGGGGTGAGGTGTTGGTCACCTGTGTAGTTTTCTTTCTATTTTTGCCTTTTTTAATTTATATTTTTTGCCTGTATCTTGTAGATATACAGTCTGCAACCTAACAGTAATTTATTTTAAAGTACAAGTCAATGAAAACTGTTTGTTATGCCAGTATTTACCATTTACGAGAGTTTGTGCTACAACAGCTACTTAAAAAGAAATTGCAAATATGCAGCAAAAGGTTATAAAAATAGAGCCTCATTTGTCTAAAATACTCCTGTGCACGTTCTAATGAGGAGCTTAAAACATTGTACAAACAGCACCTAATGAAGTTAATGCCACCCTGGAGAGCTGATTAACAGTAGACCTCGTTTTAAAATTACATTAAGTGAAACTTGAAGATGTGACGGTATTTGGGGAAGGTTAAAGGAACTCAGAGGATTCTGATTTAGTCTCTGTTAACAATTAATACTGAGTGTTTGAAAAGCCTCTTCAAGCCCATGTCATGTCGACAAGTGAGCCTTCGAAACTTCAACTCTTCAGTTTGACCAGCAATACAGGCCTGTGTCCTTGGGGTCCCTAATACTTCAAATGAATTACATGAAGTTACTGTTCAGTTCAATCTGCAGTAGGCAGCATTGACTGAAGGAGCTGAAACATGGTAGTTTTGATCTGCTCATCTCTGCATGCATTCATCGGGTAATGGTAACTGGGGTTTTTAGCAGCCTCCTTTACATATCTGTTTTAATAATCTTATGACAGTTTTTCCTATTCCTTGAAGGAAAGTGATCAAAATCTAAAAAAATATTAGTGCAACAAAACTGGCAATTTGGGGGGAAAACATTTATAAATTATATGATTAGCACATGCAGAAACGTGAAAAAATAAGGAAACACTTTTCGAATCTCTATTAGATCTGTCACTATGTAACAAGCATTTGTACTTTCCAGTGGTACATAGGTTATAGTTTAAAAAGAATTAGGCTTTTCATCCAGATCATTGCTCTGTATTATGCTGTATTGAAAAATACCATCTATAGTGAACAAAAAATGTAACAAAGATACCTAGTAAGCTAATAGCATAAGAAACCCAAATAAGTTGTTGGTGTGTCCAAAACAATCTTTTATGTTTAAATCTAAGTATAGGTTTGTAGGTCATTTCACTATGCCAAGCTATCAATTTGTTATTAATAGTATAACAGTACTGAAAGTGAACAAAGTGTGTTTATGCTTAAACAGGAAATGCAGCCCAGTGTTCATAAAGCTGGAAACAGTACTACTAGGCTTTTTAACAGCTAGCTTTTATGTTTAATTGTTAGCATTTAATTATAGCAACTATTGCCTATTAATTTGCTGTGTTTATGCTTAAACAGGAAATGCAGCCCAGTGTTCATAAAGCTGGAAACAGTACTACTAGGCTTTTTAACAGCTAGCTTTTATGTTTAATTGTTAGCATTTAATTATAGCAACTCTTGCCTATTAATTTGCTTTCTGAGAGATCTAATCTGGCAGTAGATTATTTGTGTTAAGGAAGGACAGAAAATAACACAAATACTTTTTCTTCACTTGACTTTTTTTTTTTTTACAACCCTTATCATTTTTGTTGATTTTATATCTAAAAGATTAAATTAAACCTCTGCAGTCATACTTTGAATAAATTTTGGTTTATAATCAGAATTGTTTCTTACTTTAAGAAGCCTGGTTCTACATTCTAATGTAGTGTTAATCCTATGTCCTTGAGAATGCTGTTAAAACTCACTGTTTTATACTAAATTCTTGAGTTATGATGATAACTTTGCATGTATAATAGAAGTTTTTATCAGCAGATTGAGTATTGTTACTCAGGTAAGCATTGGAATTGTTCTTTGCCTAACATATGTTCAGCCTAACTTTTGTGTTCTGTGTTGTTTCTGAGCTTTCCCTTAGAAACATTTTGTGATGTGATTCTTCACTGACCATCTGCAATTGCTGTCTTGAATTCTTCTCCTCTAGCTTTATTCAGGCCTTCAGCAATAAGATACTAATTTTCTAAATTCTGTTGAAAGTGCTAATGATTAAATCTCCACTGTTTTTTTTTATTATGACTTCAATCTTTTCTGATGCAATCTGCTGTGCTTTGTTTGCTTAGTACTTTCCACACTTTTCTCCCCTTGAACCCCTTCAGTAAGGTTTCCATATGACTCAACCCTTTGTAAGCTTATGTGTATAATGTGAGGGGTTTTATTTATTATTTTGTTGTGGGTATTTTATTTTTTTTTTTTTGTTCCATGAGAAAATGACTGTCTTTGGTAACTTGTGACATATATCATTGTATAAACTGGAGAAAGTTCAGGAAACAAAAGGTCAGGCTCTGCTCCCTACAATCTAAGTTGGTTTTGATGTGGTTTTTTGTTTGCTGTGTTGTTTTTTTTTCCCCAACAATGTAAATTACATTTTCTGTGTAAATTATTTTCAAACATGTTAACTATTTCTTTGATGTAATAAAATAAGAAGACTCTGACATGGTATAACTTAGTATATGTCTGAATAATGTACATTATCAGTAGGGCAGCCTAAGCCTTGAATTTTTTTTCAAGAGCAACAGTTAAAGAAAGAAAACACCTCTCCAAGCCTGTAATACTAGGACAAAGTTTAATTCTCTCATCTAATGTTGCCTCAAGGAAAAGATATGATGGAGCCAGTACCACTTATGGAGATGACAGAAAGAAAGCTGATGAAATGATCTTCTGAAGCCTTATCCTGTTTTCTTCTTTTTTAGAAAGTTGCTTCCCCTGTGAATATTCTGCTATCATTGGTTCGAATTCAGGGTTCTAAATATACGGGCAACCAGCACCACCTAATGGGTTCTGCATCCCAGTGGCCTGTGCTGCAGGTGTTTGCTTGCCTCTTCCTGTGGAGCCAGACTCGGGGACCCCAAACCTGCAGCTCTCTTTGTGGTGCTGCAGCTACCAGTTCCCATTTGCTTGGGGTGGTGGCTAATACAAATGATAAACTGCAGGTCTGGCAGTCAGTCTTGAAAACAGTACTGCAAAATATTTGTGCATGAATATTCTATGGTTTGGGGTTAATTTGACATGTTTAATAATCTATTGATTCATATGTTCTAAAAACTACTGTGATAACATTTCAGTTAAAGAGTATCCCTTACAAATATTTCCCATTTGAGAAAGCTCTTGGATATCTCTGGAGTGCACTTATTAATAGTTAACAGAGCTCTTCAGCAATGGTCTTTCTTCTAAAGAAAGAAAACTTTTTCCACTGTGATTCATTAGCCCTTCTGACTCTCATAAAATGATACCTGAATGTAGTTTATTGTTGCAGGAAGAGAATGTAAAGCTCCTTTAAGGGGTTGTGCCAAGAGAGGTGGAACAAGAGAGAAAGTTGAGATCCAAAAGCAGCCAGATGTCAAAACAGGTGCTTGATGGTTTAGTTGCTGTGAGTTATTTTCTAGTTTTAATGCAAAATGACGGAAAGAAAAAAATTTGCACATCAAAGGAATTTTCAAGTATATTTTCTCCATAGAAAAATTATTAGGCTGGTTTTTACTCAATGTTGTTTACATTCTATGACAATATTGTATTTTCTGCATCTGAAATTATTCAATAGCAGAGTAGAATGTGTCTACCAGGTGTGAGTGAGTGCTAGTGAGATCCAGCTACATAAGCTGTAGCTTGTTTATGATGTGAATGTTTGTGGTTTGTTAATTAAAAGGTAATGGTGAATAATCCATATCTTGCATAGTGGTTGTGGTGAATAATAACTAAACTTCCATGAAGCTTGAGCCTTCAAAAAAAGGAAGAGATGAGTAAGGAAACACTTGAGCAAATGTATAGCTCTGAGAAGGCTAGTTAACTGCAGAACTGCTGAGTCTGTGCTCTGTTTTAGCTTCATCAACAAGCAGGGTTTAGTGCTTTTTTTTTCTCCCCAGCCCTCTAAGGAGGATATTTCTCATCATCCAATTCATATGCATGAGCATCAGCATATTAGGTTTTTGGTATATTAAATCACATGTCTGGAATTAATTATGGAGAGTGACACATTAGATACTAATCTGATCTGATCATGAGAGTTGAATATGTCCTGAACATGATGGGGGAAAGTGTAATCAAAGGAGGTTTAGCTCTGGAATCTGGATTTAGAAAGAAGAATTGGTTTTGTGTATGGTAGGGTATTTATGCTCAGTTACAAATCCATAGCTTGTCTGCTTTCTGGAATGCACTTGTTAAAATGATGAATGGTTATCCAGACTGCCTATTGTATGATACAAGCTTGCAGACACAGATAATGTAGTAATCTGACTGGATCAAAGTAGGTGTGAAGGCTTTTGCCAAGCTTGTGACTAGAATACATGTGGAACTAAGTCTGCATCTTGAATTCTGAAAATTCAATGGAAAATTTATAGGTGAATTATTTAGGAGTGTGGGGGGGGGAACAGTTTGTGTGATTTGCTTGTTTGGAAAACAACCCCCCAAACTTGCTTGCTTTTAGCATCTTTTAACCAAGTGTCTCTGAACAATACTTTATAAATTCTACTTTCTCAAAGGGAAGCAGTGGAAGAGGGATCAGAAATACCAACATCTCCATAAACTATGCTGTTTATTACTTCATCCACATCTGTCTGTTTATGAACCCATGGGTTTTGAAGACTTCTGCAGTGTCTAACTTCATCTTATCATCTGGAGACTGAATTTTTCTGCTCAACTTCTCCTCATAAGTAGCATGTAGCTCTGCCTCTTGCATACAGATAACCACATAGTCCATAGTCAGGGTTCTGGATTGCTAGAATAGTGGACTGCCTGTACTTGCATCATATTTACCTTAAACATTTAATACTTTTGCTTATAAGAACACACTTTGTGGGCTCAAGAAACAGTACGACATAAACTAAAATAAGGATTGAATGTGTTTGAACTCTGCTTCATCATTAGTGGTAAAATTCATGGTTTAGTTACACAGACATGGGACTAAGCATCATTTTAGTGGACATAAAGTGTATCTTGGCATAGTTCTTAGACCTCAACCACAGTAACTCACAGTAACAACTAAGAGTGTTGTGGCTGCAAGAAACTGCTGCACATTTTACAAATCTCACTATTAGTATTTTTTTCTCTCTGTTGCATCCTTATTCTTGTAGGTTTCCTTCTGCAAATTTTTCACAGGATTTGTTGAAAAGAATAATGTGTTGACAATATTTAGAAATGTATTTAAAAAACTGACACAAGCAACCTATGTATTGCTAAGCAGAAATGTACGTGTTTGTCAGTGAATTATAACAGCAGTTTGCAAAAGAACATTTTTCAGTTTGTAACCTCTCTATCTGTATATAACATCTGTAGCAGGAGAAGAAGCTCTCAAATCAATTTGAGCTGCATTGGTGGACTTTTTTTTTAATTACATAACTGGTGAAACAGATTATATATGCTTGATATTCATCCTGGTTTGCTTTGTGATTTAACTTGATCTTAAGTTAAATTCATGTTAGGGACATGAAGAATGTATTTGGTTTGTCATGCACTTAATGGCCTATCGGGAATTCCTCATTTGCACACCAGGTAAGCTGAAATAGCAGATGAATTTTCTGGCTTGGTTACATTGAAAAAGAGTATATTTAGAGGCTTACCTTCTGAAAGCATGCACAGCATTTACTTTGACAGCTGGCTGTTAGAAATGCCTGAGGAAAAAAACTGTTCTTTCAGTAAGTAAAAACTGGGTTTATTAAAGCAAGTAAGCTTGTGCAGTTTCAAGTATTTTAATCCTTTTTTGTTTTTAATTTTGTGTGTATCTATTTTTGCTACCCAAAACTGCACAGGAAGACTTTAAAAGCAACTTTTCAGCTTGTGGGAGCTTGCAGTCCTGTGGTAACTGAAGAGAGTATTTAGTATCCTTTTGGTTCTTTTCCCAAGGAAAGTAGTTCTTCGTATATTTCAGTGTTGAAAATAACCTCTCATCCCCTGTGTTGGAACTACTAATTTTGGTAATGCTTTCCATGTTACTTATTGAACGGACTTCATTCTGATAAATGGAAAACTTTTCCCTCATCTAGCAGTCAGTCAAAATGTAGGCATTTGTGTGCTATTGGAAAATGGGCCTTTCAGTTTATCCCGAACGATGGGAATTAAATCCAAAGTGTGCAGTTGGTGATATGTAATCTCGAAAGCCTGTTATAAAGCCACTAACTGAACAAGCCTGTGTTTACTTATTCTCAGAGGAGCTTCAGCTGGTGTATGAAATTCATGATGTCTTGCTTTCACTCCAGGTTTCACACTACCCAGTCTTTAAAAGGCTGAAGAGGCTGTTGGTGAAATATTCAAAAAGCACAGCCAAGAAAGCCTGGCCTGCTTTGCTTATACTGCAGATACATAGCAAAGGTTGCATTAGGTCCTGCATTGCCTTTTATTTTTGGGAGGCATAGCACCTAAACACATACCAGTCCTGAGAGGCTTTGGCTTTTTCCATTATGATGTTTCTTTCAGTCTCCATATAGTTGTGTTGGTAGCCAGAGCAGAGGCTGCTGCCAGCATGGAAAGCCATGGGAAGCCACAGATGCCAGAAGGGAGGCAGGGCAGCTGGGGGTGAGCCTGTCTGCAGGATGGAAAGGTGGGAAGCCCCATCCCTCCTGTTCAAAGTATCCAGTTGTTCATGGAGATGAGCTGTGGCCCAGTGAAGGAGTGGGTACAGCAGAAGCAACCTGATGGAGGCCAGGTGGGGCCTGGCTGCACTGTGCTGGTAAACAGGAGGGGGCACAAGGTTGACAGTAGCTGCCCCCTCTTCCTGGCTGCATATCTGATCTGGGCTTCTTTTGTGGTAGTTTTCCTTCAGAGCCAGGCCTGGTGACAATGCAGTTGCTCTCCTGTGACCAGGTCGTTGCTTGCACCTCTCAAGCAGGTGGGGATCATCTCTCCTGAAGCTGGGGTTGTAGTGGAAGAGTAAATAAATCACGTAAAAGGCGAACAGTTAGTTGACAGCCTTTGGAGATGGGAAAACAACAAGAGAAGAAACTAATCCTTCTAATGGCAACAGACCAGCACAGGTCTTGAAAAAGTCTGCTGGGCATTTTAAACCTAAAGATTAGGCTGACAAATGGAGCTGTGGTTCTGTTAAGTAACAGCAACCCTTGTGTTTTCACCTGACAAAGAAATGAATCTCACAATGTTTCCTGCCCTCCTCCTTCTCTCCTCCTATCCTGGGTTCAGCGGTAGCAGTCATTTTTTCTCCTTCTTAGTACCTGGTGCAATGCTGTGGGTTTGACTTTCGGTCTGGGAACAGCGCTGGTAACACTGATGTTTTTAGTTCTTGCTCAGTAATGTTTACTCTGACCAAAGACTTTGTGAGTCTCATGCTCTGCCAGGGAGGAGGGGAAGCCGAGAGGAAGCAGAGACAAGACAACTGACTCAAACTGACCAAAAAGGTAGGTATTCCATACCACAGCATGTCATGCCCAGAATGTAGAACTGGGGGCAGTTACCTGGAAGGTGGAGATCACTGCTCAGTTGGGCTGGGTATCGGTCAGCGGGTGGTGAGCGGTTGTATTCTCTTCCCTTGTTTTTTCCCTTATCACTGTTCCTGTTGGTGGTAGCAGTAGTGGTTTTGTGTTATACCTTAGTTACTGGACTGTTCTTATCTCAACCCGTGGGAGTTACATTCTTTTGATTCCCCTTCCCTCCGGGAGTGGGGGGACTAAGGCCGGGGGGGGGGGGGGGGGGGGGGAGGGGAGTGAGAGAGCGGCTGCATAGTTCTGAGTGACAGGCTGGACCTTAAACCGTGACACCTCCATTTCCAAGGTTTATGTTACCAGAAGGTAATTCTCTTATGTGAGAATTATCCTGAGGGTGGGTTCATGTGAAAGGAAAGTGATGTACCTTGCTGTAAGTAGAAGGTGCTTCTGCTTCTTCTGCCAGAAGGCACTTCCTTTAGGGAGGCTTCTTCATCAATGGCAACGCAGATGCTCTCATCAACGCATCAAACGGACTGAAAACAATGGCTTTGGAGCACTTTCCAGAGTTTCTTTGGAAAAGTGAGGGTTACAGATTCATTGGTTTCACCAGAGGTCTCCTCTGAAGGAATGGGCTGCATTCTGTTGGTGCTGTGGTCCTCGCTTTGTATCCTTGACGGATGCTGGATCAGCATCACTTGGTGCTCTTTTGCCTATCCTGGAGGGACAGGAGAAGTTGAGTCTGTCAACTGAAGGAATTTACCCAGAGCAGAAGCAGATGATATTTCTGCTTGAGATGGATCCCTTTCACACTCTTTTGTCAAGATTAGACCAAAGTGGTGACTAGCTGTAGGCATTTCCCTGGGCAGCTGGGCTGAGTCCTGCCAGACAGCATGCACCATCAAACTGGCACAGGCTGGCTAGGGGTGCCGAGAAGCTCCCAAATGTGACCATGACATCTGTGCTGCATGGAAGTGATGCCACAGCCTGGTGCCTGTGACCTGGCATGCTGCAGCAGCAAGAGAGGAATCTGCTGATTACCTAGCTGTTGCTCATCATTTCCAAAGCTGCAGATGTTTGGGCTTGTGATCTGAACATTAAATCGAACCGTCTTGCAATGTTGTAGGCAACACCAGGGCAGTGCTGTGTCCCATTGGCTGTAGGAGCTGGTGGCTAGGGAGGAAGAGGGAAGTCTTCAGCTCTAGGCATCAAAGTGCCCCATTGTGGAAGTTATCCTGTTGGGCATGTCCCCCGCATGCAGAAGTGTTCTTGCCTTCTGTGCTGCAGCAGTAGCTTCGGAACTCTTGCTTGAATGCTTGTTGAGCAAGAGTTGTGATGGGCAGGGCTGGGGCTGCAGCTAGTGCCTGGCCTGCTGAGTTGGTGGAATGGCTCCTCCTCTGGGCGTTGCTTGGACTTGGCCATGTGGTGCCCTGAATAGCTGCCTTCTGGCCTCTTCTATTTCCCTCTGTGTTCTCCATCTGCCTGTGGAAATGTATTTCCCAAGCATCAATCCTGTAAGCGGTTGCATGGGGCACCTCAGCCTAGCCCTGGGACCATGCTCAGTCCAGCTCTGCTGCCCAGAAGTGGCCCTTGAGCATGTGCAAGGTGGCTACAAGACAACACTGGAACTGTTCCTTAACTCGTCACCAAGGGAACTTCACTCTGTTGCATGGAGTCCTTCTGCCTCTGGCATCCTTCCTTCCAGCCAGTTTGACTACTTCCTGCAGTTAGCCCTTCTTGCCATCCATGCCTGAGCAATTACAGTTTGGATTTCCCCTTCACGTTCTGTGCTTTTATGAGCAGTTACTACTCCTACACATTCACCATTGCAAGCCTTTCTACACTGTCGTGGTTTAAACCCAGTCAGGTAACTTGTTCACTCACTCCCAGTGAGTGGTGCCGAGCTGACGCAACTATCAACTACAACAATGATAAGGGAAAATACAATGATAAGGGAAAATATCGGAAGAGAATACGATACCACCGGCCAAGAAGACGAGTTCCACCCGGAAGCCCCGTGTCCTTCCGGGTAACTCCCAGTCACCCCCCACCCCGGCCATGACGTGCTGTGGTATGGAATACCTCCCTGGCTAGCCTGAGTCAGGCGCCCCATCTCTGCTTCCTCCCGGCTTCCCCTCCTCCCTGGCAGAGCATGAGCCTCACAAAGTCCTTGGTCAGGGTAAACATCACTTAGCAACAACTGAAAACATTGACTTCACCAACACTGTTCTCAGGCTGGAAGTCAAAACACAGCACTGCACCAGCTAGCACAAAGGAAAAAAAAAAACAAACATGACTGCTACTGCTGAACCCAGGACATTATCCACCCCTTATTCCATACCATTCACGTCGTGCTCAGATCCCACATTTTCAGTACACCATCGCTCTCCCATATATATACATCCATATACATACAGACCAAGAGGAAAAGATCATTTTCTTAGTGCATGGACCAATCCCTATAATGCTGCCGAGTCCATTCGGTCCATGATGTTCAAAGTTCATTCTCTGTTGGGATGATGGCTGGAGGGAAGTCAGGGCCAGTCGCTGGTGACCTGGAGACATCTAGTTGATGGGCTATAAAAGCATTACACAGCAGGCAACGGCATACAATTGAGTTCACTGGCTGTTTTCCCCTAAAATCAAATCCCCTTGAGGTATACATCGGACTTCCCCATCTTCCTGCATTACCCACCAAGTATATCCAGGTCCCTGAGCAAAAGCAATCCCACGAGTGGGTTTGCCTTTACCTGAAGCAGGAATTACCCAGACTGTCTTCCCCAGCAAATTCTTCATATGCACCACGGGAACTTTGTCCCCCTCTACAATATGTAAAAGTTCTGACTGGGCTGGGCCAGCCCTGTTGGCAGATCCTCTGGTGTTGACCAACCAGGTGGCCTTTGGTAAGTGTGTATCCCAATGCTTGAAAGTTCCCCCACCCATTGCTCTCAGTGTAGTTTTTAACAGCCCATTGTACCGTTCGATTTTCCCAGAGGCTGGTGCATGGTAGGGGATGTGATATACCCACTCAATGCCATGCTCTTTGGCCCAAATATCTATAAGGTTATTTCGGAAATGAGTCCCATTGTCTGACTCAATTCTCTCTGGGGTGCCGTGTCGCCACAAAATCTGTTTCTCAAGGCCCAGGATAGTGTTCCGGGCAGTGGCATGGGGCACAGCGTATGTTTCCAGCCACCCGGTGGTTGCTTCCACCATGGTAAGCACATGGCGCTTGCCTTGGCGGGTTGGTGGCAGTGTGATATAGTCAATCTGCCAGGCCTCCCCATATTTATACTTCAACCATCGTCCTCCATACCAAAGAGGCTTTAACCGCTTGGCTTGTTTAATTGCAGCACATGTTTCACACTCATGAATAACCTGGGCAATAGTGTCCATTGTTAAGTCCACCCCTCGATCACGGGCCCACCTGTATGTTGCATCTCTGCCCTGATGGCCTGAAGTGTCATGGGCCCACCGGGCCAAAAATAATTCACCTTTATGTTGCCAATCTAAGTCCATCTGAGCCACTTCAATCTTAGCCGCTTTATCCACTTGTTGGTTGTTCTGGTGTTCCTCAGTGGCCCGACTCTTGGGTACATGGGCATCTACATGACGTACCTTCACCACCAGGTTCTGCACCCTGGCAGCAATATCTTTCCACAGTGCAGCAGCCCAGATGGGTTTACCTCTGCGTTGCCAGTTGCTCTGCTTCCATTGCTTCAACCACCCCCACAGGGCATTTGCCACCATCCATGAGTCAGTATAGAGATAAAGTACTGGCCACTTTTCTCGTTCAGCAATGTCCAGGGCCAGCTGGATGGCTTTCACCTCGGCAAACTGACTCGATTCACCCTCTCCTTCAGCAGTTTCTGCAACTTGTCGTCCAGGACTCCATACAGCTGCCTTCCATCTCCGATGCTTTCCCACAATACGGCAAGAGCCATCAGTAAACAAGGCATACTGCTTTTCACTTTCTGACAGTTTATTATATGGTGGGGCCTCTTCAGCGCGCATCACCTCCTCCTCTGGTGACATTCCGAAATCTTTGCCCTCTGGCCAGTCCATGATGACTTCTAGAATGCCTGGACGACTGAGATTTCCTATTCGAGTTCGTTGTGTAATTAGTGCAGCCCATTTACTCCATGTAGCATCAGTTGCATGATGTGTAGAGGAGACCCTGCCTTTGAACATCCAGCCCAGCACGGGCAACCGGGGTGCCAGAAGGAGCTGTGCTTCAGTGCCAATCACTTCCGAAGCAGCTCGAACCCCTTCATAGGCTGCCAGTATCTCTTTCTCAGTTGGGGTATAGCTGGCCTCAGATCCTTTATATCCCCGACTCCAAAAGCCGAGGGGTCGACCTCGAGTCTCCCCTGGAGCTTTCTGCCAGAGGCTCCAGGTAGGACCGTTCTCCCCAGCTGCAGTGTACAGTACATTTTTTACATCTGGTCCGGTCCGGACTGGTCCAAGGGCTACTGCGTGAACTATCTCGCGTTTAATTTGCTCAAAGGCTTGTTGCTGCTCAGGGCCCCATTTAAAATCATTTTTCTTCCGGGTCACATGATAGAGAGGGCTTACAATCAAACTGTAATTCGGGATGTGCATTCTCCAGAACCCCACTGCACCCAAGAAAGCTTGCGTTTCTTTCTTATTAGTTGGTGGAGACATTGCTGTTATCTTGTTGATCACATCTGTGGGGATCTGTCTACGTCCATCTTGCCATTTTATTCCCAAAAATTGAATCTCCTGTGCAGGTCCCTTGACCTTACTCCGTTTTATGGCAAAACCGGCTTTCAGCAGGATTTGGATTATTTTCCTCCCTTTCTCAAAGACTTCTTCCGCTGTATCGCCCCACACAATAATGTCATCAATGTATTGCAGGTGTTCTGGAGCTTGCCCCTGTTCCAGTGCAGTCTGGATCAGTCCGTGGCAAATGGTAGGGCTGTGTTTCCACCCCTGGGGCAGTCGGTTCCAAGTGAACTGGACACCTCTCCAAGTAAAAGCAAACTGTGGCCTGCACTCTGCTGCCAAAGGAATGGAGAAAAATGCATTGGCAATATCAATCGTGGCATACCACTTGGCTGCCTTTGACTCTAGTTCATACTGAAGTTCTAGCATGTCCGGTACGGCAGCACTCAATGGTGGTGTGACTTCATTCAGGCCACGATAGTCTACTGTTAGTCTCCATTCTCCATTAGACTTTCGCACTGGCCATATGGGGCTATTAAAGGGTGAGCGGGTCCTGCTGATCACCCCCTGACTCTCCAGTCTACGGATCAGCTGATGGATGGGAATCAGGGAGTCTCGGTTGGTGCGATATTGCCGCCGGTGCACTGTTGTGGTCGCAATTGGCACTTGTTGTTCTTCAACTTTCAGCAACCCCACAGCAGAGGGATCTTCTGAGAGACCAGGCAAGGTGGACAGCTGCTCAATTTCCTCAGTCTCCAAAGCAGCAATACCAAAAGCCCACCGGTACCCTTTTGGGTCTTTGAAGTACCCTCTCTTGAGGTAGTCTATGCCGAGGATGCATGGAGCCTCTGGACCAGTCACAATAGGGTGCTTTTGCCACTCCCTCCCAGTCAGGCTGATTTCAGCCTCCAGCACAGTCAACTCTTGGGATCCTCCTGTTACTCCAGAAATATAGATGGGTTCCACCCCTTGACAGCTTGATGGCATCAGGGTACACTGTGCACCGGTATCTACTAGAGCCTTATACTTCTGTGGGACTGATGTGCCAGGCCATCTGATCCACACAGTCCAGTAAATCCGATTGTCCCCTACCTCCACCTGGCTGGAGGCAGGGCCCCTCTAATGGTCGTCACAGCTTTGGACACTTAAGTCGTGGTGAAAGGGATTATTCTTCGTTATCACAGGAGCTGGAGTAAAATCAGCTCTTCCATTCCATCTGGGAAACTGCTCACCAGAGACTGAAGCCGTAGCTCTCATGGGACGATCAGTCTTGGCCCTTGCTCCCCTCTTCAGTTCACTCACCCGTTCCTCCAAAGCTGAAGTAGGTTTTCCATCCCACTTTGTCATGTCTTCTCCGTGATCCAGCAGGTAAAACCATAGGGTACCCCGTGGCGTATACCTCCTGTATCTCCTCTCTTGAACAATAGGACGCCTTTTGTTAATAGCTGAGACGTGTGTTGGTACACGTGAGGAGCTGGATAAATCAGATAGATCGTCCCTCAATTGTTTGAGGTCCTGGGACAGTTTTTCCACAGCTGAGATGATGGAAGGGGTGAGGTTGTCTTCGAACTCTCGGAGTTTATGAACCATTTCATCCACTGTTAGTGGTACTATGTCATTCCAGGTTACTGTTGCCAATGAATGGGCATATGATGACGGTGCATTCCGTGTAAGTTTTCGCCACATGGGTCGTGTACATTCAACTTCATCTGGATCTATAGGTGTATCCCCGTTATTCGGCTTGATGTGATAGAGCATCTCTACGATGGCCGATTCCCTCAGAGACTGGATGCCTTTGTCTATAGTAGTCCACTTGGCCGAACGACTCGTAACATCGTCCTTGTACGGAAACCTTTCTTTCACAGCTGCCAAGAGCCGCCTCCAAAGGCTGAGGGACGTTTTCTCTCTTGCGATTGCTTTGTCAATTCCCCCTTCTCTAGCAAGTGATCCCAGCTGCTTGGCTTCTGTACCTTCTAGTTCGTGACCATCGGCCCCATTGTCCCAGCATCGGAGTAACCAGGTGATGATGTGCTCCCCTGGTTGACGGGTAAAATCTTTTCGCATATTCCGCAGCTCGGTTGAGGTCCGAGGTCGAGAAGTTACCTCTTCTTCTTCTTCTTCGTCATGTGATGATGACTCCTGATCAGATTCTGGACCGGGTGGTGAATTCATTGGTTCTTCATCTCGCTTCACCCTTTTTGCCTCCTTTTTGCTTGTTCTCTTGCGTACAGGGGCAACCGATATTGGTACGAATTGGTCCTCTGGTTTGGCTGCAGTGATTATCACTGTGGTTTGAGTAGCAACTGTACTTGTTGCTGGGGGTGGTGTAGCTGCTGTACTTGGAGCTGGGGTAACCGCGCTGTCTGTTGCAGTTGAAGTTTGAGCAGCTGCTGTACTTGCCACTGGGGTAGCTGCTCTGTTCATTGAGGCCAAAGTTTGAGTAGCGACTGTACTTGTTGCTGGGGGTGGTGCAGCTGCTGTGCTTGGAGCTGGGGTAACCGCGCTGTCTGTTGCAGTTGAAGTTTGAGCAGCTGCTGTACTTGCTGCTGGGGTAGCTGCGCAGTTCATTGCAGCCAAAGTTTGAGTAGTGACTGTTGCTTTGCCCTCAGATCCGCCGACATTCTTTTCCTTTTGAAGGTGCTGGATAGTGTTGAACAAGGCCCTGTAAGCATAGGCCAAGCCCCAGCACGTTGCCGTGATTTGTCCATCTCTGGTATGGCCAGAATGACCACACACCTCATTTAAGTGTTTTACTAATTCTTCTGGATTTTGCAGTTGTTCGGTAGTGAAATTCCAAAGTACTGGAGGGGCCCACTGACCTAGATACTTGCCCATACTATCCCACACACCCTGCCACTCATGGCTGTCCAGCCTCAGGGAAAATCTCTCGGTCCTCCTACATTGTCGTTTGACCCCAGACAAGACCCAAACCTGAATCTGCTTAACTCTTGAAATCAGTAGTGGGCAAAACACACTCTGTATGCGTGTTAGCATGGTGATTCCCATCACCATCAGCAAACAAGTCTCAACAGCATTAAAATGCCATTCAAAAAATTCAAAACTCTCAAATGTAAATGGTCTGGGGGGACGACTGGGAGGGTAAAAGAATGTCTCCTTCACAGGTTGAGCACCTGAGAAGGAGAAAAAAGATGTGTAATTGCTAAGCACCTCCATCATATACCTCCCAAAGTATAAAGGTGGTGACCACACTGGGAACATAAGCCAGATCAGTTTCATGATCAATGATTCTATTGTATTACAAGTCATTACCATAAAGTACAATGGGACAAAAACCTTAGCCCAAGCCCCACACTTGAAAAACACTAATACAGCAAATACCGGATGGACGTAAGATACGATATACTGAAACTGTGAGATCAAGAGGAACAACCTTGAGAGCCAATAAATCAGCATTGTGACGAGTGACTACCAATCCAGTCAGATCTGTTCTTATCTCAACCCCTCGTGCCCCACGTTGGGCGCCAAAAAGAACTGTCGTGGTTTAAACCCAGTCAGGTAACTTGTTCACTCACTCCCAGTGAGTGGTGCCGAGCTGACAACAATCGAGGTCCGTGTCCCCCCCCCCCCCCCCCCACCGGGGTTCTCCCCCACTCCCGGAGGAACGGGGAGGAGGATCGAAAGAGTGCAACTCCCACGGGTTGAGACAAGAACAGTCCAGCAACCAATGTACACAAATCACCACCGCAACTATCAACTACAACAATGATAAGGGAAAATAACAAGGGAAGAGAATACGATACCACCGGCCAAGAAGACGGAAGCCCCCGTGTCCTTCCGGGTAACTCCCAGTCCACCCGGAAGCCATCTCGTGTCCTTCCTGGCAGAGCATGAGCCTCACAAAGTCCTTGGTCAGGGTAAACATCACTTAGCAACAACTGAAAACATTGACTTCACCAACACTGTTCTCAGGCTGGAAGTCAAAACACAGCACTGCACCAGCTAACACAAAGGAAAAAAAAAACAAACATGACTGCTACTGCTGAACCCAGGACATACACATTCACCATTGCAAGTTCCTCCTTATGCTTCCTGCTCTCAAATTCCATTTGTCGTGGTTTAAGCCCAGCCGTAAATCAGACCATGCACTCTCTGTCTCACTCCCCCCTTCCAACCCTTGCTTCCAGAGGGATGGGGAGGAGAATTGAAAGATTGTAACTCCCACGCATTGAGATAAAAGCAGTCCAGTAACTAAGGTATAACACAAAACCACTGCTGCTACCGCCAATAGTAATAATGATAAGGGAAATAACAAGGGAAGAGAATACAACTGCTCACCACCTGCTGACCAATACCCAGCCCGACTAAGCAGTGATCTCCCCCTTTCCGGGTTAACTGCCCCCAGTTCTACATTCTGGGCATGACATGCTGTGGTATGGAATACCTCTTTGGCTAGTTTGAGTCAGGTGTCCTGTCTCTGCTTCCTCTCGGCTTCCCCTCCTCCCTGGCAGAGCATGAGACTCACAAAGTCCTTGGTCAGAGTAAACATTACTGAGCAACAGCTAAAAAATTGGTGTTATCAATGCTGTTCCCAGGCCGAAAGTCAAAAATGCAGCACTGCACCAGCTAGTAAGGACAAAAATGACTGCTACTGCTGAACCCAGGACAGTATCCACCCCTTATTCTATACCATTCACGTCATGCTCAGATCCCACATTTTCAATATACCATCACTCTTATCTCATATATATACATGTCGTGGTTTAAGCCCAGGCCGTAAATCTGAACCACGCAGTCTACCCCTCCTACCCCCCACCCTTTCTTCCTCCCACCCCTCCCCACACCCCCCTCCAAAGGGACGGGGAGTAGAATCAGACGAATGTAACTCTCACGGGTTGAGATAAGAGCAGCCCAGTAACTCAGGTATAACACAAACCAATACTGCTACAACCAATAATAATAATGATAAGGGAAATGACAAGGGAAGAGAATACAATACCACCCATTGAAACCCAGCCCGACTGAACAGTGAACCAGCCCTTCTGGGTAACTCCCAGTTACCTCCTGGGCATGACGTGCTGTGGTATGGAATACCTCTTTGGCTAGTTTGGGTCAGGTGTCCTGTTTCTGCTTCCTTCCAACTTCCTCTCCTCCCTGGCAGAGCATGAGACTCACAAAGTCCTTGGTCAGACTAAACATATGAGCAGTAACTAAAAATATTGATGTTATCAGCGCTGTTCCCAGGCTGAAAGTCAAAAAACACAGCACTGCACCAGCTGCTAAGTAGGAGAAAAAAAGTGACTGCTACTGCTGAACCCAGGACAGTATCCACTCCTTATTCCATCCCATTCCATACCACGTCATGCTCAGATCCCACATTTTCAATATACCATCTCTCTCACATATATATACATCCACACACACAAACAAACCGAGAGAAAGAGATCATTTTCTTAGTGCATAGACCAATCCCTATAATGCTGTTGAGTCCATTCGGTCCATGATGTTGGGTTCCATCTCTTGTAACAGTCTTTTGGGGCAGGAGAGGCTGTGTGCAGTGTTGGATTGTTGCCTGCTGATGCTGACCGTTCCTGTGCCGCAGAACTCATCCGGTTCTATCAAAATTTGTTCTCTGTTGGGATGATGGTCGGAGGGAAGTCAAGGCCAGTCACTGGTGACCTGAAGACATCTAGTTGGTGGGCTATAAAAGTGCTACATAGCAGGCAAGAGTATGCAATTGAGTTAATTGGCTGTTTTCCCCTAAAATCAAATCCCCTTGCGATATACATCGGACTTTCCCATCTTCCCACGTTACCAAACAAGTATATCCAGGTCCCATAGCAAAAGCAATCCCATGAGTGGGTTTGCCTTTACCTGAAGCAGGAATAACCCAGACTGTCTTCCCCAGCAAATCCTTTATGTGCACCACAGGAACTTTGTCCCCTTCTACAGTATGTAAAAGTTCTGACTGGGCTAGACCAAGCCTGTTGGCAGATCCTCTGGTGTTGACCAACCAGGTGGCTTTTGGTAAATGTGTATCCCAATGTTTGAAAGTCCCACCACCCATTGCTCTCAGTGTAGTTTTAACAGCCCATTGTGTACCATTTGATTTTCCCAGAGGCTGGTGCATGGTAGGGGATGTGATATACCCACTCAATGCCATGCTCTTTGCCACAAATGTCTATAAGGTTATCCCAGAAATGAGTCCCACTGTCTGACTCAGTGCTCTCTGGGGTGCCGTGTCGCCACAAAATCTGTTTCTCAAGGTCAAGGGCAGTGTTCCTTGCAGTGGCGTGGGGCACAGCATATGTTTCCAGCCATCAGGTGGTTGCTTCCACCATGGTAAGCACATGGCGCTTGCCTTGGCGGGTTGGTGGAAGTGTGGTATAATCAATCTGCCAGGCCTCTCCATATTTATACTTCAGCCATCATCCTCCATACCAAAGAGGTTTTAATCGTTTGGCTTGTTTAATTGCAACACATCTTTCACACTTGTGAATAACCTGGGCAATAGTGTCCATTGTTAAGTCCACCCCTCGATCACGGGCTCATCTATATGTTGCATCTGTGCCCTGATGGCCTGAAGTGTCATGGGCCCACCAGGCCAAAAATAATTCACCTTTATGTTGCCAATCTAAGTCCATCTGAGCCACTTCAATCTTAGCCGCTTTATCCACCTGTTGGTTGTTCTGGTGTTCCTCAGTGGCCCGACTCTAGGGCACATGGGCATCTACATGGTATACCTTCACCACCAGGTTCTGCACCCATGCAGCGACATCTTGCCACAGTGCAGCAGCCCAGATGGGTTTACCTCTGTATTGCCAATTGCTTTGCTTCCATTGCTGCAACCAATCCCCCAGGGCACTTGCCACCATCTATGAGTCAATATAGAGATAAAGTACTGGCCACTTTTCTTGTTCAGCAATGTCCAAGGCCAGCTGGATGGCTTTCACCTTGGCAAACTGACTTGATTCACCCTCTCTTTCAGCAGTTTCTGCAACTTGTCGTTGGGGACTCCATACAGCTGCCTTCCATCTCTAGTGGTTTCCCACAGTATGACAGGACCCATCAGTAAAGAAGGGATACTGTTTTTCACTTTCTGACAGCTTATTATATGGTTGGGCCTCTTCAGCACTCATCACCTCCTTCTCTGGTGACATTGCAAAATCTTTACCCTCTGGCCAGTCTATGATGACTTCTAGAATGCCTGGACGACTGGGATTTCCTGTTTGAGCTCATTGTCTAATTAGTGCAGCCCACTTACTCTGTGTAGCATCAGTTGCATGATGTGTAGAGGAGACCGTGCCTTTGAACATCCAGATCAGCACGGGGAACTGAGGTCTCAGGAGGAGCTGTGCTTCAGTCCCAGTCACTTCCGATGCAACTTGAACCCTTTTATGGGCTGCCAGTATCTCTTTTTCAGTTGAGGTATAGCTGGCTTCAGATCCTTTATATCCCTGACTCCTAAAGCTGAGGGGTTGACCTTGAGTCTCCCTTGGAGCTTTCTGCCAGAGGCTCCAGGTAGGACCATTCTCCCCAGCTGCGGTGTAGAGTACATTTTTTACACCTGGCCCGGTCTGTACTGGTCCAACGGCTACTGCATGAACTGTCTCTCATTTAATTTGCTCAAAGGCTTGTTGTTTCTCAGGGCCCCATTTAAAATCAATTTTTCTAGCGGGTCACATAATAGAGAGGGCTTACAATCGAACTATAATTTGGAATGTGCATTCTCCAGAACCCCACAGCACCCAAGAAAGCTTGCGTTTCTTTCTTATTAGTTGGTGGAGACATTGCTGTTATCTTGTTGATCATATCTGTGGGGATCTGTCTACGTCCATCTTGCCATTTTATTCCCCAAAATTGAATCTCCTGTGCATGTCCCTTGACCTTATTCCGGTTTATGGCAAAACCGGCTTTCAGCAGGATTTGGATTATTTTCCTCCCTTTCTCAAAGACTTTGTCTGCTGTATCACCCTACACAATAATGTCATCAATGTATTGCAGGTGTTCTGGAGCTTGCCCCTGTTCCAATGAAGTCTGGATCAGTCCATGGCAGATGGCAGGGCTGCGTTTCCACCCCTGGGGCAGTAGGTTCCAAGTGTACAGGAAGCCCCTCCAAGTAAAATTGAACTGTGGCCTGCACTCTGCTGCCAAAGGAATTGAGAAAAATGCATTGGCAATATCAATCGTGGCATACCACTTGGCTGCCTTTGACTCCAGTTCATACTGAAGTTCTAGCATGTCCGGTACGGCAGCACTCAATGGTGGTGTGACTTCATTCAGGCCATGATAGTCTACTGTTAGTTTCCACTCTCTGTTAGACTTTTGTACTGGCCATATGGGGTTGTTAGAGAGTGAGTGAGTCCTACTGGTCACTCCTTTGCTCTCCAGTCTACGGATCAGCTTATGGAGGGAACCAGGGAGTCTCAACTGGTGCGGTTTTGCCAGCGGTGCCCCATTGTGGTCGCAATCGGCACTTGTTGTTCATTGACCTTCAGCAGCCCCACAACAGAAGGCTCCTCTGAGAGATCAGGCAAGGCTGACATTTGCTCAATTTCCTCAGTCTCCAAAGCAGCAATACCAAAATCCCAGCTGTACCCTTTTGGGTCTTTGAAGTACCCTCTCTTGAGGTAGGCTATGCCATGGATGCATGGAGCTTCTGGACCAGTCACAATGGGGTGCTTTTGCCATTTCCTCCCAATCAGGCTGATTTCAGCCTCCAGTACAGTTAACTCTTGTGATCCTCCTGTCACTCTCGAAATATAAATGGCTTCCACCCCTTGACAGCTTGATGGCATCAGGGTACACTCTGCACCGGTATCGACTAGAACGTTATACTCATGTGGGACTGATGTGCCAGGCCATCTGATCCACAAAGTCCAGTAAATCTGATTGGCCCCTACCTCCACCTGGCTGGAGGCAGGGCTCCTCTAATAGTCATCACAACATTGGACACTGAAGTCTTGTTGACAGGGATTAGTCTTTGTCACAGGAGCTGGAGTAAAATCTTCATTGCTACTCTGTATGGGAACCTGCTCACCAGAGACTGAAGCTGCAGCTTTTATGGGATGATCATCCTTGACTCCTGTTTTTGTCTTCACACACCCATTCCTCCAAAGCTGAAGTAGGTTTTCCATCCCACTTGCTCATGTCTTCTCCGTGATCCTGCAGGTAAAAGCATCGGGTGGCCTGTGGTGTACACCTTCTATGTCTTCTCTCTCGAACAATAGGACGCCTTTTGTTAATAGCTGAGACGTGTGTTGGTACACGTGAGGAGCTGGATAGATCAGATAGATCGTCCCTCAATTGTTTGAGGTCCTGGGACAGTTTTTCCACAGCTGAGATGATGGAAGGGGTGAGATTGTCTTCGAACTCTCAGAGTTTATGAATCATTTCATCCACTGTTAGTGGTACTATGTCATTCCAGGTTACTATTGCCAATGAATGGGCATATGATGACGGTGCATTCCGTGTAAGTTTTCACCACATGGGTCATGTACATTTGACTTCATCTGAATCTATGGGTTATTCGGCTTAATGTAGATAGATCACCTCTACGATGGCCAATTCCCTCAGAGACTGGATGCCTTTGTCTAAAGTAGTCCACTTGGCCGAACGACTCATAACATCATCTTTGTATGGAAACCTTTCTTTCACAGCTGCCAGCAGGTGCCTGCAAAGACTGAGGGACATTTTCCCTTTTGCAACTGCTTTGTCAATTCCCCCTTCTCTAGCAAGTGATCCCAGCTGCTTGGCTTCTGTACCTTCTAGTTCATGACCATCAGCCCCATTGTCCCAGCATCGGAGCAAGCAGGTGATGATGTGCTCCCCTGGTTGACGGGTAAAATCTTTTTGCATATTCTGTAGCTGGGTTGAGGTCCTATATCAAGAAGTCGCCTCTTCTTCTTTGTGATGTGATGATGACTCCTGATCAGATGCTGGCTCGGTTGGTAAGTACATTGTTTCTTCATCTTGCTTCACCCTTCTTGCTTCTTTTTTGCTTTTCCTCTTATGTACAGGGGCAACCAATATTGGTACGAATTGGTCCTCTGGTTTAGCTGCAGTGATTATCACTGTGGTTCGGGTAGCTACTGTACTTCTCGCTGGGGGTGGTGAGGCTGCTGTGCTTGGAGCTGAGGTAGCTGTGCTGTCTTTTGCAGTCAAATTTTGAGTAGCTGCTGTACTTGTTGCTGGGGTAGCTGCCGCTGTCTATTGCAGCCAAAGTTTGAGTAGTGACTGTAATTGTTGCTGGGGGTGGTGAAGCTGCTGTGCTTGGAACTGGAGTAGCTGCGCTGTCTGTTGCTTTGCCCTCAGATCTGGGGACATTCTTTTCCTTTTGAAGGTGTTGAATAGTGTTGAACAAGGCCCTGTAAGCATAGGCCAAGTCCGAGCACGTTGCCATGATTTGTCCGTCTCTGTGTCCTGAGTTGAGCAGCAGCAGTCAATTTTTCTCCCTCTTAGTAGCTGGTGCAGCACTGTGTTTTTTGACTTTCAGCCTGGGAACAGAGCTGATAACACTAATGTTTACTCTGACCAAGGACTTTGCGAGTCTCATGCTCTGCTAGGGAGGAGGAGAGGCCAGGAGGAAGCAGGGAAAGGACACCTGACCCAAACTAGCCAAAGAGGTATTCCATACCACAGCACATCATGCCCGGGGAGGTAACTGGGAGTTACCCGGAAGGGCACTCTCTCCTCAGTTGGGCTCATTTCAGCGGGTGGTATCTTATTCTCTTCCCTTGTTATTTCTCTTATCATTATTATTATTATTGGTGGTAGCAGTAGTGATTTGGGTTATACCTTAGTTACTGGACTGTTCTTATCTCAACCCATGGGAGTTACATTCTAATTTTTCTGGATTTTGCATTTGTTCGGTGGTGAAATTCCAAAGCACTGGAAGGCCCCAGTGGCCTAGATACTTGCCCGTAATATCCCACACACCCTGCCACTCATGGCTGTCCAGCCTTGGTGAAAATCTCTTGGTCCTCCTGTATCTTCATCTAACCACAGAGAAGACCTAAAGCTGTCTCTTCTTAACTCTTGAAATTAGATGAAATGGTCGTGGCAAAAGCACACTCTGTATGACTGCCAACAGCTGCTGTACTTGTCACTAGGGTGTGTGGGAATGGCTCCGTCATAGGCTGACCACCCGAGGAGGATAAAAAAGATGTATAATTGTTAAATACTTCCATTATATATTTCCCAAGGTATAGAGGTGGTGACCACACTGGGAACAGAAGCCAGATCAGTTTCATGATCAATGAGTCTATTGCATTACAAGTCATTACCATAAAGTACAATGAAACAAGTACCTTAGCCCAAGCCCCCCACTTAATAAACACTAACACAGCAAATACTGGCTGTAAGTAAGGTACTACATGCTGAAACTCTGAGATCAAGAGCAACAGGTTTGAGAGCCAATAAATCAGCATTGTGACAAATGATTATTAATCCAAAACGATGAATGCTTATCACGAATACAGTTAGACACACTTTGGCCTTATCTGTTGTTATCTCACCCTTCATGCCCCACATTGGTTGCCAAAATGAACTGTCATGGTTTAAGCCCAGCCATAAAATCAGACCACACAGTCTGATCAGCCCCCCTTCCCTCCTCCCCTGCTCCTGGAGGGATGGGGAGGAGAATCAAAAGAATGTAACTCCCATGGGTTGAGATAAGAACAATCCAGTAACTAAGGTGTAACACAAAACCACTACTGCTACCACCAATAGTAATAGTGATAAGGGAAATAACAAGGGAAGAGAATGCAACCGCTCACCACCCGCCGACCGATACCCAGCCCGACTGACCAGTGATCTCCCCTTCTGGGTAACTGTCCCCAGTTCTGCATTCTGGGCATGACATGCTGTGGTATGGAATACCTCTTTGGCTAGTTTGAGTCAGGTGTCCTGTCTCTGCTTCCTCTTGGCTTCCCCTGCTGCCTGACAGAGCATGAGACTCAGAAAGTCCTTGGTCAGAGTAAACATGACTTAGCAACAACTAAAAAATTGGTGTTGTCAATGCTGTTCCCAGGCTGAAAGTCATACCCACAGCACTGCACCAGGTACTAAGAAGGAGAAAAATGACTGCTACTGCTGAACCCAGGACACCATTTCTAAAAACATTTGCTTTGCCTTACATAATTATATTCACTTCGTTCCTGTTCTCATTTGTTTAATTTCAGACACCTTCAGATAAGGATGTTTTTCTCCTAAAGGTCTAGGTTGTGGTAGAAGGACTGCAGATAGCCCATGACCTGTTGGAGGCCAGGATCAGTCATCACTGAGTGGGCTATGCTGTCCCATCACTCATTCCTGCTGCTGGGTTTTATAATCATTTATAATCATTAGCACAAGTACTTCTTGCTTTCCCATTTCTTTGCATGGCTTTCTATGAATTCATTTGATATCTGAAATTCAGAAAGCAAGTCAATAAAATCAACTACGCATTTTAAATCTTTTAAATTAAACCATTCCTAGAGAACAGCCTGAATCCCGATGTGTTTCATTTTGGATCTTTCACGCAAGCAGAAATATCCTTACATTATTTGCCACAATCCTGAAGCTTTTTCTGACAATGTCCTGCTATTTCATGAGCTATTCCTAATGCTGCACTGAAATTTACTAATTCTCAATCATAATTTAAGAAATTATGTCTCAGTAGCTGTGATTTGACCTGACAGTGACTTGCATTTGTATATTTTTTTTTATTATTTTCTATGCAGTGTCTGTTTTGCTACGCCATCTTTTCAAATACTATTTCCAAATTAGTACTGTAAGAACATGCTCTTGGTTGAGTAAAGTAACGGTAAACCTTTTATTTTGTGCTAGTTCATTGGAAGAGAGTCTAAAGACATTGCAGGAAGCTGAAGATTAAAATGCAAGAGAATTGCAGTTTGTTGCAAAAATACACAGGAGTTATATTCCCTTGCATTTATGAAGCACCGACATGAAAACTTGCAGGTGCCACAAAACCTGTTAATTTTGTCCAGAAAAATGGCCTGTCTGTGTTCACAACATGCTTGATAGCTCTTTATTGAGTAGCACAATATTTAGTTAGCAGGTGCTGAAAAGTTAAAGACATTGAACAGCAGTACCTGCTCTGTCCTGCTTTCTGGTGAGGCATTACCCTTTTCAGGAGCAGCTTACATCTGTTGAGTGGTTGCAGGCCAATTCCTTGACTGCTTCCTGCAGAAGAGCTGCAGATCACAGGTACCTGAGAAATGAGTGATGCGAAAGCTTGCTTTTTGTAGCTAATAAGTGTCTGGAATCAAACCTCTGCATAAACCATTTTATTTCTTCGGGTGCCTTCCAGCCCTATGATCCTAAGATTCTGTGATAAGGAGTAGTCAGCATGGATTCACCACAGGGAAATCATGCTTAACCAACCTGATTGATTGCCTTCTATGATGGGACAGCTGGCTGGAGGGATGAGGGAAGAGCAGTGGAGGCTTTCTACCTGGACTTCAGCCTTCAGCAAGGCTTTTGACACTGTCTTCCATTACATCCTCATAGGCAAGCTCAGGAAATGTGGGCTGGAGAAGTACACAGAGAGGTGGATTGAGAACTGGCTGAATGGCAGTTCTCAGGGGATGTGATCAGAGGCAAAAGTCTAGTCTGAGAACTGTAATTAGCAGTGTTCCCCATGGGCCAATACTGGGTCCAGTGATATTTTAACTTATTCATCAATTACTTGGATGAAGGACAGGGTGCCTCCTCAGCAAGTTTGCTTATAATAAAAAGCTGGGAGGAATGGCAGATACAGAGTCCTGTGCTGTCATTCAGAAGAATCTAGACAGGCTGGAGAGATGGGCAGAGACAATTGTTTTGAAATTCAACAAAGGCAAGTGCAGGGTACTGTACCTGGGGAGGAATAACCCCCTGCAGCAGTACAGGCTGGGGAGGGGTGACTTCTGCTGGAAAGTAGCTCTGTGGAGAAGGACCTGGGGGTCCTGGTAGACAGCAAGTTGTCCATGAACCAGCAATGTGCCCCTGTGGCCAAGAAGGCCAATGATATCCTAGGTTGCATTAGGAAGAGCAATGGCCAAGAGAAGTAATCTCTCTCTACTCAGCCCAGGTGAGGCCTCACCTGGAGTACTGTGTCATGTTCTGGACCCCTCAGTACAAGATGGAGCAAATTCAGTGAAGGGCTACTAGAATTATTAAGGGTCTGCAGTATTTCTCATATGAAGAAGGGCTGAGGCAGGTGTGCCTATTCAGCCTGGAGGAGAGAAGGCCCAGAGGAGATCTGATCAATGTGTACCTGAAGGGACCATGTTAAGCGGATAGGGCCAGACTCTTCTCGATGGTGTCAGATGATGAGAAGATGGTGAGATGGTGTCAGGGATGAGAAGCAGTGGACATAAACTAAAACACAGTAGTTCCACCTGAACATGAGTATGTTACCCTCTTTACTCTGAGAGTGGCAACACTGAAATAGGTTGCCCAGAGATGTTGTGGAGTCTCATTTCCTGGAGATAGTCAAGAGCCTTTTGTACACAATCCTGAGTAGGTGACCCTGCTTGAGCAGGAAGGTTGGACTAGATGACCTCTGGTGGTCCCTTCTAGCCTCAACAAATTCTGTAAAGATAAGCTGAGAAAAATCAAACCATGCTTGACCCTACAAATAGGTAGTGAGTGATAATGCAGGTTTCCAGCAAGCAGTTGCTGTTGTGACATGGCGTATCTGAAGGGTTGCTTGATGTAATGACATGAAGTTATATGAAAGGATGTGTTCTGTAGAGTCAGCTCCAGATGTGAACATAGGGACTTGAAGAATACAGTGTTTGCAAATATTGAACTTGGAGGAGAGATGACTTTTTCTGAGCAGAGAGAGCTGTGGCAAGATTGTCTTCAATAAAATATTGGATACTGAATAAAAACTCTGAGAAACAATGACTACTTGACAAAGCAGCTAATAGTACTTGGCAGATAGTGGATTCTGAAGGCAGATAGTGCCTGAAACAATAGAGATGATTTACAAATTTGGAATACTGCAGTGAAAGAAACTAGCATATGAGCATGTGGAGATCCAACCAGAAAAAAACAAATAGGCTGTTACAATTAGTAGAAGGAGAAACACATCTTAACCTATAGGATGGAAAAGCTTACAACAGTGTTTGTGTTTGAAAACTTCAGCAGATTTTGCCCAGTATCAGCAAAAATCTTGAACTACAATAAAACTGTCATAAGGTTTCTTTTTAAGTGTAGCAGGCATTCTGCTGACAAAATATAAGAAGTATAATGCATTGAGCTGTTAATCTAAAGTGATGTGGGGCTTTTTTGTTTTATTTTGTTTTTTTAATATCAACTGTACATTGCTAGTGTCCTGAAAGAACAGTAGATATAATAATACTGAGAGAAGCCATTGACACAAAAAGAAAGTTTATTTCTATCAGAGAACAATTTTATGTCCTGTGAAGCAAGCAGGACTTGACTTCTATGGGCAAATAGGGAACTGGGACAGGTATTACGTGAAAAGACACTGGGCAAGAGGAAAACTGTTACTGGATAAATAAAAAAAAAGTAAATGCCCCTGACTTCTTTCAAAGGGAGGACTTGTAAGAGCCTGAAGAATGTATTTCTGTAGTAAAGAAGAACTCGGTCAGGGCAGTGTCAGAAATAAAAATACAGAAGCTAAAAAGATCTAGATGATTTCAGTTATTAAAAAAGCAAAAACAACCAACCAGAGAAAACTCAAAAGCAGAAAAACCTCCAAACCAAACCAAAACCAACTAACAACAGCCTTCTCACTGCCCCCACCTGCCCCAGCAATGGAATGGATTCTCTAGCAGAGATTATTGCAAGGAACTAGGAAAAGACCATAGACTCGTTATGTGTGGACTCAAACTTGTCAAATATCCATTACCTGCAAAGTAGAAATAATTGGGAGAAGAGAGCCTAATGAATATTTGTTCTGTTTTGGAAGCTTCATCTGGATTCCAGGATGTACATGTACTGCAGGGGGAGAGGAGAAAGGAGAGGAAGAATTACAAAACATTTTCTGTTGCAAAACGTTTTCCCCAAACCAGCTTGTTTTGTTTAGGAACTAAATTAAACCCCATCAAGATGCAACTTGATTTGACTTGCATATGAGAACAGAATCTGCAAGTTCTAAAGAGGCCCATGCTGTCATGTTACATCAAAGTATTTCCCTCTGCCAGCAGTAATACTGTTCTCTGTGATTATATCCTGAAGTCAAAGGCACGTTGATAGGCATCTCAAATTGACTAGTATTGATGAATTTAGTAGGTTGCATTTGAAATTGTTTTGGGCTAGGAATGTTGTACAGAGGAACTGTCCCTTTCTGTAGTTTCTAATGTGCCATATAGAGGCTTAGATGGTGGAACAACCTGTTACATACTGCCGAGGCTCTTCTGGCAGAAGAGAAGCTGTGCATCACCAGGAAAATAAACCAAGTTCTGAGAACAAGGTAGAAACAGATTATGCTTGCCTGCAAGAGCTAGGAAAGAAGAGGTAATTAAATGGGGAGGGGATGGTGATGTTTCTGCCTAAACTGCGCATAAGAGCATCATATTGCCCCACAGTCTTCAAAACTTACCTAGGTAAGGAAAGGCACCAGTAAAGATAACTGATGAAAGGGGGAATCAAAGCTGTGATTCCAAGAAGGATTGATTGGGATTGCCTGGATCACTGTTGTCTCCAGGTGCTGTCATGTTAAAGTTATTAGGTGCTGTGATGCTATAGCTTTTTGAAGGTCTTTCTTATTTATATCCTTTCTGAGAGCCTGTGGTCTATTCAGTGAGTAAGGAACCTAGGGGCAAGATAATGCTGATGTCTACTGAAGAAGTTATTTTGCACTCTAGAAAGATCAAAGTATTTTTCAAACAGCATGCATCTCTAAACATTCTTAAGTGCGGAGGAAACAAGCACCATGAAATTCAGTCTTCTTTAAAGTACTGCTAACCCCTACTGGTGGTGGAAGCTTAGTTTTACTGTGGCTCTGAAGCTGTTACGTTATGTTGTTTATGGTGTCATTTTTTTTTACAGTGACATGCTTTAATATCTACTCATCACTGGAGATTGTAGTCTGAAATGCACTGAGAGCTTTAATTTAAAGCAGCTCAACATGAAATTTCTGAAAACCTATGATAGCTGTGAAGATACAGAGAAAAATTCTGATATATAGTTAGTTCTAAATTCTAGTAATTATGATTCCTTAAAAAACCACCAGAAGTATAATGTCCAATCAACCTTGCATTAAAATCTATATGGAAAAAAATAATCTTAAAGCAAGGATTAGTAATATTAACCACATTATGCATCTGCATAAGACAATGATGGTTTTCTTTTCTGAAAATTTCATTGTTTGTAATTGTGCAAAGGGAATTTAAACCCCAAATTCCAGCTTGATTCCACTGTTATAAAAATTTGGGCCTAGAGCACAACTTCCTCTAACAAGAAAACACAGCTCTATTTTCCACTGTGTTGTTTCTACTTGTATAGTTCATTGGCCAGCATCATACTTTCTCAGTCTGTTAAGTTTCTCAGTGTTTTTAAGTGTACAGCAGTTTTTCCTTATTTCTTTTAAAATATTTGGTCAGTATGATTTAGGCAAACGAGTGGAGCTGAAATTTCCACTAGATCACAGTGCCACCTACTGCCGTATTTCTGGCATCGCATTTGAATTGTCTGCCCAAATGACAAATACCACCGTGGGCAATATAAAGATAATCTTGGTAGAAATACTGGTTTGGCATGAGAAAGCGTCGTGTGCTTTGTGTATCATTAAATGAGACAGTGAACATCAATCAGTTGTCTTCTGTTTCTTTAATCCCATCTCCAGTGGTAAAGCTTACAAACACTAACAAATACTAACTAGATCATTACTTTCTTCTTTTTCATGATTCAGTTCCTGAAGACAGAGATAGCATCTGATCTGCAAAGAATATGTTCCATAAATTGTCAATCTAGTGAGATTTAAAGGATCATAAAACACAAGGTTTGGATGCAGAAGTCACTGAATGAAAAGGGAAAGAGACCTGCCTCAAGTGTGACACTCTTACTGCTGTCATGGATTGGTCATGGCTGTACAGCAGTTCCCCACCAAAGCTTCTCTATCACTTCCCTCCTCAGCTGAATAGGGGAGAGCAAATACCACAAAAGGGTGGTAGGTCGAGATAAGGACAGGGAGAGATCAGTTACTGTCATGGGCAAAACAAACTCAACTTGGGGAAACTAATTAATGCCAATCAAATCAGAATAGGGTAACGAGAACTAAAAAGTACATCTTAAAATGTCTCCCACCCTTCTTTCTCGGCTTATCTTCAAACCCAATTTTCTTTACCTCCACCCCCAGGGTGGTGCAAGGGGATGGGGGAATGAGCCACTCTCCATCATCTTTAGTAAGTCGTGGGAAACAGGTGAGGTGCCTGAGGACTGGAGGATGGCAAATGTCACACTGGTCTATAAGAAGGGAAAGAAGGAGGACCCAGGTAGTCATAGACTGGTCAGCCTTACCTCCATCCCTGGAAAGGTGATGGAACAACTTATTCTTGACACCATCTCTAGACATATCAAGGATGAGGGGGTCATTAAGAGCAGCCAACATGGTTTTAACAAGGGGAAGTCATGTTTGACCAATCTTATAGCCTTCTATGAGCAAGTAACTAGGTGGATGGATGATGGTAGAGCAGTAGATGTGTTTTTTTCTTGATTTCAGTAAGGCATTTGATACTGTCTCCCACAGCATCCTCATAGATAAGCTAAGGAAGTGTGGGCTTGATGATTAGGTAGTGAGGTGGATCAAGAACTGGTTGGAATGAAGAAAGCAGAGAGTTGTGTGGTCAATGGGGCAGAATCTAGCTGGAGGTCTGTGACTAGTGGAGTCCCTCAGGGGTCGGTGCTGGGACCAGTGCTGTTTAATATTTTCATCAACGACCTGGATGAGAGAGCTGAATGTACCCTCAGCAAGTTTGCTGGTGATACTAAACTGGGAGGAGTGACTGACACACCAGAGAGCTGTGTTGCCATTCAGCGAGACCTGGACAGGCTGGAGAGTTGGGCAGAGAGGAACTTGATGAAATTCAACAAGGGCAAGTGCAAGTCTTGCATCTGGGGAAGAACAACCCCATGTACCAGTACAGGTTGGGGGCTGACCTGCTGGACAGTAGTGAAGGGGAAAGGGACCAGGGGGTCCTGGTGGATAGGAGGATGACCATGAGCCAGCAATGTGCCCTTGTGGCCAAGAAGGCCAATGGCATCCTAGGGTGCATTAGAAAGGGTGTGGTTAGTAGGTCAAGAGAGGTTCTCTTCCCCCTCTACTCTGCCTTGGCGAGGCCGCATCTGGAATACTGTGTCCAGTTCTGGGACCCACAGTTCAAGAAGGACAGGGAATTGCTTGAAAGAATCCAGCACAGAGCTACAAAGATGATTAAGGGAATGGAACATCTCTCTTATGAGGAGAGGCTGATGGAGCTGGGACTCTTTAGCTTGGAGAAGAGGAGACTGAGGGGTGACCTCATTAATGCTTACAAATATGTAAAGGGTGAGTGTCAGGATGATGGAGCTAGGGTTTTTTCAGTGATGTCCAGTGACAGGACAAGGGGCAATGGGTGTAAACTGGGGCATAGGAGGTTCCATGTGAGCATCAGGAAAAATTTCTTTACTGTGAGAGTGACAGATCACTGGAACAGGTTGCCCAGGGGAGTTGTGGAGTCTCCTACGTTGGAGACATTCAAGGCCCGCCTGGACAAGTTCCTGTGTGATGTACTCTAGTTTACCCTGCTCTTGCAGGAGGGTTGGACTAGATGATCTTTTGAGGTCCCTTCCAACCCTTAGGATTCTGTGATTCTGTGATTCTGTGAATGGGAGTTGTAGTCAATTGCCTCTGCTGATTCTTCTCAGGAGGGGACTCCACACTCTTCTCCTCCTCCAGCATGGAGTCCCCTCCCATAGGAGACAGTCCTCCATGAACTTCTCCAGTGTGAATCCTTCCCACAGGTTACAGTTCTTTGTGAATTGCTCTAGCATGTGTCCCTTCCACAGTCTGCGGTGCTTCAGGAGCAGACTGCTCCAGCACGAGACCCCTGTGAGGTCACAAGCCCTGCAGAAAACCTGCTCTAGTGCAGGCTCCTCTCTCCATGGGGCCACAGCTCCTGCCAGGACTCTGCCCCAGAGGTGCCACCACTGTCACTGATGGGCTTGTCCTTGGCCAGTGGTGGCTCTGTCTTGTTGCCAGCTGGCATTGGCTCTGTCAGACATGGAGGAAGCTTCCAACAGCTTCTCACAGAAGCCATCTCTGCAGCCCCCCCCGGCTGCCAGATCCTTGCCACACAAACAACCCAACTTTAATTCAGATGTATAGCTATCATAGATGTTTGTCCAGTCTGCTCTAAAACAGGAAGAGTCACAGGCACTTCTTTCTAAAAGTCTTGGATGTTAAGACTTTTTTATTGGCATGTAAAGTAAAACTTAAACTAAGATCATTATTGTCTTTTTGACAATGGCTCTTAAAAGTTTATGCCAGTGTACATATGGATTTTTGCCACATCCCTCTTCATCCCTCTAGACTGAGTAACTCAAAATCTTTCAGCCTTTCCTGTTTTTCAAACCTCTGATTATTCTTCTTGCTTTTTCCAGCTGGTTCACATCTTTCTTGAATTAGTGCCCAGAATTAGGCATGAATCTCCAGCTAAGAGCAACTTTGTTGCTTGAACTAGTGCAGGAATTCTTGTGAGTGATAAAACCTATTCCATTATGCAATTCCCCCTGGATTACAAAATACACCAGTTAATTCTCAGATCTCTCTCTGCAATGTAGCTGTGTGTCCAATCGTTTGTTATACTATGTGCATCTGATTACTTCTAAATGTAGACCTTTGCACTTGCACTTACTAAGTACTGCCTAACCTCTGCTGTAATCAATAAGAATTCAGATAATTAAGATTTTGAATTATAATCGAGTCCTTCATTCCTGAATATTACCTGTAAATTTCTAACTGTACCTGTTTCTTCTTTCATCCAAATTACTGAAGAAATACTGAATAGTTCTGGGCTTGGGATAGGTTCTTGTAAAACTTCACTCCATACCCTGTGCCAACATGTCACTAACCTGCTGATAATATTTTTGTATTTAGCTTGTCCTATATGCTTCTTTCTTCTGACTTGTTTTTTTCTCATTTCTTACAAGAACATAATCTGAAACAGCTTTACAATCAAGGCTTAAAGTCAAGGTAGTAACACTTACTATTTCTACCCCGTTCTGGAGAATCTGTGTCCTGTTAGAGGAAGCGGAGGAAGTGTGAATAGCTTGCTACTACTCCATGGGGCACTTTCTCATTCACTTTTTACCTTTCTGGTGCTTAATATTTCTTGTTCTCCTGCTGTCTAGGAAGTGGAGGTAAGTTGCCAGGGCTTTGAGTCCCAAGTTCTAACCTTTCTTCTTCCCTGTTTTAAAGGTAGACAGCAGGTGTATTTTTCTGTCCTCTTCACAGTTTTCTGAGTTCATCCAGGTTTCTTATGAAATCTGAATCCCCCTCACATGCCAACGTGAGGCGCTTTCTTTGGCCTTTTGCAAGCACTGGTTTTAGGACAGTAGAATGGGCCAATAAACCACCCATAGCTGACAAGGGGGTAGGTTCCTCCCATCTCAGCCCAAGTGTGCCATCAGATGGGATCCACTGTTCATGGAGATACCAGCATCAGTGTATTCAAAGGTGAACTTCAACAGCACTGCCAGCTTGAAAAAGTTCAAAATGCTCTTTAATCTGCAGTGGCTGTAGTTCTTACTTTTCTGTCATCGGGGCTGGTTACATTAAACATTGATCACATCCAGACTGAAGAAGGAACCAAATCGGTTTTGAATATGTCAGTCACTGAGAACTCTAAAGCAGCACTTTCTCTCCATTGTGTATCATACCAGCTCTTTTGGTGATTGTTTTCTTAGTATATTACTTACCAAATAAGGTTAATTTCTCCTTAACTCTCCAAAGATCAGTCTTTATAGATTTTTTCTTGTGTTTTTTTTTTAAATTAGTAATAATATTAATGAATAATCTAACCTAATTTCTACTTTGAGCTTTCTTTGTGAAATCACTGAAGATATAAATTAGCCAAGTTAGTGTTTTCCAAGCCTTATCTTTACATTGCACTGTGATAGCTGGCACCTGTGCCCTTTAAAGGTTACCAGCTGTCCTTATTCCCTTCTCATCTACCCCATGAGACCTTAGTGACCACATCTGTAATGATATAGAAGTTTGTTTTCCTGAAGGCTATATTTTTTCTATGCCTTCCTTCCTAAGAACAAGAAATACTATTATCCTTATCCTCAGCTAAGCTTTCCACCTTTATTCTCCATTACTTCCAAACTGAGCTGCTGTCTTATATTTCTATTTAAAGGATGCCCCCTTGGGTGGAACTTCTTTGGGAAGAACTAACTTATATTCTGCTCTGTTCCACTGTAAAACATTGAAATTGCCCGTTATCACCAACAGCTGTGCCTGGCTGACACAGCTAGTGCCCACAGAAAGCAACATGAAGTCTGACTTTGGCAGCTGAATTTATATTAGATTTGCGCTATGTCACCTTTTTTGTTTTCCTTATTTGTTATTTAGCAGTTTTCAGTTACTTGGTCCCTTCTGTAATTTGGAAATAACAGCAAGAATGCACATTTGTGATACTATGTGGCAGCACAGTGATTCAGAGCAGCCCTGTGAAGAAGGACTTGGGGGTGTTGGTGAATGAGAAATTGAACATGAGCCAGGTTTAGTGTGCGCTTGCAAAGAATTTTATGAGTGTCTTTACCGGAACTGCTTTATGGAACTGACATAAGCTAAGATGTATTGGAATCTTTAAAGTGAAGAAGTGGATATTTGCTTGTGTAGCAATGGAAGCATGGAGAGAGGGAAAGAATCGATGAACGGACATTTCATGTTATGCATGGATATGTTTGTGCATTATGTGTCAAGTGGAACTTAAGTGGCATCTGGGACCTGGAATCTCAAAACCTCATAAAATACAGGAAGAAATGTGTGACTTGCAAGAGCAGAGAGATTTCCATATGTTAGTATGTTAAATTAATACTAATTTCAACAGTAGCTCCTGTAAGGACATAACTGTAGAAAACCATCAGGATACACACTAAGAGGAAGAAGCAAAAACACAGGAAAAAAGTTGCTTTAAATGCTGATCTATGTTTAACTTTGGCTATGTACTGGCTTTTTCCTTACCTTGTGAAATACTATGTTTTGTTGTTGTTTCTACTGACTGCCAGTATATGTATTATGGAAAGTAGAAAAAAACTGGAAGAGGCTCAGTTGAACATATCAATGAGCTGTTAGTGGCCTCGTCAGATACAGGAATTAATATTTTTTTCCCCATTCATCTAGATCAAATAAAACTCAATATATTTTCTAGCAATCATGAAGCATACCTGGAAACTCTAACTGGTGCTAGAAACACTTTTTTTTTTTTACTTGAGCTTTAGAGTTAAATGAGCTTTGAGATCTATTGCCAAGGGTTACTTACTAGGGTTTATTTTAGTTCTTGTTTGTTTCCCTGGTTTTTCAGTTTTGTTCCATTTTAACAAGCAAGTAGTAGTTGAAAGTGTTATGGTAGTGCAGTTGGGATAACATGAGCTTGCTTTCTTTTGACACCCTACATGGCAGTCCCTCAATCTGTTCGCTCCTAATCACCTGCTTCATATCAAAGAGAAACCACAGAAAGTACATAACAGCTTTGACTGCTTTGTACATGAGCATGCATAGGTATGCAACCTAAACTCACTTAAAAAACACAGCTACTTTTTCTCTTTGTACTAAGGCAATTTGTTGAACTTCTATGTCTATTTGTTCCACTTTTTTCCTACAATTTATTTTCCTCTTGCTCTGTAAATAAATATAAGCATATGAGTACATGTATTGAGTTTTCTTCATTGGTCAGCCTCTTTGTTTCAAAATAGCTAGGGATACACATTTTCCCCTCCCTTCTCTTTATATATATATTGAGTGAGTTTACACATAAGTGTCTTAAAATTTGGTCTCATACTAAGGAGACATGTTCCAAGAAATCTAACTGAACTGCTGCTATCTAACAGTCACTTTTCATAAAGTGACTACTTTAGCACAAGGAGCAGGTTGCTGACTTCAAGAGACAATAAATACAGTAAAAGGTGATAGGTTTATGGTTGAAGACCACAGCACTTTTGTCTAGGCAGTGGTTTCTTACACCATTAGCCTAGTGCTAGAAAGATAGGAACTGAGAAATGTTTGGCTTGATCTTTTAATCAACCTGCCCTCCAATTTGGTGGGAATTAATACAGTTGCTCCATGAGCTGAAAGCAGTTTATAAGTCCACAAGCTGATGGAACTGTGATTCAAATCTTAAACCACTTAAGAAGAAGGTTTTTTAAGCTTCATATGTTGAAGCTTTAAACTCCAGCTTGTCACCTACATAGGAATAAATCATTGCAGCTGACCTAAAATATTGAAGTGCTTCTGTATTGACATAACAGGGCTCACGGCAGCCTGAAGAGCCCTGACCAGAACTGGTCACCTCTAAGTTGCTTTGGGCTCTAATTGCTGGTTGGGATTTGTCTTGAAAGGAAAGGCACTTCCATGTCCAATGAAATTAGATGAAACTTTGCTCTAGTTTAGACTGTGCTTGAAGCATGAAAAGGAAAATGGCCAGCCTTTAGAGGCCATGGTGTCAAAACTATGCCATGAACAAGTGACACAGGGATGCAATGGAGCTCAAAGCTGTTTTCATCTTCAGCCATCTTACAAGTGGTAGAGAGCGACTGCAATTCCTGGTGTGCTCTTCTGTTCTGTATAGTGCTATGGTGTTGAGATTGGTCATATTGACAATGCAAGCCCTGATTTGCTTCCTTCTGAAGCTGAGTTTGCTCAGCTGGGTTTACTACTTGGTTCTGTTAAGTAGCCCTTGCCCTTCTTCACATCTATCCTAGTGATCTGGAGGAAGGTGGGGAAAATTAGTGACAGTACAGATGGGTGAGGCATAAGAGGTAAAGCTGGTTAACCACTGTTAAAGTAATGAAATTTATGGAAATTAATGTTGAAAAAGGCAGTAAAAATTAGGTCTAGTTGTTTTATTTCCTTTATTTTGTTCTTTATTTTAACGGGTTGTATTAAGATTCTCTATTTTGACCTGCTTTTCTGAGCACTCTAGTCCATAACTCAATATATTACTTTGTTATCAGGTCGTGATAAAACCATACCCTGGTCTTTGTTAAGAAAGGGTTAGCATAAATGTCAAGGAGCAGGTTAGATGTGACAGCTGTTGTGTGCAATTGGACGCTTGTGCACTGTATTGATATTCTACACTCTGCTTCCTGTATAGCAGTATTTGTGCTCAGTTTCTTTGTCTGCTGCTGGAGAATTGCATGCTAGGTGTTCAGGATATTTGAATACCCTTAGTCTATTCTGAAAATTAGCGCAAAAAGCAGAAGTCTTGGAACAGCTGTAGTCCACAGTTGCTAAAAGTGACCCTGTGTGACTTGCTAGCTCACAAGCAGGAGGCTTTGATCAATCAAAAAGACTAAAATGCACAAATGCCAACAAATGGAAGTGAAATAATCTGAATTTTGGCACTCTTCATTTCTTATTGCAGTGTGTTATTTTCTAGCATAAAGAATATTTTGGTGGTGTCAAGACGACTGGAGGAGAACCAAGTAAATAGTTTTGTTAGCCCATCATGATATGGGGGTTTATCTAACTTTAACAGGTAGTTAGTTACCATTATATAGCTTTCTTTTTCACTTTGATAGAGTTACTGCTAAGCTATTTGCTTGTTCATTTGGGGTGTTATAGGAAAAACAGCAAAAGAAAGCAGCATAGCTTTCCTTGTTTTCTGGATGGATGCTTGTGCTGATTAGTTTTCATTTGGTGCTGGTTATTTTTATAAATAAATCTATCTTCTGGTGCTGATAGTCAAATAGTGACAGGATCAAATCCTGAGAAATTAAACAAATATTCTGTAAAATCTAGTAGACTTTAGACCTTTAACTAGGGGATGAGTGTCATCCACTTACTGTCTTTTCGCTTGTCTACTCTGTCCCCATTATTATTAAAAAGCAACTTGGCCGAACACCTGCATATCAAATAATTGTTCACAGAGTCCTTATCTAGTCATGCCTAGAGAGGAAAACACTCTGCTTCTTCCTGGCATGGTAGAGGTGGAAAGAATCATATGTAGTAAACACACTGTAATAGCTAATAGAGGTTGAGTGAGCTTGGAAGAAAGTACTATTTAATTAAAATAATTATGTTGGCTTTTTAGACAGACAGTTCAAATAAAACTTCCCTTTTGCCTCCTGAATAGGGAGAAAATGGAGTAAGCAAAGTCTTTGTGTTTGTTTCTCTAAAAGTATACAGATTTTTGTATCTGAAAAAACAGAGGAATTCTAGCATTAGGAAAGTGAGATGCTCAGCCTTCATTCTGTTGTTCTCCCTTGTGATAAAAGCATCCAGATCATACAAAAATTTGGGTGAGTAGTAAGGTAGAAAGCTTTGACATGCAAATTAGCTGCTATATTATTCTAAACTTATTTGACTACTGTAGACTACAGACAATCTGTACTTCATCTAAAACAGCCTGATGACCTGTAATGACTAGGATTTGAATCCTGTAATCTGAATTTACTTAACAAGGTAATTAAATATTTAAAGTCAGTTCATTTAGAGGCTAGAATGGATTATCTCTCCATATTTGCAGATTTCTGTCCTTCTATTTGTATGCATGACTGTATGTTCTCAAATTTTTTATGATAGCCTTTCTTTCAGATCTCATACTTTAGCTTTTGCCATAACAATTAGGACTCTAAGGAGCTTTTCATTGTCCTAGGAACTAGGGAAAAATAAATTATGAAATGCTGAAAAAGACAAAATGGATTTAATCCTCATTGCAGTGTAGAAAAGCCCTCAGAAAAGTTAATTAAGCTCAGAAAATTTACAGCAAGGTAATTAAGATTAGGCCTAATTTTACACAGCAGGCATTCTGTGGCATCCAAGGCATCCAAGGCATCCAAGACATCCAAGAAACTAAAGGGACATCATGTTGAGAAACTCCAGGTTTTCAGTCAGACTCCTGAAAGATCGTTACAGCTGATGTTAAACAGCAAGACAGACTAATGTGATGGGATATATGTTTTATTTTACATTTCTTTTAAAGTAAAATTATGCCATAAATGTAAACAAGGATTAAATATGCAATTTATTATTGCTGGCAGTGAGGTATCCAAGTGAATCTGTTGCTGAAAAGCAATAAATATTAACACACAAAAACTGAAAGTGTTAGTTACTTTGTCTCCCAGACTAAAGTCTGACATGGTGTACTGCAGTTTATTATGTTGTAGGAAACTACTGAGAAGGGCTTTTTATTTAAATCAGGCATAGTGTGTTAATTTTCATACAACTGGGGACTGCAGAAGTGCTTTTCAGTATTTGATGAGCTGGCAGTGTAGCCTCCTAGTACTGTCAGAAAAACACAACAGAGGTTGACACAAAACCTAATTACCCTCTTATCCACTTCAAAGTTTTATTACTAGTGTCCTGGGTTCAGCAGTAGCAGTCATTTTTCTCCTTCTTGGTAGCTGGTGCAGTGCAGTGTTTTGACTTTCAGCTCCTGAACAGAGCTGATAACAATGATGTTTTGGTTTGGCCAAGGACTTTGTGAGTCTCATGCTCTGCCTGGGAGGAGGTGAAGCCAGGAGGAAGCAGAGACAGGACACCTGACCCAAGCTAGCCAAAGAGGTATTCCATACCACAGCACATCATGCCCAGGATGTAACTGGGAGTTAGCCGGAAGGGCTGAGAGACTGCAGGGTTGGAGGAGGTATGGGTCAGTGCTCGGTCGGGCTGGGGGGACGAGTTATCAGTCGGCTGGTGGTGAGGTGATGTATTCTCTTCCCTTGTTATTTCCTTTATCATTGTTATTATTGGTAGTGACTACTAGCAGTAGCGATTTGTGTTATACCTTAGGTACTAAACTGTTTTTATCTCAACCCTTGGACTTCCATTCTTTTTGATTCTCCTCTCCATCCCTCCGGGATAAGGGAGAGGGAAAGAAGGGTGTGTGAACGAGTTACCTGGCTGGGTTTAAACCATGACAACTAGGTACACTAGAAATCTTAGACATAAAAATGAGGAATAAATTACATGGAACTATGGCTTCTGGTTATTTGTCCTTTGGAAAGTATGTACTAATTCTGTGCATAGCAAGTTAGTCTCAGATCAGTTGTTTAGATACTACTGCTTTTTTGTCTATGCCTGAGCACGTATACCAGAACTGTCAAAACTTTATCCTGGGTAAGCAATCCTAGGAAATATTTTATAGTTTCTTTAACATTTTTCAACCACTAGCATTTGATAATATTGGTTCTGTATTTTCTTGTGTAAATGGAGGCCTTGGTTATTATTATGTTTACATGCCCTTCCTAGGGAAAGAATTAAGCTGATAGAAGGTGGCGTTTTTTAGCTGATTTCTTAAAAAACCCTAAGTTCTCTGAAGCTCTATATCCTAGAAGTTATATTCCCTTGTATTTCCACACTGAGTAACAGCAAAAGTGCAAATAAATATATGTTAAAATGCATTTTTTTTCATAAGCTGGAATATATGAGGCTGAAGAAGTTATGATGATGAAAAATTAGGAGATTTAATACCAGCTGCATATGTGTCAAATGAACACCAAAAACCAAACAACCCACAGGCTGATGAAATTATCTCTGAGATACCAGTATTGTGGCATGGATGTAGATTGGATAAAATACTCTTATACATTTGATTGTGTATCACACATCTCAAACATGGCAGTTTCATAATACTACTTTTAATTACAGATTATGTTCCTGCATTCATGGTTACATGTAGATTGTAATCCTAAAAATATTTTTAGTTCTCAATCTTTAGAGAAAACCTTGAGAGCATGACAAAGTATATAGTAAAGGTAGCAAGTGCTTCTTTGGACAAAGGCATCCATCTGGCCTTCCAGTACTTAAAGGGGGCTTATAAGAAAGATGGGGACAGGCTTTGTAATCAGGTCTGTATCAACAGGACAATGGGTAATCATTTTAAACTAAAGGAGGATAGGTTCAGTCTGGATATAAGTAAGAATTTTTTTATGGCAATGGTGGTTGAAACACTGGAACAGGTTGCCAAGAGGTGATAGAAACATTACCTGGAAATATTCAAGACCAGGTTGAGTGGGACTTTGAGCAGCCTGATCTAGTTGAAGATATCCCTGCAGGGAGAGCTGGACTAGATGACCTTCAAAGGTCCCTTCTAACCCAAGCTATTGTATGATTCTATGATTCCATGATTTAAAGTCTTGCACCAACCTAACTGCAAGGTCTTTTCTTTTTTAACTTAAGATTGGTGATATGAAAAACCACAGCTTACTCGAGAGTAAATGTATTTCACATGGAGGCAGTTAAGTAAGCAGTTCTTGCAGTTATTTTATTAGTTGTGGGTGATCAATCTAGATAAATCTGGGTTTGACATAGAAGAAAGATTGGTAGATTGCTGGAAAAGAGTTGAATCAAAATGGCTTATTGTAAGAGCTACTCATTTGAGCTAGTCTGTAACATATTCAGCTGCTGAAACTTAGTACATCACCTGTCATTTCATTTTACTTAAAAACTGTTATGTTCCAATATTACAAAAATTAAGTATTTTATTTAGTATCACGCTATATACAGAACATTTGAAATTCCTGTGTTCTTCTCAGCTTTTCTGAGACGAAGTAATATCAACAGATGTGATATTTGGTAAAGAACCCAAGCCTTAATTAATTTTAACTTGTAAAATGAAGAGCTCTACCAGCAAACTCTCTAAAAATTCATTTGGTTTCCTAGAAGTCAGTGCTGTTGTTTTATAAAATAAATTGTGTGGACTTAAGCATTATAAAAGGAACTGAACCTTAACTGTGTTGCTGAACCAGCTCCTCTACAAAACGTGGTCTTCAGCTGTGCATCAAACAAGACAAGCCTCTCTACTTGCTCCATGCCTTCAAATCCTGCCAGAAGCCTTGGATCCTTTTCTTCACTCATGTTTGCCATATGTAAAGTCCATCCTCTTCCCCTTGAGACCCTCCTTGCTTTGGACTATTATAAGTCAACTGCTTTGGGTAGTGCAACATGATTCTCTGGAGTTGAAAGCCAGACATATTTTTCTTTATAAACAGCACTCCTAAGGTGAATGTGCTCATCACTGAAATACAAAATGAGTGTATGAAACTAGTGCAGAAGTTCTACTCTTCATATATCCTCAGAGTGCTAATATTTTAAGGTCCTTTATACATGCGTAATACACACCCTGTTGTCACATAGCTGATTATTGTGATATCTCTTTTGCCATGTTTATACAGCAGTGTACATACACATATATACAACCTGCTAAATGCAGGTACTGTACCTTGCTTTTACATATTGTATTTTTTCATTATGGTAAAACTTGTTTTGTCATCACTGTCCTCATTCTTTCAAACTCAGCATTCAACCTCCCCCTCTATTTGGCAACAACCTTTTTATCCTCTGAATTTGAAAGCTCTTCCGTTTACACCTTAACACTGAATGAAGCATTGTATTTTGTGGGCTATTTGAAGTTGGACTCTTCTTTCAGTAGATTGTCTCTTTTTTTGTGGGTATGTAGTGTCTCTGAGAATGTCTTCAATGACATACTACTTATGAGTGCAGATGCTTTCCCCAGGTTGCTGACTCTCAGTGTATTTCATGGATATTTGTGTTCATACTGAGCAGATATATTCGTGGGTTTGAAAAAATATCTACCCATCCACTTAAACCAAAACCAAAACAATCTGAAACCCATGCAGTTTTCTGTTTCACATAAACATCTTTTTTCCAAAATATGATTTATCCTGAGAAAGTGGTTTTCTCCTTAGAGGGTCCCTGGGAGATTTTGTGTCACTGTTATGACCTACCCTGTCTGACTGGTTTTGTGTCCTGCTGCAGATACTGTGATATCCAATATCCAAGAAGCATGTAGCTCTTGCTGCTTGCATTGTGTTTCCTGAAATGTATGCTGAGTTAAGACGGGTGAAATCTTTTCACATATTCTGTAGCTCTGTTGAGGTCTGGCGTCAAGTAGTCACCTCTTCCTCTTCATCTAATTCACGTAATAATAACTCCTGATCAGATGCTGTCCCATGTAGTAAGTACATTATTTCTTCATCTTTCTTCATTATAAGGGTTACTTTTTGTGCCTCCTTTTTGCTTTTCCCCTTGCGTACAGGGGTAACCAATAATGGTACTAATTGCTCCTCTGGTTTAGCTGCAGTGATTAGCACTGAGGTTGGAGTGGCTGCAGTATCTGTTGTTGGGATTGGTGCAGCCACTGTGCTTGGGGTTTAAGTAGCACCAGCAACTGCACTGTTTGTTCCTGTTGGTGTTTGGGCAGCTGCTGTACTTGTTGCTGGGGTTGGTGTAGTTGCTGTTCTTGAAATTGGATTAGCTGTGTTGTCTGTTGTAGTTGAGGTTTGGGTAGCTGCTGTACTTGTCACTGGGGCTGGTGTAGCTGCTGTGCTTGGAGCTGGAGTAGTTGCGCTGTCTGTTGCAGTCAGAGTTTGAATAGCTGCTGTACTTGTCACTGGGGCTGGTGTAGTTGCTGTACTTGGAGTATCTGCTTTATCTGTTGTAGTCAGAGTTTGAGTAGCTACTGTGCTTGTCACTAGGGTTGGTGTAACTGCTGTATTTGGAGTTGGAGGAGCTGTGTTGTCTGTTGCTTTGCCACCAGAAAATCTGAGCTTTTGATTGCATTTCCTTCAGCATGGCGCTCATACCTTCATCATAATCCAGTTTACAAGCTGATGCAAGATCAGGAGCAGCCTTGTCCCAGTGAACCAGCAGTCTATATGCTTTCCCCCTTGTCCTGGGTTCAGCGGTAGCAGTCATTTTTCTTGTTGTTACTAGCTGGTGTAGTGCTGTGGTTTTGACTTTCAGCCTGGGAACATCACTGATAACACCAATGTTTTTAGTTGCTGCTCAGTAATGTTTAGTCTGATCAAGGACTTTCTGAGTCTCATGCTCTGCCAGGGAGGAGGGGAAGCCAGGAGGAAGCAGAGACAGGACACCTGACCCAAACTAACCAAAGAGGTATTCCATACCACAGCACGTCATGCCCAGTATATGCCCCCATCTGTATGTCTGTGCCCAGTCAGGATTAATCTTGATGGCTCTGTCATCATCTCTGATGGCAGCATTTGGCTTCCGTAGTTTCACAAAAATGCTTACCTGCCTGTCATATAAGATGGCCAGACAAGGATTCAGCCTGATGGCATCTGTGAACAAGTATTGGTCATTTTGGCAAATGTCTGTCGTAGGCTTGACTTGAAAGTAAAATCCAGCCAGTGCTGGTTTTCTATTCCCAAACAGCTTAGATGTATTTCATAGAGATTTCTGTATCTCAAAGACTTCAATGCTTTAACATGCAGTGCTGATCTTAATAGTTCAGGACATTCAAGAGCTGATCCTTATTATAATAACAGATGCAAATAGTCTTACCATCTTTTTTTCCAGAATTTTGCTTATAATTTGCATTGTCCTAATGCTGGCGCTTATAAGATTGAATAATTTTATCTTTGACTGCAATTTCTTTCTCCTCTTACCTAGCTCTAATCGTAGCTTCACAGATTCACCGATGCCCCACTGTCTGGTGCTAGTCTGAGTTCTACAAACCATTTATTTGCACTATTTTGCATTGCATTAAAGTCATAAAGTGCAGAAACTTTTCTCCAAGATGGTGTTTGACTTTTCAATGTGTGTATCTTTTTCTTTGCTGCAAGCTTTAGCACAATGACAGAGAAACCATGTTGCCACCCAGCCAGGCATTTTCCATTTTCTTTACGACAGCTCAAGCTGCTCATTTGTTCATCTCTGTAGTTTTGCATTTGTGTATTTCCTTTTGCATAGCTTCTGCCTGGGTTTTTTGTTTGTTTTTTGTTTTGCTTTTCCTGTGTGATTGAAGCGTCTCCTCTACTTCCATGCTTTATGCGGTAATATTTTTCTCTCACTGTTTTTGTGGCTAAAGAGTGTTCTTGGTATTCTAATTGTGTATTTCTTGCTGGTCTGATTCAAATGTACTAGTTACTCTTTTGTTTTTGCTTTTTCTTGTCTCAGTGGAATTTTCTCTTTGTTTAATCTGCAGTATTTCAAGCTGTTTAATCCATAGCCCCTTTTTATTCGTTGTGGTGAAAAGAATATGCAATCCAGCTATGTTCTTCTCCTACTTCTTGTCTCAATGCACATAGTTTTACATGTATGGAGGATCATTACTAATCTCTGAAACCTTGTTTGTCATTCAAGCTTCAAAGAACAAACAGCAGAGATATTGTAACAATTGAGGCTTTATGCCTTTTTCTGTGTAATCATTATTTAGTGTCTCCTATTGGGAAATGATTATAACAGTACAAATCTTATGCTGTGGTAAGACTGAAATACTAGATTTTTTTACCTTTCCTGTCACAGTCAATAAAATTGCTTTTAGGATTGTTTTTGTGGGTCAAGCTGCAGACCTCTGATGTCATGGGCTTCCTCCAAACTGGAGACATTTCTGTTCTACTTGCATTTCTAACAAAGAAACAATACAGTTTAATGATGTTTTTGGTTGTTGTTTTTAGGTAGAAAAACAATTGTTATGATACAGAATTAAATTCCTGTATTGATTTCTTGAATTGAGAAGATTATTCCAGTAAGAGTGTGTACTTTACTGAATTTTTTTTCCATGTATTTATGTTTAAAACCCTGTTTTATTGAAATAAAAGTAAAGCTGAGGAGGTACATAAATATCAGGAACAAGTGTAAATTCAGTCAGCATCAATGTCCTTTTTTTGAAGTTCAATAAACATTTTAGAATATGTTACACTTAATCATCAACTTCTTGTTTGATTTCCACTCTGAAGTTGGAAGGAGCACCACCGTTATCAAAGGAGTTGTTTGGTTTCTATTTGTTTGGGGTTTTTTTTTCCCTTTTGTGACTGTATTTTTCAATTTTGAAGGAAAAACTATGGGAATGTGAATGCTTTTTTAAAAGAAGTTAGAACTTTGAAAAACGTATTTTTTCTCTAAGTACTTGACATGATGTGACTCCTTCATGTAACTGACTTACTTATGCATGAGCAAACCTCTGGTTAATTAAGCTTATCATTTTTTCAGTTACTTTTCCTATGGGTGCATAACATTATTGTTAATAAAATGGTAGCTTCTGTGTGAGTAGCTCTTTTTTCTTTTTTAAGAATAAAGACTGCAATGTCAACATAATATCACAGAAGATATTTAAGATCATGAATTTCAAGAAGAAGTTATTCTACTTCTGAGGTATATAAAAACAAACAATCATCATGTAGTTTCCTTACTTAAATATTAGTTGTGTGGTATATCTTTTAAACCACCTGTACCTGCTGTATCTCTAGTTTTTTCCAGTTATCTTGCTATGTGAAGATATAACCAAGAGTCTGTTTTCTCAAAGATGATGTCCTGTGTGAAATTACAGCAAAAATTCCAGGTTTAAGCATGAATATTTGCTGCTCTGTTTCCCACTGTGATAATTTATTAAACTGTAAAATGAAGTTTATAATTGCAAATAAAAGTGACTCATTAGAATAATAATTAATAGCTTAAATTGGTATTCTCATCACAGTTAGACAATTTCTCCTGAAGTCTGATAAAATAAATCCCCATTTTTCTCCTTGCTTGCAGGCACTTGACTTTGAGTCACATTGAGAAAGGGAAATATATACTCTGTGTATGTGTATATTTTACCATCACAGTGGGTTAGCAATTTAGATTAGAGCTGGATCCTGGAAACAGTGATGCTTATACTTACATGTAATCCAAGGCTGAACTAAACAGGGCTACTTGCATGCAGTGAATTGAGTATGTGTGTTAATGCTTGGAGTATTTGTGTCTTAATGATTTGTATAACTTAGTTCTAGTTTAGTAGAACTCAACTGTGTATAAAAGAAATCACACTTGAACTCACTAACTGAATTCAGAGTAATGTTGAAACACTCCAAAAGTATCAAGACTTTCTGGGAAAATGCTCTTTGGTGGAAATATATATATATATATATTTTTTTTTTTAAATATCTGTTTCGGTGTATTTTTCTTTCATTTTCTTTTCTGGTATTTGCCTCCTTTTTGGTAGAGGAGTCGTGGTAGACTGCTCTGGAGCTTCAGGATCAGGGTCATCGTTTTTGTGTAAAGTGATACTTGATTGCAGTGTCCAGAGTCTAAAAATGAGGGTAACTCAGTTATGCAGGTTGATGCTGGCAAGACTGCAATTGCCAAGACTGTTTTGATGGCTGCAGATTTGGATACAATGAAGTTTCCTCTTGTTGGAGCTTAATCCCTGTGCCATATTATCAGAGCTCTTTGTATTTTGAATGTCTGTGCTTTACACTAGAAAGCCTTCCTGGTTACTGGTTTCTGAGGGGATACTAGTTGTATTTAATTAGGTAAATATGACACTAAAACATTTAGAAATCTCTTTTTTCCTGGAAGGATAAGAGAGAATACAAATCCATAACTTTTCATCCCATCTTTTTTAGGAACATACATCAATTTCCTGCACAACAGAAAACAACTTGTGACTTTGTGTTGCAATCCGAAAGGAGTCATTTAGGACAACTTCCAACCTCTTGAGACCAATGACCAAGTTTGTGATATCCTTGTACGGAATTAAGGTGGAACAGCATGAACCAAACAGTTGTATGATTTATTAATATAAAATACAGGGCATGTGGTTAGATATAATAACAATGATTAATTGGATAAACAAATCCTGTGCCACATGTTTTTACTTAGATATAATCAACATTTAATAAAAAGGAGGATAGGAGAAGAGAGAGAAGGGAAAGAGAAAGGAAAGAAAAGGGAAAGGGAAGGAAAGTGGGAAAGGGAAGGAAAGGGAAGTGGGAAAGAGAAGGGAAGAAGTGTCACCACTCATGGATCCAGCAAGGGGGGGAGCTTGCCTTCTGACCTAAGCCATGCGCTTTTAAATTAATCTTCTTTGGGGTGTTATCTGCAATTTACGTGTGAAGCCTAGAAAAGTTTACTATGATAATGATGGGCGTAGTTTAATGAACACATGCATAGTTCCAAAGCTGGGGGTCCAATAGGGTCCTCTGGGTGGTTGTTTTCCTTCATATTGTGGTATCCACTTTCTGACTCCATCCTTTGAGTCAGCTCAAGTTAAACACTTAGCTTTGAACAAATGGGTCAGAACAATCCTGTCTCTGCAGTATCAAGAGCTAACGTCCTTCTTATTTGCTGTGTTTAAGCTCAAAACACTGGTCAAATGCAAATGATGCCTAAGACAAAATCAGTTTCCTGATTTTATGCAATATAAGTGGTGTATGAGACAAGCTCAATGTCCAGACTCACACTTTGGTAACAGCAATGCAATTACTGCGCCAGCTCAGAAACCTCCTGTATTTGCTTTATTTCTTCCCATACTGCCAATTTTAATATCTTTTCCGCCCTGCTTGCTATATGACAAAACCTGGACAAACTGTAGAAAGCACTGATCAAAATCATGTTTCTTCGAGCACCTGCATAAAATGCTGTAATGGTGTTTAAGGCTACTTTCTGGAGAATTGACCCTTGGGCATATACATAGACTACAACTTCATAACAAAAACTTATACTGGGAAAGAAGGCAAGTATTTTTTAATGGTCTCTCCTTTCTCTGAGGAGCTATCAGCTCCATCTTCTCTCAGCCTTCCGTAATTAAGAAATCATTAGTTCAGTTAACATCATTCTGTCTTTCTTCCCAACCTTTCCCTGATGAGAGGCTAATATACTTCAGGTAATTACTGCCCAGAAGAATAAACAAATGACAGTCCAGGTGCTCATCTAAACCCTGTGCAGTTGTTGCTCTTTTTCACTGATAAGCAATGTTATTAAAATCCTGATGTGAAGTAAGATGAATTCTATATAAATGCACCATTTTCTAATAAAAAATTACTACTTGGGTAATGCAACTCATTAATTGGTCCCATTTGAGGCTATACTGAATGTTGGTTGTGACATGTTTGGGGGCTACCTTTGATGGATAACGCAACAAACATACACTGGTTAAGGTGTAGGTTTTGCTTATCTAACGTATAGTTTTCTCTAGCATTTTTTCAGCCAGGTGAATCATGATATGGACTGAAAACTATACATGATTTTTGAGCATGTTTGCATTTACCTTGTTACTGAAAAGGAAATTAGTATTATGGTAGGTAGATAAGGTTGCACTGACACTTTACACCTCTATCTTCAGGTGCTTTGTAACAAAAAATATGGACTCTGAAACTTGCTGTTTCTGTGAAAATGTTAAGAAAATAGTTTTGAAAAAGCTGGTTTTATTATTACAGAATTCAAGAAAAATATGCAATAAAAAGTACACTTTCCCAGCTGCATTTTTCTTATAACTGATACTAGAAATGTGAGACAGACAGTTGTAGTTCAACAGAGCAATAGTTCTTATTTAATAAATGCTTTGACTGTTGCAGTGAAAATTCATTTTCCTTTGGGTGAATAATGAACTATACTTCCACATGGGTGCCTCAGCAGTCAGGTTTTTCATGAGAAATTATCACCCAGCAGGACAGAGTGAAATGCTAGGAGCTGCTGGATACTGAACTCTGAAATTCTGGCCCAGGTTCAAACTGTGTAGCTAAAAATGTTGTGCCTCGAATACACATGAGAATTCCAGCTAGGCTCAGAGAGGCAGGTGCCTAACTGCTCTGAAAATCTTTAGTCCATGAGCTTGTGCACTTCTCTCTTAAAATAACGAACATGAATCCATTAAGAGAACATGACTTAGATTTCCATTTTAGTGTCATATAGCAAAGGTTCCACATGCCGTAGCTTATCAGCTATGGGAATCATTGTGTTTATGTAGAAACGTGTATTTTGGTTTGAACCCATTGCTACAACTCTACTAAGTCCTTCCAAATGAGGACATCTTTCTGCACTGTTTTTACACTCTTTTTAAAACAAAGTTGTTTTATAATGTGAACAGAATCTTTCTTTAAATATCACTTAAAAGCATTGGAGTTATTCTTGACCATTCCAAGTTTCTGTCTCCTTTTCAACTTTCTTCTTGCTCTGTGGTCACACCCTCTTCTCACCCTACCTTAGGACTGCCACAGCTGTGAGACATCTAGAGACACTCACTGTACTGAGCTAACCCAGGCTGGACCTGCTACCAAAAACTAGCTTGCTTTCTGCTAAGTGAATTCTGACTGGTTGAGAACCAGTGAATATGTAAGAGTACTAACCCTGAGCCACACAAGCTTTATTTTGGTGCAGGTCTGTTGACTGTGGAAGAACTGAAATAATGATTCCTGTGATATTGACAACATGGTCATACTTTTTTACTCTCCCTTACCTATCCAGTCAAGGAAAGCGTTTTAGAAATTACAAGTTTGTAGCTTGGGTTCAGAGTTCTTTGGTAAGAGATTCCCCCTCCTCCAATTTTTTTCTCTAATTATCAAGTAGACAAGAAAATTAGGATCTTCCTGTCATCTTGTTGTAAACTGAAAACTTTCTCTTAATATATTCCTTCTTGTCTACTAGTACCCCCCTAGATACTACAAGAGGGAATGATGTTATGCTGCCTTCTTAGATTTGTGATTTTCACTTATTTTTGTCATTGATGTCCTTAGTCTACCATTATGTATTTTGCATTTGGTCCTATGAGAGTTTTTGTAATCACAGTACAGTATTAACTTTGTATGGAAGATCTTCATTGTCACATTAACACAAAACACGTCAGTACACAAATCCCCTGATGGGCTTTTGTTATGGTTTAAGCCCAGCTGGTAACTCAGAACCATGCAACCGACTGCTCACTCACTCCCTTGCTCTTTGTTACCCACTCCCAGAGGGATGGGGAGGAGAATTGAAAGAATATAAATCTCATGGGTTGGGATAAAAACAGTCCAATAACTAAGGTACCATACAAAACTACTACTGCTACCACCAATGGTAATAATGGTAAGGGAAATAACACGGGGACAGAGTATAAAACTAAAAAGGGAAAAGGAAAAGAAAAGAATAAACACTAGTGATGCACAGTACAATAGCTCACCACCCACTGACTGATACCCATTCTGACCTGAGCAGTGATCTGGGACTTCTGGGTAACTCCCCCAGTTCATATACTGGGCGTGATGTGCTGTGGTATGGAATATCAGTTTGGCTAGTTTGGGCCAAATGTCCTGTCTCTGCTTCCTCCTGGCTTCTTGTGTCTCTCCTCACTGGCAGAGCATGATACTGAAACGTCCTTGGTCAGAGTAAACATTACTTAGCAACAACTAAAACCATTGGTGTGGTATCAGCGTTGTTCCCATGCTGAAGTTCAAAACACAGTACTGCACTACCTACTAAGAAGGAGAAAAATAACCGTTGCAGCTGAACCCAGAATATCTTTTTGTGATGACCTGGATAAAAAAAAAGATATGACTAGATAATATGACAGCATGTTTAAGATCAATCTGCAAGATCAACTATTGGATCCTTTTGAAAAAACCCGGATAATTTTGATCATCATTTCATACATTTACCAAGATTTGCTGCACCTGATGAATAATTATGGCTTCCAGAGAAGAGTCCTTTAGAAGCTGAGTAACAGTTACAGCCACTTATTGCTCACTAAGGAACAAACAAGAAAAAAGCAGGATACCAGGAGACATCTAAGTACCCATGAGTATTATGTATACAATCACACGCATGTTTTTAAACTGAAGTATGATGCTTTCTATAATAAGTCTTATGTAGATCCTAGAAGAAATATAGGCAGAAAGATGATCTCTGTGAACTGATGAAGCAATGCTGATTTAGTATGGATACATGAGCAGATACTAAATATAACTAAGTTTCATGCAAATCAAAGCCCCAGTGCAGCACTTTAATGACAAGTGACAGCAAACATTCCCCTCTAAATAACACTTACTTTCAAGGGCAGCATGCTTTTATCAAACTAGATGGGGTTTACGCTGTACAAAAGAGAAGCTGTCAACAAAAGCTCTGCATCAGGCTTCCAGCTATCATGTGACTTTTGTCTACTCTTACATTTAGTAAAAAGCAAGTTCCTGTGATTTATATAACTTCATTTGAATGGATAAATGGATTTTTCTGTTGGGAAGAAATATACATGAAAAGACAAAAGCAGGTCACTTGTTAGTATACTGTTAGTATACATCTGAAATTTCCTTCACTGACAGGTCAGAATCATTTTGGCAGAGCATGTGTTTTCCTAATCCTATTTAAACATATTCTTTGACTAGAAAATGTTATTTTGCAATGAAATCCGTTCATTGATGAAATAAAAGGACATAAATACTGTTTCCAAAATTCAGTTAACAAGTAGTATTTGAACAAATTCACCCAAGTAATAAATACATCAAATCTAAATTTCCTAGATGTTTTACACCAAATAATAACTTAAATGTAGTCACTGGAGATATGTTTGTATAACTCCAGCTTTAGTAATGACAAAATATCATCTATTTTTAGCAGAAAGTTTCTTCTAAAGGAAATCTGTTAGAAAATGCATCCTGCATAGCAGGATGCATTACACGGTACAAAATTTCTTGATCCACAGTTATTCTGTCTATCAAGAGCCTCCTGGACAGAGGCATTATGAAAACATGATGTCTCCATTACTGGTTAGATTTCTGACTTAAATCATAAAAGATGTAAAACTTTTCAAAACCATGCAGATAAAAATCATGAATAAAAAAAGTGAGCATTTAGAACTAAAATAATTAAGCCACAGTGGATGCTTTCAGAAATTTAGCATCTATGCCAGTATAAAAGAAAATTCCTCACTAACTTGTGTGCCAGGTTTTTCAAATCTAGTATATAGTTGGCCAGGCATCTCTAAACTCATATTTGTAATACTGAGAGGTTAACTGTGTGAAGAAAATTCACTTTTCTATTAGGAAAGTTTTAGAAATTCTGGCAACAAAACAAACATAGTTGGAAAAAGTTTGCTCTATTCCATGGTGCAGCTACCTCTACAGTAAATAGAAATAGTGTCGGGAAAATGGTAAAGTTCTTACATTAATATGCAGTTATGATAGATATCAGGAGAATAACTGTTGTCTTTCTAGTAGTCATTTCCATTTGGTTTGGGGTTTTTGTTTGTGGGGTTTTTGTTTTTGTGGGTTTTTTTATTTAATTTTTTTTTATTTAAGAGAGTATTAGTAACTATAAAATTGATTCAGTAAAATACTGCAGTTGAGGAGCTGTGGCTCTGGTCATTGAAAAGCAACTGAACTGTTGTCCCAGTATAAAATGCAATGATGTTATGCCTCATAAAATGTGTCATTTTCAACTGCCTCAGAAGTGGTGAGAAGTTTGTTTTTTTAAAGGCTAAATATGATCAGATTGTCCCAGAATTTTTATAAAATTGAATGGATTAAGGTGGTTCTAACAGATTTAATGTATTAATCCCATGCTGTTAATATGTTAATGAGGCCACATGTCTTTGAATCATCTGTTGCACATTGTGATCTGGTAGCCTGGATGCCTTGGTGATGCCTTAGGAATCTCACTTGCCACATGTCACAGCAGCATCTTAGGTACATCCTGGGAGACTGTCTGTGCAGACAGTGTTCTCACAGGAGAATGGATAATTGGTACATAAACTCTGAAAATCCTGAAAGGCAGAGCAAGGCCATGAGAGGCCCGAGGAAGCCTAAACAAGCAAGAAGAAGCTGGATTTCACCGAATTAATGAGAACTGTAGACTGTTGGCAAGCTTTTGAGGTCAAGTTCCCACACTTGCGCTTAACCAATTATATGCTAGTTGCAAAGGGTCTTCAAGACATGTATCCAATCATAATATGCCAAATCACTGTAAGTGCATGTAAGAAATAGTATTTAAGGGGTTAAGGCTTTGTAATAAACGGCTTTTTGTCTGATCATATTGATCTCTGACTGAGTCATATATATTCTGCAGCAATTGGCACCCGAACAGGGACACACCGCCCCCCCCCCCCCATTTTTCATATTGAAACAAGGAATTAAAGCGCTTGGCACCGAAGAAAGTGGAAAACGCGGAGCCGCGGCTGGGTTCGATCCGGCAGGACCAAGATCGGGAGGTAGACGCCTCAGAATGGAGCCTTGTGAGCCTGGAAGACACTGCGCAGTGCAAATAAGGTAACAGCCAACGGGGTCTGGAAGAGGGTTAGGATGGGGAAAAAAAAAAATGGTCATCCTTAAACCCTTCCAGCATATCCTCTCAGTGAGAGGGATAGAATATGACAATAATCTGGTAAAAAGATTGTTGCTCAGAGTAAAGAAAAAGAGCTGATCAAGGGGGTTAATGAAGCTTTTCATCTCGGGACTTGGAAAAAAATTGGGGCACGCCTGTAGGATCAAGTTACTTGTGGGTTTAAGGAGGTGAAGTCTCTTGCTGCCCCTGGTTACTACTAAAAGGGACTCTAGCCGCAATGAAGGCTGAGAAACAGGCAGCAAAATCCTCTTTTACAGCTCTCTCTGATTCGCCTTCACAACAGCAGGGCTCGGCACCTACATTAGATTCAGCACCCGGTGCTACAGCCATGCTAGTGTCGTCTGTTTTGGGCATAAAACATTCTGGTCAAAAACAGGCGCCCAGTACAGTACGAAAGTTTGAGGACCCTCCGCCTTTCCCCTATCCTGTGCTGACAACACCTTTGCCGGCGGTAGCTCCAGCTGATACTGGGTAGTCAGTAGCGGCTGCTGAGCAACCAAAACAAACTGATGTTAACCCTTTCCGTGCTGCTACAGCCCCTAAACTTAATCGCCAAGAATTTTTGCCGGGGTGGGAGTCTCCTAAGGAGGAGAGTGTAACTCCGAAATACTCACCTCCGCCACATAAACCACCTCTTGCATCGCTCCCCCTGGAGCCTCAAAACGAGTGGAACTGGGGACAATGGCCAAAATCCTTAGACAAACAATTGCAGGACTTGCGGAACCGTCTGGACAAACTGGGGGAGGAGAGGCAGCAAGCCGCAGAAAAACTGGAAAAGCCGGAAAAAACAGATAAAATAAGTCCTTGTGATGTGCCGTTCCCACTCCTACATCTAATAAAGCTAATCCGAGTGCCATGAGATGGCGAAGCTGCATTCAGGATGCAATTATAGACGGTAGTATTTTACTGTTATTATAAATTCTCAGGGACAGTCTGTTTGGACTCCTATGGACTGGACAGCTATGAAAGAAATTAAGGGAGAAACTACTCAGTATGGGTTGTTTTCCTCATAGACACAGCAAATGTTATCTGCTTTCTTTTCTAGTAATGTTCTAACTCCCAATGATTGTCTCAGAGTGGCTGCAATTTTATTAACTCCTTCACAGCTCCTACATTTTAAAAGTGGGTTTGAGGAGCTTGCTGCAAGGACTGCAGATGAGAATTCAGAGTGTTAATCCTCATCACCCTTTGCACAGTGTTTCATCTGAAATGCTATTGGGAAAGGGACAATTTCACCCTGATGGAGTACAAGCTCGTATGAAAATTCAAGTTTTACAGCAAGCACAGCAATTGTCTTTAGCTACTCTGAAAGCTGTGCTGGAAGCAGGAAAGCCTAATCCTTCATATACATCAGTAAAGCAGGGACCTACTGAGCCCTATATGCAATTTATTGACAGATTGACAGAAGCTATCGAAAAGAATATTGATGTGGCATCTAATGCTAAAGAATCCATGCTTATGTCTCTGGCTATGGAAAATGCTAACCCAGCTTGTAAGCGTATTTTGCAGGTTTTGCCAAAATCTGCTGGTCTTCAAGAAATGATGGATGCATGTTCTAAAGTGAGCACAGCAGAGGAAAAGGCTGGATACATGGCTACTGCCTTCGCCGCTGCTGTTAAACCCCTTCTCCAACAAGGTCAGGGTGATTGTGGGGGTACTAAAGGTATGAGATGCTATAATTGTGGACGGATGGGACATTTTAAAAAGCAGCGTACTGTAAAGAAAATTAGTTCACCAACCCGACCCCCTCACTGTGGTGTTACTGATTTTTGCAGACAAATCTATTAAATGTGACAAATTTGGCCACAAGACAATTGAATGTTGTCCAAAGTTTAAAAAAGATGGGACCCCGCTGGGGAACTTGAATGTGAGCGTGATGCCACCGCGTGCAACAACACAAAATCAGGGTGTCTGGATGGCATCCTATCTGCCACTGCAGGGAGTGCCGGGGTGGACGTGGCAACAGCAATAGATTTTACCGTAACTGATACTTCTGTTCATTGCATTCCATCTAAATTAAATGGGCCCCTTGATCATGGGTTATGTGCTTTGCTACTGGGACGATCATCAACATCAAGGAAAGGAATCTTTGTATTACCCAGTGTAATTGATGCTGACTATACTGGAAATATTGGGGTCATGTTGCAAACACATGCTCCTCCGGTCGACATCCCTGAAAATTCAAAAATAGCTCAAAAATTGCCATTTGAGGCAAAAGTCCCTCAGATGGGGCCAAAAACTAGGGGAAATCAGGCCTAGGTTTCTATGGGAATACCACAAATTTTGCTTTAGATATAGCAAAGCACAGACCTGAGGAGCAAGTCTCTATAAGAGGTTGTGATAATTAAGCTACGTTCAGCAGGAGTTGTTGCAATAGAGGGAATGCAATCAACTCAAATCAGTAAAGAATTGGTGGATGTGTTTATGTCTGATGGAAGTCATACCCAAATTAGACCATATGTTATGCTTTCTCCTATTGCATTGCTTGGACGAGATGTTCTCAGTCAAATGGGAATGAAACTGACCAGAGAAAATTTTTAGTGGTGACCATTGAAGGACTGCTAGCCTATGAATTACAATGGCTTACTGAAACACCTGTAGGGGTTGATCAATGGCTGCTGATAAAAGAAAAGCTGTCCCATATTCACCAATTGATCAATGAACAGTTAGAAGCAGGCCATATTGTGCCATCCACTAGTCCGTGGAATACTCCTAAGAAAAATGGAAAATGGAGACTGCTACATGGCTATCAACGCAGTTATGAAAGATATGGAAGCTTTGCAACCTGGCTTGCCTAGCACTTCAATGATACCTCAGGGTTAGGATTTAATAATAATTGATTTAGTGAATAATTTGCTTTCTCTGTCCCAGCAATTAACAAAGGAGAGCCTGCTAAGAGATCTGAATGGGTTGTTTTACTTCAAGGTATGAAAAATTCTCCTGTTATTTGTCAACTGTATGTTGCCTGGGCATTGCAACCGATCTGACAAAAGCTGCAAAAATGTGTTACCTATCACTGTATGGATGACATCCCAATTGCAGGCAAAGATTTAAACAAGGACCATCTGCTCTGCCTGCTACAATCAGAATTAGCAAAAGCAGGACTGATAATTGCACCAGACAAGGTGCAACGTGAAGCCCCTTGGAAATATCTGAGGTGGATCATTTCCAGAACTGAAATTAGGCCTCAAAAAGTTAAAATTACCACACAGATAAAAACCTTGTCTGACCTGCAGAAATTGATGCGTGATATCCAATGAGTCCGCCCTTTGTGTGGAATCTCAAATGATGATCTGACCGATCCCATGCCCCTTTTAAAGGGTGAGTCAAAGGCAGAACAAAAAAGTGTTCTATCAAAAGCTCAGTATGAGGCCTTAGATCACATCATGACAAAAATCACTAATCTTGTCCCGATTGTCAAGCCCAAGCAGTAGGTATAAGCCTTGGAGTCAACCCTAGAGGCCTCCAGCTTCTTCAGCTTTGGCAAATGGATGTGACTCATGTACCGTCTTTTGGGAAATATGTCCATGCTACTATTGACACTATTCTCCTGCAGGATAAGCTATTATTGAACGAACACATCAAACTTTGAAACAACTGTTGGAATAACAAAACACGGGGGAAGGACTTACACTGGTAGCAAGGATACAGAAAGCTGCATATGTTATGAATTTTTTGCGATTGACAGGAGACTTTAATGACCCCCCCGCCATAATACATGGTCAGGCATTAGGTTCAGGTTATATGACTAAAACTCTGGGTATTCTGGTCCACTATAAGGATTTGGAAACCGGCATTTGGAAAGGTCCTGCAGAAGTAAAACTAACTGGTCGAGGTTATATGTGTATAATTACAGATTCCGGTCTGTGGTGGGTGCCGGCTCTATGGGTGAAACCCTGGAAAAAGCCAGCACCACCCCAGGACAACCCCGTTGTCAGTGATTAAATTAACTGAAATTTCAGTTTAGGACTTCCCTTTTATGGATGTTTTCAGTCCTTCTTAAAGTGAAGGGAGCAATCTTTTTTTACATTAAAGTAAAAAAAAAAACAAAACCCACCATCCACCACCCCCTCCCACCCTCCCGAACCTACAATGAGACAAACACGGGATACAGGCGTATTTTGTGTGTTTTCGGTGGTGGGAAGGTCTTTCGTATGCTCTTATCAGGGGTATTGGGCATACTGTGACTCATTTAATACAGTCTCTCTGTGATACTCATGAACTAGAAGTTGGTAAAAATAAGTATGTCCAGGCTTCTATCAACCTTTGGAGACCTTTGTAGATATTACTGGCCACTTCTTCCAACACAGGCTGGCCACCTGTGCCGGAATGAGTGCATTTTGGTCAGTATAAAAGCCCAAGCCTCATGCGCTGTGGGGGAGGCAGAGCCTCTGCGGGGACCCACTAAGGTTGAGCCTGCCACCTCGCACTGCAATGATGCTTCTCGGAGCTGTTTTTCTGTTAGTCTCCACAGGGTCCTTATGCCATGTTCTGTACGTGGGACTGTGTAGTGGGAGTAATAATTGTCTTTTTGTGTTTCAAACATTGTACTTGTGTAAAGTGTGCTTGTGGGATCCCACATGTGTGTGTTGAGGGCAATCGGTGTTTTTTGTATTTTTTTTATTGTTGGGTTCATGTAAAAGTTTTCAACAGGTAGCAGTTTAACATTTCAGGCATGAAGGGTTAATGCAAAAGTGTGGTTGCCTGCAGGTATTTATAGTTGCTGCTGAAGCAGGCAGGCGGCTGTAGCTGCCACTGAGCAGGCCGGCGTTTGCCAGGGTGAGGGGAAAAAAAAAAAAAAAGGAGAAATGATGCAGCAAATGTGCAGTTTAACCTGTCTACTTCTCAAGAACTGATAACCTGGGGGAGGGGGTATATTTGTGTCCACCTGACTACAGGTCCAAGGTCCATGGCGACTGCCTGCAAAGTTTGTCAAGCCTTGCCAAGAGCTCGACAAAACAAATGGAAAAACTTGATGCTTCAGCTACAGGAGCTGACCGTGAATACCGCAAGGAGATAGAGGAAGAAAAAAAAGAATGATTGCAAAACATCACCTGGGGCCAAATGAAAAGTAACATCCTGAATATGTGTGCTTGTAAAGTAGCTATTATTAGAGGTTGTGATTTTGTGTATAAAACCACCTGTATTTACTAGCTAGTTGCTAATAAGAAACTACGCCTTGTATTGTATAGATTTGTCACTTGTAAAAGAGATGTTAGAGTATGGAAATTTGCAGTAGCTGCTAGAAAATGCTAAGGCAAAAGCTAGAAAGATTTTAATACAATAGTAGTGTTATAAAGCATGTAATGGAACAAATTAAGAGGGTGGGAGAATTCCACTGGTAAGAAATTTCTTTGGCTAGTCCCTTGCTGTCATCAGCATCTTCAACATGCTGCTGCACCCTGTAATAGTTACTCTGCTAATGTAAATCTGTGTGTGCCTTGCTGTAGTAGCGACTTGTTACTGGATGAAGCAGATGAAACTCTGCATTGACAACAAGGTGCAAGGACTGAGGCTGATACCTCAATGAAGGGCGAGACTGGGTTGGCCTCTGTGTTTGCCACCAAGAAGAACCTTTAGGTCCGCTGTTGGCTGTAACCCAGCTGGCGTGGAGTGGTGGAGACACATGCCATGCCAGACCTTGATGTGAAGGATAGCCTCTCCTGTTACCAGACAGCCATACAGCAGAAAAAAGGGACTGGCCCAGCAGCCTGTAGTCGGCATATGTTGGAGATACATTGGAGGCCAAATCCCCTGCATCCAAACCACATATAAAACAAAAAGGGGGAGATGTGGAGAGAGTGTTCTCACAAGAGAATGGATAATTGGTACATAAACTCTGAAAATCCTGATAGAGCAAGGCCATGAGAGGCCCGAGGAAGCTTAAGCAAGCAAGATAAGAAGAAACAGGATTTCACTGAATTGAGAACTGCGGACTGTTTGCAAGCTTTTGAAGTCAAGTTCCCACACCTGTGCTTAACCATATGCTAGTTGCGTATGCTTAACTATAACTTATATGCTAGTTGCAAAGGGTCTTCAACACATGTAGCCAATCATAATATGGCAAATCACTGTAAGTGCATGTAAGAAATAGTATTTAAGGGGTTAAGGCTTTGTAATAAACGGCCTTTTGTCTGATCATATTGATCTCCGACTGAGTCCATATATATTCTGCTGCAACTGCCACTGGGACATTCAAGTAGAGTGATCTAAGTTTGCTTTCTACAGGTTTCTTTGTTCTACAGATCTCTATTTTCAGACTACTAACTTGACAAAAAAAACCTATTTATTTTATCTTATTATTTTCTCCCCAGGATCATCCCATGGAGAAAATCTGTAAGATGCATCTCACTTACCTGAGGGAGGAGCACCCTCTCTCAATCTCTCTAACACTGTGGTTAAACCAGTCAAACAAGCCTGTCAGTGCAGAGTCCTCTCTAAATACTGTTACTGCTTGTTTTTATTCTTCTAAAGTATGATTAAAACCAGTTCCACAATCATATCAGAAAAGTCATATAGCAGTGAAATACTAGAATTTTTCATTTCTTCCAGTTCTATGTCAGTGGTTGAGTGAATATTTAAAACATACTGAACAAGGTGGAGAGAAAGTGTTTTATTCTTTCCTCGTGTGTGGTTGTAGGGGCCTTTTTCTTGTTACAGAAATAAAGTAGCTGCAAGAAATAGCTGCATTTATGCAGGCCCTAAAAACACATCTTTCACACGAATTCAGATTAGTGGGTTGCCTATGACTGGTTGTTCTGGTTCACCTTTGTTTTGCATCTGAGGTCACCTGCTACTAGCCATACTGTTAAATATTGATTTAACAATTTGAATTGATGTAATTTTCAGTTGTTCTTCCCTACTTAATATACCGCAGCACTTCAGTGACCAGTTCAATAAGATCAACAGCACTAGTGAAGTTCAGGCTATGGCAGTCACTGACTTGTACTGCCGTTCTTGGCTTTCTTCATCCAGGGTAAGACAGGTTTTGGCAAATGCACAATCTATGTTCCCGCTAACAGGCTGTGGGGCCTATGTAGCTAGATGCATTCAGTGCACACCAATTACTTCTGAGGCAGATTACTTGGTGCCTTATACTGATTTTTTTAATCACACTGCTTTTTCTTCTTTAACAAGAGAAAAGATTAAAATATGAAGGCATCTTTTGTGGTTTATTTCTACTACCTAAGTAGATGGAGTCTGCAAAAAGAAAGAAACCTGAGAACTCACGTCTTTTGCCTAATTTTGAGAATAGAGAAGGGTATGTATAAAACTGATGTTTGTGCTTTCATTTAACAGCAGAATGGCAGTATCAATTACAACTTTGTGAAAAAATAAAATCTGCTTTCATATGTGCTGGCACAAAACCCCCACCTCTCTTTTCCTTCCATAATTCACAATGAGGTCTAGGTCCACTTTGTGATCATTTTGTGCTGCCATAAACCCTCCTTTCACTCTTGTGCAGGGTTGATGGGTCTTCATGTGCATTCACCCATTTGTAAAGGAGGTTTTACAGGAAGCCCTCCTTCTGCTTGAACCACCAGCACCTGAGAATGACAAAGACAAGGTTAAAGAGAGCCAGCAGGAAGGATGCAGCTGCTGAAGCCAAATGCTTTACATGCCAACAAGGAAAGCAATACACTTCTTGGTCCCTGCTCTGTGGGGCTTAGAGAATGTAATTAGAGAGAATGCTATCAGAAGAATCAGAAGAACTGGATACCCTGGATTTGGAGAAGCTTGAGGTTCTTAATAAGTTATTTGCTTCAGTCTTTACTAGCAAATGTTCTGGCCAAGCCACCCAAGTCTTGGAAGACAGATGCAGGGACTGTGAGAATGAAGACCTTAGGCCCACTGTAGGAGAGGATCAGGTTCAAGACCATCTCTAAGAACCTGAATATGCACAGGTCCATGAGACCTGATGAAATCCATCTGCAGGTCCTGAAGGAACTGGCAAATGAAGTTGCTAAACCACTGTCCATCATATTTGAAGAATCATGGCAGTCAGGTGAGGTTCCCAACGACTGGAAAAAGGGAAATATAACCCCCCCATTTTCAAGAAGGGGAAAATGGATGACCCGGGGAATTACAGACCAGTCAGTCTCACCTCTGTGCCTGGCAAAATCTTGGAGCAGATTCTCCTGGAAGGCATGCTAAGGCACATGAAAAACAACAAGGTGCATGGTGACAGCCAGCATGGCTTCACTAAGGGGAAATCTTGCCTGACCAATGTGGTGGCTTTCTATGACAGGGCTACGGAACTGATGGAGAGGAGTAGAGCAGTTGATGTCATCTAGCTGGACTTGGGCAAAGCATTTGACACTGTCCTGCATGACATCCTTGTCTCTAAGTTGGAGAGACATCAATTTGATAGGTGGACCACTCAGTGGATAAAGAAGTGGCTGGATAGCCACACACAAAGAGTTGTGGTCAATGGCTCAATGTCTGGTTTGAGACCAGTGACAAGTGGTGTCCTTTAGGGATGGGTGTTGGGACCAGTCTTGTTCAACATCTTTGTCAGTGACATGGAGATTGGGATTGAGTGCACCCTCAGCAAGTTTGCTGATAACACCAAGGTGTGTAATTTGATTGGTACCCTGGAGGGAAGGAATGCCATCCAGAGGGACCTTGACACACTTGTGAGGTGAGCTGGTGCCAACCTCATGAAGTTTAACCATGCCAAGTGCAAGGTCCTACACCTAGGTCAGAGCAATCCCATGCACAGCTACAGGCTGGGCAGAGAAGAAATTCAGAGCGGTCCTGCGGAGAAGGACTTGTGGCTGTTGGTCGATGAGAAAATGAACATGAGCAAGCACTGTGCTCTCGCAGCCCAGAAAGCTAACCATATCCTGGGCTGTATGAAAAGGAGTATGACCAGCAGGTCAAGGGAGGTGATCCTGCCCCTCTGCTCTCGTGAGACCTCACTTGATTGAATACAGTTCTGCTGCCCTCAACATGAAAAGAGTAAGAAACTGTTGGGGCGGGCCCAGAGGAGAGCCACGAGGATGTGATCAGGCGGCTGGAGCACCTCCCATATGAAGACAGGACAAGAAAGATTGGACTGTTCAGCCTGGAGAAGAAAAGGCTGAGTGAAGACCTCATAGCAGCGTTCCAGGCTCTGAAGGGGACCTATAAGGAGAGAGACTCTTCATTAGGGACAGTAGTGATAATGCAAGGGCTAATGGGTTAAAAATTAAAAGGGAAGTTTAGATTAGATATAAGAAATTCTTTACTGTGAGGGTGGTGAGGCCCTGGAATGGACTACCCAAGGTAGTTGTGAATGCTCCATCCCTGGAGGTGTTAAATGCTGGGCTGGACAGAGCCTTGGGTGACATGGTTTAGTGTGAGGTGTCCCTGCCCATGGCAGGGGTTTGGAACAAGATGATCTTAAGGTCTTTTCCAACCCTAACTATTCTATGATTCTATAATCCTATGAACAATAGTTTAACCTGGAAAGGTGATGAATTAACTAGACCAGGAATCATAAACAGAATCTAGGTTTTTCTCTAGCTCCAGATAACAGAATGAAGTGTGTGGAGCCGTCGTAAAAGCTGTATGTCTTTTTGTACTGTCTGATTACCACTGGGTGTATACTATGAGAATCTGACTGTCCATGGCTTTGTATGTTTCCGTGTGGATATGTTTTCTCAAAATTGCATCTTGCAGATCTATTCAAGTGAGTTGAAATAGGATTTCTAACGGACAAAATAGGAGATTAGTGCAGGTGTACAGTTCAGGTATTTCTATGGACTTGAGAACTTAAAGGGTGATAACTTCTGATTCTAATTTATGGTTTCAGCAATTTGCAAGTGTGTTCTGTGAAGAACTCTGAAGCCGCTTTTCTCTCAGAAGAAAAGCTTTTGTCTTTGTTAAAAAATGGAAGCTGCCGTTGTGCTTTTTGACCATTCTCTTTAATTTTATAACCTTTCAACAGCACTTTTAACCATATGGAATATAACATTAAAAACCCCTCAGGGGATCTTCTTTCTGAATTGCTTCTTCCGTTACTTGTTTTTCCAAGTTATTCTTGTTCCTATGAAAATAGGAACTCTCTTATTCTTACAAAGGAATTTTCATTTTTTTCTCCCTGTTTTTCTGCATTCTGAAAAATGACCAAGAGATGTAATGATTAAAAATTCTGATCATGCCCATCTGTCTATGTGCCCTGCTCTTTGTCATTTAGGCACTAGTATATCAAAGCAACTCTTTCATGGACACCCCTTTGTTGTGTAGAAAGTTCTCAACCGAAGGGTCAAAAAATGTGTGTCCATGAGTAGGACAGGTTCACTAGCTTTCGGGCAACTATCCTGAGAAGGGCAACTCTAACTTCAAAGCCGGGCAAATGGAGCTTGTTTAGCTCTGTAAGGCCATCTATCTAAGAGAAGGATACTCTAATCAAACCTATGGCCTGAGGACTTTGCTGTAATGGCCCAAGCTCGCTAGGCCCTGGCAGCTAAACCTTAGGTATAAAGGGTGGGGCCAGTTCCGCGCAAGTTGCTTCTTGCCTAAAAAATCTACTGTGCAGACCCGAAAGGTTTACCTATACTTGCAAAGCAGTGCAGCGACAGGCGAGGGACGCAAAGGCAGGTGATGAGGTGCACAGGAAGTGGCAGACCCAACGCTGCATGCAGGTGGTTCAGGACATTGGTTCCTCAAGACTGACCCAGGAGACGACAGTCTCATTTGGCAACATCCTGAATAACCAAGCAGCCTTTTTCAAGGAGAGCACTGCTTGCTCGAGATGGAGAGAGGAATAGAAAAGGTGGCCTAAGCAAAGCTTATCTCCTTCTCCACCTGGCTGCAGAGCCGCTGCCAACGGGCATCTTCTGTGCAGTAAAGACAAAGAGACAAAGGCATATACCTGCCTCCAAAGGTGTGTCCAGATTGACACTCGCATGACAGAACATCAGAACCATGCTTGATACAGGGAACAGTGGGCGTCTTGAAGCTGTTCTGTGCTAATTGCCCATGAACTGTCATGACTCAACATCGATATTGCTGCTGTCATTGAAGTTCAGCTTCATGAGGAAGGTAGCCTTAAAGAACATGGTGCCGGCTATACACTCTACTGGTCAGGCAAATCCGAAATTGAAAGTCATCTTTCTGGAGTTGGCTTCATGATTAAAAACTCCATCATCTCTAAACTTGAAATTTTTCCAATAGATCATTCTGATCATATGATCTCTTTACGTCTTCCACTACACAGTAAGCAACATGTTCTTTTCAGCATATATGCTCCAACTCTGCAAGCTGACCCTGCAGAAAAAGACAAATTTTACTCCACTCTTCGTCTCCTCACTCAAAAGGTTCCTATATATGATAAGATCATAATCCTTGGTGACTTTAACTCCCTAGTAGGTAAGAACTTTGAAGCCTGGAAAGGAGTACTAAGCAAGCACGATGTTGGCAGCTGCAATGATAACGATCTCCTCTTACTAGAGTTTTGTGCAGAGCAGCAGTTTACCATCACCAACACTGTTTTCCAGGAGAAAGAGAGCCGGAAGAAAACCTGGACACAGCCTCGATCTAAACATTTGCACCTTATTATGTCGTAGTGCCCCAGAGAAATGTTAGCGATGTCTGTCACACCAGAGTGATGCCTAGTGCAGAATGTCAAACAGACAACCGCATGGCACGTTGCAAACTTAACCTCTACTTCAAGCCCAAACCTAAGAGGGGTGGCATTCCGAGGAGGAGGCTCAATGTTAATAATCTTCAAAAAGCCACAGTGAGGGACAGCTTTCAGGCTAACTTTCAAACTAGGCTTGAAGACCATCTTATAGATTCTTCTCCTGAAGCCCTTTGACAACATATTAAAAATAGCATCCTGCAGTCCTCCAAGGGATCCTTTGGATTCTCCTTAAAGAAAACAAAGAATAGTTTGAAGATAACAATCAGGAGGTCCAGGAATTGCTGACAAAGAGGTCTGCATATCAAATATACCCCACTCAGCCATTTTGCCATGTAAGAAAAGCAGCTTTTCATCTTGCGTGTAGCAAACTCCAACAGAAACTTCGAGACATCCAGAACAAGTGGTGGCTCAACCTAGCAGAAAAGACTCAATTATGTGCAGATCTGGGTGACCACAGAGGATTCTAGGAGGCTCTGAAAGCAGTGTATGGACCCACATTTCAGGGTCAAAGCCCCTTCCTCAGTGCAGATGGCCAAACGCTTCTTACAGATAAAATCTCCATCCTGAATCGTTGGTCTGAACATTTTCAAACATTCTTTAGTGCCAACCGTGTAGTCCAAGGTGTAGGAATCCAGGACATTTTAAAACATCTCGTGAAAAATCAGATACAGCCCCTAGCATGGGAGAGACTCTTCAGGCTATACAGCAGGTGAAAACTAGCAAGGCAGGTGGGTTTGTTGGAATCCTTCCTGAAATCTGGAAGCACGGAGGCCTAGCACTTCATGCTAAATTTCACGAGCTAGCTGTGCACTGTTGGGACCAAGGTAAATTACCATCAGATTTTCATGACGCAGTCATCATCACTCTATATAAGAAAAAAGGTGTAAGGTCAGACTGCTCAAGCTAACAAGGTATAACTCTGCTCGCCATTGCTGGAAAAGTTTTTGCAAGAATAATATTGAACAGATTAGTACCCTCTATCACAGAACTTCCATCTGAAAGTCATTGTGCCTTCAGAGCTAATAGAAACACCAGAGACATGGTATTTGTTCTCAGACTACTGCAAGAGATGTGTACAGAACAGAATCAGGGGCTCTATGTAACTTTCATTGACCTCACCAAAGCATTTGACACTGTGAGTACAAAAGGCCGGTGTTTGATCGTGGAACGATTACGTTTCCCCCCCCGGATTCCTAAAAATGATTATTCTGTTACATGAGGATCAATAAGGCCAAGTCAGCTATGGGATGCACTCTCTGAGACTGTCACAGACAACCGGTGGTGTGAAACAAGGTTGCATTCTCGCACCTTTATTCACAGTCCTCCTCAGCATAATGCTCCAAAGGGCTACAGTAGACCTAGACAAAAAAAGGTATTTATATTTGATACCGTACCAATGGCAGCCTATTCAGTCTAAGGCAACTGAAGGCTCACACTAAGACCGTAAATCACCTTCTCCATGAACAGTTTTTTGCTGATGATGCCCCCCTTGTTGCCTACACAGAAGCAGCTCTGCAGCACTTTTTGCTTTGCAGAGGCTGCTGAGCTTTTTGGGCTGGAAGTCAGCTTGAAGAAGGCAGTTGTTCTCTACCAACCTGCACCACAAGAAGATTACTATAATCCTCGCATTACCGTTGCTGATTCAGAGCTTAAGTCAGTTCAGCAGTTCAGCTATCTGGAAAGCATTATTTCCTCAGATGCCACGATCGACAAAGAGATAGACAACAGAATAGCAAAGGCATATAGAGCCTTCGGAAAACTCCATAAAACAATCTGGTGCAATAAACACTTGAAGAAAAGTACAAAGATTCGTGTCTATAGAGGCATTGTACTGTCTACTCTTTTATATAGGTCTGAATCTGGGTTATCTACCACCATCACCTGAGACTCCTCAAATGCTTTCATCAGCGCTACCTCTGTATAATTGTAAACATCCATTGGAGTGACTGTATGTCAAATGCTACTGTCCTTGAAAAGGAAGGGGCCACCACTATCGAGGCTGAAATCCCAGCTGCACTGGGCATGTCACATCTCTAGGATGAAGGGTCACCGCCTCCCTAAGATTGTTTCTTATGGTGAAGCCACCACCGGTTACTGCAAGAGAAGTGCCCCAAAGAAGAGATATAGGGACTCCCTGAAACAGTACCTCAACCTTAGTCATATTGACTACCATCAGTGGTCCACCTTGGCCTGCAATCAGGAGATTTGGAGACACACCATTGTCTCCTTTGAGAACGCACGCAAAATTAGTCTCTAGGAGAAAAAACAATGTAGAAAGAATTGCTCCCTGCCTATACCACCCAAGGAGACCTTTCACTGTACTTTTTGCCACCAGATTTGCCTATCCCACATTGGCCTTTTTAGTCATCAGCGCGCTTGTAGTAAGCATGGGTTAAGCCCCTTCCAAACCTTTGTTTGCGAAGTCAAGCCATGAAAAAATCAAAGCAACATCAATGTTCTTTAAAATTACTCTGGTCGGGCATGCAGTTTAGATGAAAACTATTACATTGTGTTAGTTTGCTTTTACAAGAGAATTAAGGCTCATTTTGGAGCAAGGAAATAAAATCACTTCATAGTAATAAATTTTAAAGAAGGGAAAGTGCATGTGTATGAGTGAGAGTTTGTTTGACAAGAGGTTTTCCCTACAGTCTTTCTATAGCTAGTTTTCTTTATGAATATGTCCTAGTCTGCACTGCCAGCCTTGGCTGTACTAGTATATATTTCTCTGACACAGCTAAACGTAATAATTTTCCCACTAGATTTTCTTCCATATAACCTTTTTGATATTCCTGAAAAACAAAAGATTGTGCCTGACAAGCTTCACACAAAAAAAGACAGAGGTTTAAAAGTCTTCATAGATGTTGAATAGACGCCTTTTCAGCCAGACAATATCTTATTTATTTTGTGTCCTGTTGTCAACGTGGATCCTTCTGTAGTATATTTTGAAACACTTCTAAGTGATTATTCCTGATCTTTCTCGTGAAAGTGTGATAAGAATAATAACTGCATGCCATCTTTTTTTGCTAACATCTATTTGCAAAACCTCCTATATTGCTGCTTTCTGAAGTCCTTCAGTCTATTAATAAGCGTGCAATGGAAAGAACTGATTCTGGAGAAATTGCTTTTTAGGTATTATGAAAAAGCAACTTCAGTGGTCATCATATATTTTGGTGTGAGTTTGTTTTTTGGGTTTTTGTTTCTGAATGAGGGCCATAATCTCTCATTCAGTACTAGTAAATGAAGTTTTGAACAATGCAAAAAGAAACTGACAATTTGTGTGTGTCCTTAACTTAAGAATGGTCTTTGCTCTGAACTTTAAAGCTAGCGATAAAACATCAAGACATAATCAGTTCATAATAATAACCATGTGGCTGAAACATAGCCTAAGTTGCAGCTTGCCAGTATTGTGCTTCTTGTACTTGAAATCAGTCAAATGTTGAATAAGGGCAATATGTTTGCTTTAAAAATAATCAAAAAATTAAAAATTTTCTACTTTCTTCTTCGTTTTTTGTATTCAACAAATTTCTTAATTTGATGTCAGAATTATAGCTTTTTTTTAATTAGTGTATTTAGCTTAATCTGAGTGTAGAAAAATCTTCAAAATAATGTTTTCTTCTGAATTCTAGATGTAGACTGTGAGCTGGAGTCTTTAGGAAGCATCCAGCTCTGCTTTTGCTGTAGAATTTCTCGTTTGTTTTAGTCTGTGGCTTTCAGTAACCTGGGGACTGAGGCTTCTCTTTTTATCTTTTGTTACAGCTGCCCCCAGGAAAACAATATGCATGTCAAGTAAAAAAGTCATTCCTCTGGAAAATACCCCAATAAAATAAATTCAGTTGCATTTTGAAAAGGCACCAAACTAGCATGACAATGGGCTAGAAATAGGAAAATCATTTTTTGTGGAACTTTTCATGGTCACCAAAAGAGTGTATTTCCTACTTGATCTGAAGAAAGGCACATGATACATAGGAAGGGGCTAGCCCTGAAGAGATGTATGGATTAGTATGCTCAGCCCAATCCCACCGTGGCCCAGATGAAATCCCATACCTGAATTTTGTTGCCTTGTTGATTACCATCACTGTAACAGCATGGTTCAAACTGGATACTGCAGCGCATTGGTAGCCATGGAATGATTTATGTACTGTATTCAGAGATCTGTAAGGTTTTACCTGTGCCTAGAGGGTCTGTTAACTATGGGGTGTATTTCAGTGTTTCATTAAAGGTGAACAGTAAGTACATGCGACTGAAAAATAAGTAAGATCCCAGCTGAAGTAGTATGGTCTTTGAGAGCTGGACAATCCCAGCCCTGGTCTGACAAAGAGCTGTGCAGCTCTTGTAGTCTGTCTGTGTCAGTCTGCCAGAGACATATGCATTTTATCACTTGATACCAAAACAGGGACTGCTCTCTGGAAAAACCTTCACCTGTCTGTTTCTAAAGCTGTGCTAGGAGAGGTTTGGCTCTTGAGCTGCCTAAATATGCTACCAGCAATCTTCAGTTCTCACTATTTATTGGTGGCCTCAGAGGCTTGGCAAGGTCAATGGGCCTGTGCAATCCAAGCATTTTTTGCCTTAGAAATTTCTGTATGGGGAGCGATGCAGCCCTTCTGTCTCTTTTCCAGCATACCAGCTGGTATTCCTCCTGCAGGAGACTTTTCTATGAGATGAAACAGAGATGACAGCAACAGCATCCGGTCAAGTCGGATAGTTAAACAGTAATTCAAAGAAATCCTTGTTGAGATTTCTATGGACACTATTGTCCACCTTTGTCTTTGGATGCTGATGTGGGGAGTGTGATCAGAGCACTTCAGCAAATGTTCACATATAATTCTGAGAAATGATATTTTAAAAATTGTTTTATTATGCATCTCGACATTGAACTAAGGTGAAAAATGAAAATGCAGGAGGAAAACAATGAAATTACATGAAGCAAATAATTGCTAGAGCTGTAGAGCTTTCAAACCGTGCTGAATTTTTTTACATAAAGGTCAATAGTCCAGTAGGTAAAGTTGATAATTTTGCGCTTGTACATAAGGCTCAGTTCTCTTTTAAAATATAAACTTGCTGATATTAAAATTGTCAGAAGGACCTAGCTATCCCAGAGGTGTTGAAAGAGAGGTTCTCAATCCACACATGGTAGCACACCTTAAGAAATAAAGGCTAAAGTCAATCAACAACATGGGCATAGTGCAAAGTGTATTCCTCTATATCTCCTTGAATGTTTCCCAAGAAAATATCCTGATGTTTTAATGATTCTTTTTGGTAGTATGCATCTGGCTTGCATTAGAATCATGTCTAGGAAATTGTTTAATCTTTAGGACTGCTCACTCAGAGATTTTTGTTTGCATATAGACTTGTGATTATTGAAATGAAGCTGCAAACAAGAAAAGGAGGCTAATATTTAATTAGGTTATCTGTTAGCTTTTTTTTGGAAAAATATCAGTGTCAGGCAGCTGGAATCATGTGTGTTTGGTTTGTGTTTGATTTTTCTTGGTTTTTTTGTTCATGTATTCACTGATTTTTTTTTTTCACCCCAATATAAGGGCTGGAGTTGTGTTCTTCAAAAATTTAAAAATACAGTTGAAAGCTCATGATCCTGACAAATACATTAATTCAGTGATTAAGACGTTGTGAGGGTTAGTAAGCATTCAACTTGAAGAATTATTTTATTGTGTTTCTGGGACCAAATATGCATAAGAGTCTGAAGGAAGTTACAGAGTCAAACCTTCATGTGCTAATTATTAAGTGGTCTGATAACTTCCCTGAAGTGTAATGTGAAATAGGAATGATCCAGAAGAAGCAAAGCCTATGAAGAAAGTATGGATAAGGAGATAAATGAAGTAAATTCAGTAATCCAGTTATGGTGCTGCTTCTGCTACCTTGGTACCTACCCTCAAAGTTCAGTAAGTAATACACTGTTCTTGTGGGACAGCACTACTTCTAGAATGTGGACCCCTAAAGCTGTTTCTAGTAAGAGCTGAGACTGGTGGAGGTGGTTGCTTTGGCTTCCTGAGCTGTCAGGATATGGTAAGCAGAAAGATGGTAGAGCTATACTCTTCCTTGCCCCTCCTTTCAGAACATGTTTAAAACCGTTTTCATATTGTTTTTTCTCTGCCTGCCCATTCTGAAAACCTATTTAATTAGAGAGCATCAAACAAACCATCAAGGCTTCTGATCATTTAGAACAGATGCTGGCTAACATCTCAGCAGCACATCCCTAAATGGGAGATTGAATGGCATGAAGTCTATTTGAAGGGGGAGATCTGTTCATTTGATAGACATCACTTTTACTGGAACTAATAATATAGCAGTGGTGTGCTTGGGATTTTAAGGGAATAAAAAATCTCAAACGCTCTTCCTCTCCTTCCCTCCTCCCCAGCCCAACGTGGAAATAGACTCTAAAATAGATCCTATGCTACAGAATTAAACATGCAGATTTGACCCCTGCAGACTTGTGTGTGAGTTCTAAAATCAAAATGAAATCATGGTGAATCAAAGATACTAGACGAATGGTTTGTAGTTTTTAGCAATGTGATGAATAGCTCATGTTACATAGTTAAAGGAAGGGAATTTTTTTAATGGTGTGCCTTTCTCACGCTGTGTAATTTAGCACAGATCCCTTTTCAACATACATGTTGCTGCTGAAGTGTCTGAGCCATCACCAGAATTACTGATATGTTTCTATCATAATCAAACTATGTTAATGTAGTGAGTAGCTGTATCTGTGTTGCTCTTGTACCTGAGCTAACATAAACTTGCTAAATCATACCTGCCATTAAGCAGTTCCAGTCTTGCTAACTGGGATTCATCTGTTTTACAAAACACTGGAGAATAACATTTAGACTATGAATGAACTTTGATTGGAAGCCCAGTGCTTAAGAAGTAAAACCAGTGCCATTTGGATAGATAAAGAAGACAACAGCAGAATATTAAAAATTGCCTGGTAATAAAGGTATTTCTCCAGGTATAAAGAAGCACACATTTAAATGCATTGGATCTGAATACTGATATTATTCCCTTAAGACTATGTTAAAGTCTTCATCACACAATCCATAGCCTGAATATCATCTTTAAACAAAAATGATCCAAAATGCTTGAGGATGAAAAGTTGCAGGCTGAAATTAAAAGGCTTGGGGTTTTTTGTTTTTCGTTGTTTTTTTCACAGCACAATAGCTAATAAAGTCAATCGCTGACGATAAAAAAGGCGATTTTTTTCCTCCCCTCTATTTTCTGTTAATTGCTGATGGAAGCCTTTGGGAAAGGATATGTTTGTTGCCTTTTTTACAGTGCTGTTACTATAAATAGCTCAGAGGGATTGTTCTGCTATGCACATACACATGAGAACGTCAGTGAACTTTGTTTGAATGTTACTCTTCGTGAGGAATAAGGCTCATCTAGACATCAGCTTGAAGTTAAAGCCTCAAAAAAAAGATCTATCACTGCTTTCACGTCCAGCCTCTTTACCACACAGGCCAAGCAACTATAAATTTCTCTATGGGACAAGACATGTTGCTGACTTCTTTCCAAGTGGTAGTCAGTTTTCTTAATTAGGTTCCCTTTTAAATGCTTGATTGCACTCCTTACAGTGTGAGCTGAAGCTCGATCTTGCGCCCAGTGAGATGGATCTGCTGTTTTTAAAAAGCTCATACTTGATTTACTGTGTATTTAAGCATTTGTCCCATAATGGTCACATCTTTTTTTAAAGCCAGGTCAAAAAGCTTAAATTATCAGCAAGCTGTAAAATCATGAGATGAATTAAGAAACAGAGAGCTCATGCAGGGCCATTTAAATGGCTATCATGCTGCTTTTTCAAAATTGGCAGTGCAAAGTGGCTTGCATCGTTTCATACATCTGTGAATTGTGGAAAGCAAATCTGTGGTTAAGAATTAAAGGGCATCCCTGACAGATATATCTTTGTCCTTCCAGAAGGGACACTGCTGTCTCAAGGAGCAATGGCAGGTACAGATCTTTTTTTCCCCTGGTGTGACACCATTATTATACACCAAAAAAATAACAAGTATATGTGATCAGGCAACTGAGGCTTTTGTTTACTGTTGCTCTATACCTTACTATTTGACGTCACCAGTTTTTTTTGCAATCAGAATTTATTTTTAGAAGCTTTTACTGACCTTGAACATGAGATGAAATGTCTCTTCCTCTGGGATCTGTATGTGGGATGTGCTGACTCTTAGAGGGAATCTTTTAATCAGAGAATTCAGAGAGAATCTTGCCTGCACCATCTTTCAAAAATAAAAGCTTCCTTTTTAATTTCCATACAGCATACTGTTTTGGATTCTTTCCATTGTCAACCTTCCCTTTTTTGTTTTAAGCTGTGACAGCAAAAGCGAGAAGACGAAGGCAGAAGTGCTGTTTCTGGCAAAGACGTGGTCGTATATCAGTCCCACCGTAACACTGCTTCCAAACATCACACATGAAACAGTTTATTCTTCCTTGAAACAGCTTTATGATTGCATTCACAAATTGCTCTTTCAGAGCACGTATGTTCCTCAATAAACTGAATAACTGTAGGTACAAATGAATTGAAAATTATACTCATGGTCGTTTGTATTCCTATTAATATTTTTGCTCAGCAAATAGCAGAAATAACTCCATCTCAAGTTAATTTACCAATATTAGTGTCCAGAAATGGTAGTCATTCTGCTTCCAGCAGAAACAGCAGTGCCTGGGTATACACAAAAGCTGCTGTAGACAGAAGATCAAAATGTGGCCCAGCCAACAGAGATCTTCAGCTGGAGTAGATCAAACATTATCTTCTCACTCTATGTTGTGCCCTGAGGTGGTGGAAAAAGCAGTGAAAATCACTCTAGAGCTCACAAGCAAGCTGTTGTCTTACCTTTATGTGGCCCATACTTAGTCTCACAAAATGGAGAAAACTTTTGAGGAACTTTCTAAATATTGTTTTCCTAAGTTTTGCTGCTAGGCTGCCTGTAGCGTTCAGTACTCCAGGCAAATTTGGTCTGCTGCAAGCATATGCACTTTCTCAGTGTTAACTATGTAGTTCCCTGCCTCTAATTATTCCTTTGAGTTACTATTGTAATATGCTGGTTTAATCCTAAAGGCAGTAAGACACTAATGCAACAAGAGCACTTCATGTTCTTATGATAGTATTCCCCATGGCTTGACTTAAATTCCCCATGGTTTTCACGTAAGATATCAAACTTCTAAGAATTACTTGTGATATCCTTACATTGTAAGGGCACATGGCAGGCTCTCCACTTGCTTTTAAGTATATACATTTCCTTGTGCTTTTAAGTATAGACTGTGAATAAAGATACTATTTAGAAGTACATCAGAGCAATTATTTTTTTTGTTTGGGATTTAATTTTTTGGGGGTTTGGTTTGGGTGTTTTTTTAGTTGCTTTGACATTTGAAGATTTAAATGATACATTCTAAACAAAATTGCTTTTGACTTCTTGACTGACAAGAAAAAACTGTAGCTTAGTTCTTTGGGAAGCTGAACAAGCGAGGTTTGCAGGCACAGCCAAAGAATATTAAGATCTGCTGGTGTTAAGTGCCTTCTTTGTACCATGTCATAAAAGCTCTCAATTTTCCATTTTTAGAAGGTTCTGTAACTTCAAACTAACCATTACTCCAGTTCTGACTTCTGTTCCTTATCTAGAATTTAATGGTTTTTCTTTATTAACATCTGATATTACAATGCTGTGATCAGCTAATCCAAGGGCAGAAATCTAAGAGATCTAAGGATCTCTCCCTTAAATTTGCTGACCATAGCTCTTCTCTCCGTACACTGCATTCACCCCTGCTCTTTTCAGTGTGTTGAATGAGCCTTACAACTGGTCACTACAGGTATCCTCGGTACTTACCTGTCCAGAAACAAAATATAAGACGGAAAGCTGTGTCTTTCCTTCAGAAGACCTTTGAGTTTCATTTGCAACAGCTAGATTATTGCTGAATTCTGGATTTCTGTCAAAATTAGCTGAAATCGGTCCAACATTCCTGGGGCACTGACAGATATAAGCCTAATCTCACCAGATCAAAGAAAAATTCCAGTGCTTTAGTGTGTTGTTGTTGTCTGTTTTAAAGATGTATGATTCTATTAAACTGATTTGTATTGTTTGTTTACACTTTGTTATTTTTTTGTATGTTGTTTCAGTTATGTAACAAGTGTAGTTGTGGGCTTGACAAGTTGCTGATATGGATTATTGACAATTCTCTTGAAATAAATTGTCTTATTTAGAGGAAAAAATAATGACTGTAATTTTTTATTTTTCTGTACCCAATGTCAGGTTATTATCTTTACCACCACAAGTTCTTTTGGTGTTAAAAATTGTAAGTTATTGATTATATGTTTCTCTGGCCTCTAGCAATTGTTCTAGTGCAATAGCAACCATATTTCTTTTTTAACTGCATCTCTGATTGTTACGGTTATGTTTTCTCCTTTCTTTCCTTTGCTAAAACACTAGTCCAAGTGATTGTTGATTGTTTTAAACTTGCACAACTTCTTCCAGTTTTTTGTAGACATGAATAAATAGATGCAGCTGGAGCTTCTCATGGTGAGAACATGCAGTTTGGTCGCAAAAGACAGCTTCTTTGTAGTGGATAATGTGAACTTTATAGAGAATATCTTTTTTTGAAGGGACATTGCTCATTTTCCTGTAATCGCTCGTCTTGCCTACCGAGTACTCAAAGGTGTTCAGTGATGGGTGAGTAAAGCAGGCAACTTGGACAGTTTTCCTTTCTTAAAGCACCAGTATGCTCGTCGGGTAATGAAAACACTTTACCACCAGATGGCAATGTTGCATGAGAATAACCACTTGCTTCCCCCGAGGGTGTAGCGAGATCCGTGGAAGGAAGTGGTATAATTCGGTCAGGAGAATGAGTAACTATATCGACAAAACTCTTTATTTCTTTTTTAAGTACCAACAGTGCAGATCAGAAAGGATAATTTTCTTCTCTGTGACGTGCAAAGAAAGTCTGGAAGGAACTGACTATGAAATTCAGCTCAAGTGAAAAGATTAAGGACACCCCTTTTTAAAGAAATAGGTGCTTACACTTTGTCCTATTTGTAATAATTAACAACCAGAGACATTTCCAAGGTTACACTAACTGTAAGAATTCTGTTGAACTCAGTTCCCAAAAAGCAGCCATGAGAAAATTATTTCTACAGGAATGATTACCATTTTTCTAAATTTAAGGTGTTATCTGACTGTATCTGCTGTGGCACTGCATACTTCTAAGACGTTTTGTTTCTTTCCCTTGAAATAGCTTTCTATTTTCCCCAAAAGATTTATTTGAATAAAAATCATAGTGTCAGGAGACAGCCTGCATTGAATGTTCCTTTGAGTTCACTACTATTCTATTCTACTTCTTTTACGTATGTGCGTAACAAATACATATGACTCCAAGGGAGTACTCATGTATTACACTTAACATGTAATATGGAATTATGGAATATACTGTTAAGATTATGGTCAAATAGCTTACTTTACAGATGTAAAATTCAAGGTTTTCGTAGTAAGAAAGACAAGTAGAAGCATGTTTAGTTGAACATGCACAAATGCACAAAATGTTCCTCTCTCTTTACATTAATCTATATCTATCTCATAGAAGTATTTGAAGTAGTCATAGTAAATTGTTTCATGCCTTTCTACCTACTTCTGGTGACGGTTGAAAAAAGCCTGTAAGAATATACTTAAATTCATTATCGTGCAGATCACTGACTAATAAACTGAGTAGAATGTGTGACTTTCTTGAAGCAGCTACTAAGACGGTTTGGTCCAATCGGTTCTGTCTTGCTTCAGGTGCTGATAGTAGATGACTTACCTTTGCCTATCTTTAATTTAGCAGGTATTCTGTCTATATTGACTGCAGAGGAAGGCTAAGATGATTTAGTGAGTTTGTTAACATTTAGTCAGAGAGAAGGAATTTGAGCCTAAAACCACACTTGAAAATATTTTTTTAAAGCATTTTCCTCTTTCTCCCACTGTTGGAAGGCAGGAGGACAGTGAAGGTTGTTTACCAGCCATATTTCCAGTGATCACTCACTGACAGCTTGGGGTGCCATCAGTGTTTGGTTTTGGTTTTTTTATTACTTTTCACTATGTAGGGATTCAAAACCTTAGGGTGCTTACTTCAGGCAGTAATATACTTCAGTCGAAAACCAAACTCCGCTTGCTACTATTTGCGTTAGAGCCGTCAGAAATACGGTTAAGGTTGCCTATATAAATATCAGCTCCCATGTGTTTGTTACTTATTTCCTAATGAGCCAGTAGGAAACGCATGTGTGTAACAGAATAAAAGGTAGTTCTCAGTAGCATGTCTCTTTTTCTAACATGTTCCTTCAAAATCTCAAAAGGTAACAGACTTTGCAATGTGGTGTGGAAAACACGCTCTATGGAAGTGACGTCCCCCAGAATCAGAAAAAGAACACATGAAAGATGTTCTTCTGCCAAAGTGCTCTTCAACTGAAACGCATTAAATTGAAGAAAACTAAGAAGAAAATAAATATCAGGGAATAAGAGAAAAAGATGCAAAGGGAAAAAGAAATGTGTACAAAGGTAATCAGAAAAAAATATTTATGTGAATGGAGCATGAGGCTTATTTAGAACTGTGATTTTTGCATTAGAAAGATCATTCCAACATCAGTAACAGATACACGTTTACTTAGTCTACTGCCTTAAGCAAATATATCTGTACAATGAGTTGGAGGTTATATCCAAGAGGGTAAGGAATGCAGGCAGGTCTCACTAAAGACAGATGTATTTTGTGTGCTGCAGCTCTGAGCAAAACAGAAACTTGTAAAAATGCCAACATCGCTAAGGTTTTAAAAGCCAGCAACTCTGCTCAAATAACGTCTGCAGAAACCAGCTGCACATGGACAATGACAAAGAGTAAGGAGAAAAAAGCTAACTATTTTTTTGATTTTAAATCTGACAGGCTCAAAGACAGCTGAACAGCCACTTTTTGCTGGGAGAAAAACATGTAAAAATTCTGCAGTGAGAGTAAAAGAGGAATATGGAATGAGTACAGAATTCTACTAACGTGAATGGAAAGTGAACACATAGAGAAAGCAACCTCATTGGGGAATGCCACAAGGCTCTTAAAACAGACATCAACTTAGAGAAACACTCTGGAAGTCCATAGCTGTTTTTGCTGCTTCTATTGAAGTGTAAAGCAAACGTAGCTCACTCCCCCGCCACAGAAGGAAAACAACCTCCCTATATGAAGAGCATCTTTACTGCATGGATAGCACAGGCTTCAGGAAGTATTCAAGAAAAGGGGGACTGAAAAGGTCTGCTTAAATATTCCTCACTCGCCAAGGACATATCCATACTGAAGATGTTTATGAGTCAGAAAGCAGATAAAGTGTTTTCTGATTCTTCATCAACCAAACAGGTTACAAGTTCTAAATTAAGCGCGTTGTACCTAATTAGTGGCATTTGGTTTATGAGCATTTTGAGTAATACAATTAAGAGTGTAAAAAAAACCCACTCTGATAAATAGGAAGTCTACTAACTCTAAAAGAATTAGAAAGACTAAAATCCTTTTTCATCAAAATTTTGGCATTTTTTATTTCACAGAAAGAACAGGGATGAATGACAGAATACAGAAAAACAATGTTCAAATATTTAGAAACTGAACATGTAGCTAAAAATTCATTTTCCCGTTTAGAAACTTTGCTTATTTTTTTATTCATTTAAGAATTGCAAGAAATGGAAGTCCAGAGGACTGGACTATTTTTGCATTGCCAAAACAGTATAAATGCTTTAAACCACATTGCCCTGTGTTCAGCAGTAGCAGTCATTTTTCTCCTTAGTTGCTGGTGCAGTACTGTGTTTTTGACTTTTGGCCTTGGTACAGCACTGATAACACCATGGCTGAATTGCCAGCTGGGTTTAATCCATGACAGTTTTATTTGGCACCCAATGTGGGGTGTGTAGGGTTGAGGTAACGACAGATGCAACCAGATTGTGTCTAATTGTATTTGTGGCAATAAGTCCTTGTCTATGAGGGAGACATTCCCACGCAACCTAGCGACAAATACAGCTACTCAGACTCTGACTACAACAGATAACGCAGGTAGTCCAAGACCAAGCACAGCAGCTACTCCAACTTCAACTACAGCAGCTACACCAACCCAGCGACCAGTACAGCAGCTACTTGAGCTCCGACAGCAACAGACAGCGCAGGTACTCCATCTACAAGCACAGCAGCTACACCAGCCCCAGTGGCAAGTACAGCAGTGTCATTTGGGTGTTCTGAAGGTTTTGAATGGCCTTTGGGTACCCTTGATACCTGCCTGCTGATTGTGATGGGGATCAGGATGTTGGCAGATGTTTTATCCACGACCATTTCATCTGATCTCGAAAGTTAAGTGGAGTCGTGTTTGAGTCTTGTCTAGGATTAGAGATTTTCCCCAAGGCTGGACAGTTATGAGTGGCAGTGTGTGAGATATTATGGGCAAGTATCTAGTCCACTGGGGCCCTCCAGTGATATGGAAGCGTCATAGATGGAAGGCAGCTGTATACAGTCCCCAGTGAAGAGTTGCATAAGCTGCTGAAGGGGAGAGTGAATTATTTTGAGCCTGGTGGGCCCATGAAACTTCAGCCAATCAGGGCAAAGATACAACATACAGATGGACTTATGATTGAGGGGTGGACTTAGCAATGGAAAAGGTTATTCACGGGTGTGAACACTGCACACAGCTTCTCCTGCTCTGAAAGACTGTTACAATAGATAGAGCCCGACATCATTGATTGGATGGACTTAGCAGCTTTATAGGGATTGGTCCATGCACTAAGGAATGATCTCTGTGTGAGTGTGCGTGTATAACTCTATATATACGAGATAAGAGTGATAGTATATTGAAAATGTGGAATCTGAGCATGATGTGAATGGTATGGAAGGAGTGGATACTCTCCTGGGTTCACCAGTACCAGTCATTTTTTTCCTCCTTATTAGATGTTGCAGCTCTGTGTTTTTGACATCCGGCCTGGGAACACCACTTGATAACACATAGTTGCTCCTCAGTAACGTTTAGTCTGACGGAGGATTTAGCCTGATGTTCTGCCAGGGAGGAGGGGAAGCTTGGAGGATGCAGAGACAGGACACCTGACCCAAACCAGCAAAAGATTTATTCCATAACACAGCACGTCATTCCCAGAATGTAGAACTGGGGACAGGTACGCAAAAAAGGGAAATTACTGCACTGTCAGGCTCCCTATTAGTCGGCGGGTGGTGAGCGGTTTTATTCTCTTCCCTTGTTATTTCCCTTATCGCTCTTTTTATTGGTGGTAGCAGTAGTGCCTTGTGTTATAACTTAGTTACAGGACCATTCTTAGCCCCTGAGTTATTTTTTATTTTAAAATCACTGCCACGTATTTCTCCATTGGCGACAAGGAGTCAAGACTAAACCCTGGGTCTGAATATTACAAAGTCTAGTTGAAGTTCTGAGGATAATTTCCTCTGTGATCTTCAAGGCAAGCTTCCTATTTCTTTACTAGAAATGCTACAGTAGGAAATTAATTTGTCTCATGTAAATTTTCTCCTGGGTGTGACATTTGCTAATTATACTACATTCCTGTGGGACCGAGAGCGTATTGCACAGAGATATTATTTTAAATTATTATCTGTTTTCAAGGAGAGCTATTTTAAGGGTATTCAAGATTTATCTCCCTGCTCAGCCTCAGGAAAGGAATGAGTTGAACCTTTGGATACCTTCGTTGTTAGTGTGACTGGAAGGGACATTAAGAAGCATTTTGCCATTCCTTGAACTATATTCAAAGAACAATCACTCTTCACTACGTGTATCTGGAAGAGAATGCATATGCAAACAACAACTGGTTCAATCATGTTGTCTTAATATACTAAAGCTAGCTAGAGTACCTCCCTTTCGCTTGTGAGCCCGTTTGATCTGATAATTATTCTTGTTCCTTGTGTATGTACAAGAGTCCTCCAAATCAGTTGGCCAGGACACTTTAAGGGTACACTTATACTCTGTTTAAATCCCCTTTATAATGGCATATTTTGAAGTTAAGGATTGTTAAAGGGTTTTTTCTCAGCTCAAATGCTTCCATGAATATAAAGACAGAAAAACTTGTACTCTACTTTCAACCAATAAAATAAGCATTTTTTGACCTTAAAAAACAAAAAGAGTGATGGCTTTGTAAATAAGCAAGGTCAAACCTTTGGGATATGTATAAGATTTAAGATTTTTTTTTTTTTAATCAAGTTTATTCCTTTTTAACGTCTTGGAAAAAACTTTGCTTGTGAGAGACAAGCAAATGTTCTGGATGATAATTTTTATTCAAAGTCAGAGAAAATGTCTTAGTGACAAGTTAGGCAACTCAAAATACTATAATTTTACTATATAAAAATCTGTGTGTTTTGTAGAAATCCATTTCAGAATAAACTGCTGGCTGTGATGATTCACATAATCAATAGCAAAGAATTGAAGTTCAAAGTTTATTTAAGGCAGCTGCTTCAGTAGAAACTCTTTTGGATTATTTATGGGGCCAAAAGCCATAAAACCCTGGGCTCTGGTCATTGTGCTGAGTGACCTTAATAAGTTTCTGTATTTATAAAATACAAGGCAAATATTTTTAAGTTTCACAGAGTCCTGGTGATGTACAGAGGTGTAAATTATCATCTCTCAAGTAGATGAATTGATACTCAGAGAGACTATTCACTGCAATAAAACAAGTTCAGAAAGACGATGAGAACCCACTTCAATTTGCTCTTCCTGCTTATCCTAATCTGCTAGAGTACTACATAAACGTATAGCTCCTTAGCCTAGCATACAGGGTTAGTGCCACTTTCTGATCTATAGCTGAACTTTGCTCAACTGCATACCAGGGAGATAGTGAAGATACAAACTTCTGGCATCTCCTCTGGAAGGTACCACGGCCCTGCTTTAAATACCTAGGAAAATCTGTGTGGAAAAATATGGGCAATTCCAACCCAGCAGTTGAAGAGTTTACAGAGCAAGTACTAGGTTGACTCTGCAGAAGGATGTGGAGCTCAGGCCCTTACGTGTACCTTTTGAGCCCCAGAATTCTACTTGCATGTTTTTAATTTCCTTTAAATCACTCTGTGTTGCCAAAACGTGGGAGTTGAGTATGGGAATTCCTGGATTTTAGTGTGGCATATTGTAGCTTTCAGCTTAACTTGAGTGAGTTTCTTATGCAGAAGCTTTGTACTAAAAAGGCTTTTCAGTTATTTTTTTGAAGTTCCTGAAAAGTGCCAAGCTGCCAGAATCAGAAGACAACAGGCAACAGGATACGATGTGAAAGTCAATCAATTTTTACTGCCAACATTTCTGTTAGTGGAGATATCTGTGACCAGTAGTGAACGGTGGGGAGTGTTTAGGAGGGGCTTCCATCTTTGACTCCAAATCCAGAGAACGCTTCCTTCAGAGATTCTCCCCTTACATATTAAAAAAATATTTATTTTGTTAACAATGTGTTTATTTTTCATCTTCTGGTTTTATAATACAGTAGGTAACTGCTGCGTGTATGTTTTCTTAAAAACTCCTTTAAATAGACCTATGGTGATATTTTCCCTGGCTAAATATTTTCTCTTGTAAAAATACACTGGTTTCATAAAAGGGAGTACAGAAGGATAATATGAAACAAGCAAGAAAAAGGAAGACGGAGGTTCGCTTTACATTACATAATTTTGGGAAACTGGTCCTACGTGAGCTGCTGCAAGGTTCCTGTAACTTAGTAGTATCAACTGTATTAAGGCGATTGTGATGTTCTCAGTGTGTGGATAACTATGTTAGATTTTCTTGAATTACTCCATGTGAGAACTCCTGATATTGTGAGGCAAGAGCCTCATATTCTACCTATAATATTAACTTCTGCATTAAAACCATATAATGAAATATTAAATTATTGAATCTATTAGAAATAGGAACGAAGCCTAATGCTTCATTATTTTTGTCAATTTACATGATTCAACATAAAGACAGATTGCAAAATATGACAGTTGCATTTTCAACTTCTGGGAAGAGAGTAGGGATAGCTGTAATCTTATGAATAATAGACTTTCTGTTCCATTATCAGAGGTCAGTGATTTAGAGGGTGAGGAGGATAGAAGCCCTACGTTCCTAAAACTGTGGGAAGAACTGACCTAGTTATTGCCACCGCATCTTGAGGCTGTCATAGGCTGTTCTCTGAAAATACCAGTATTCATGAATAAAAATGAATGTTAGAGTTGATTAAAAAAACAAAAAAGTGTACAAAAATATAATACCACATCTTTACAGGCATTCATGGAGGAAGTGGTCAACGTCATGGGAGAAGAAAAGGCCACCAGGTTACAGGCTGCTGGAAATTGAGGCCCTGTTTTGGAGGTGTACTCCTCACGCATCTGCCCTGTTGCACCTGTCCTGGAGTCACAGGAGGCTTCTGCTCCTGACTCCCAGCCTAACAGACTTTGATCCCAGTCTACAACATCCACTCACAGTTTTATAGAATAAACCAGTGTCCTGGGTTCAGCAGTAGCAGTCAAGTTTTCTCCTTAGCGGCTGTTGCATTGCTGCGTTTTCGACTTCAGACTGGGAGCAACGTTCATAACACCGATGCTTTTAGTTGTTGCTAAATAATGTTTACCCTGACCAAGGACTTTTCAGTCTCATGCCGGTGAGGAAGGGCACAAGAAACCGGGGGAAGCATGGTTAAGACCTCTGACCCAAACTAGCCAAAGGGGTATTCCATACCACAGCATTTCGTGCCCACTATATAAAATGGAGGGAGTTACCCAGAAGGCCCAGATCACTGCTTGCATCAGGCTGGGTATCAGTTACCAGGTGGTGAGTAACTGTGTTCACTCCCCTTGTAATTTTAGCTGTGAAATCTTGTGGGTAAAACCAGAGAAAAAGTAAAAGGTGGGGTGGGAAGATATTTTTTAGGCAGAATATTTTGCAAAATTAATTTAAAAAGAGATGTTTGAATTTCACATAATTGAATGACTTAGAATTGATTATGTAAACATATCAGCACACATCGAAGAAAAGCTAGCCTGCTTTGCCACAGATACTGTAAAAGTATAGTTGAATAAGCATTATTTATTCCTTGTGCAATTTTGGACAAACTAAGACAAAAATTTCCATCTGTCTGTCTTTCTTTATGTCCTGGATTTAGCAGTAGCAGTCATTTTTCTCCTTCTTAGTAGCTGGTGCAGTGCTGTGTTTTCAACTTCAGTCTGAGTACAATGTTGATAACACCGATGTTCTTACTTGTTGCTACCCAAGGTTTGCTCTGACCAACTACTTTCTGAGTGTCATGCTCTGTCAAGGAGGAGGGGAAGCCAGGAGGAAGCAGAGAAAGGACAGCTCACACAAACTAGCCAAAGAGGTATTCTGTACCACAGCACCTCATGCTCAGTATATAAACTCAGAATATGAACCTCATGCTGAGTATATATCTCTCAGCAGAGACAGGACAGCTCACACAAACTAGCCAAAGAGGTATTCCGTACCACAGCACCTCATGCTCAGTATATAAACTGGTGGGAGTTACCCGGAAGACCTAGATTACTGCTCAGGTCGGGCTGGGTATTGGTCAGCAGGTTGTAAGGAGTTGTATTCTCTTCCCCTTGTTATTTCCCTTGTTATTATTTGTAGCAGCAATAGTGGTTTTGTGTTATACCTTAGTTACTGGACTCTTATTTCAACCCGTGAGAATTATATTCTTTCAATGCTCCTCCTCATCCCTCCAGGAGGGGGGAAAACAAGAAAGGGAGCATGAGCGAGCGGCTGCGTGGGTCTGAGTTGCGGGCTGGACCTAAACACGACACTTCAAACATTTATTTTTCTCTCTCCAGACTGCTTTGTCTTGCTCTTTCTGATGATTTTGTGAGATGGCTAATCCATTTTTTTAACCATGCTTTTATGATCCCACTTCCCTCTCCCTTTCCAAAGAATTGAAAGGTATGTGTTTTTCTCAGAGAGACCAAATAATTAAATATGATTAAAACTAAGAGCTGTGTGGTGGTTCTGTGAAAAGCAGCTTCTGGGAGCTTACAGCAGCCTAAGTTTGGTCATGCTAGCTAACATTTGAAAGGTAATCCCTGCTTCTGCAAACAAAAAGTGTGAACTGACTAAATGAAAATGCAATTAATACAAAGATATTTAAAAAAAGAATGTCTTCTGTGTAGATATGTATACGCTGTTTCCTGAATTCTGTAAAGTTATTTTTTACCATCTCCTCCAGAAAACACAGCGTTCAATATTAGTTTTGTCCTGGGAGTCTTCTAAAGAAAACTGAAGATGTGGTGAGGCCTTAAAGTTTATAGAGGACTAGTTTTTTTCATGGGAAGGTACGCTTAACATGTCATCAAGACAACTGAGGATACCAGGTGAAAATTAAAGAGCTTGTTATCATATAACAAAATCAATGAGTTCAGTGTAGAGTCAGCCCTGGAAAATGCCTGACAGAAGAACAACAGAGTTATCTTCAGGAGCAGTGGGTGTGTGTTTCTCTGGTCCTGTGTCTCTGATCAGATTTGTGATGAAGCTTCTCTGTGTTTGAGACATAGCACTGTACTTTAACGTGTGGCTGTACAATTGCTCTTCTTGGCAATTTTTAATAAGATTCACCTTAGTGTATTTGTATTATACCTTCGTTACTGCACTGTTCTTACCTCAACCTGGGGAAGTAACAATTCTCTTCCACTTCCTTCGAGGAGCCGAGGAGGATGTGGGGAAAGAATGTAGAATGTGGAGAAATTAGTAAGAACACTTACTTAGTATGCTGTCGTCCTGGCAAGATCAGAGAGGGATAAGTCGCTGCAGTGTGCTGGGTCTTGGTCTATGCCTATAAGGGCCTGTTCTCTAAAAAGAAGAAAAAGGATGTCCTTGGATCTGATGGCAAAGCAGCAGACAACGCAGCTACTCTAAACCCAAGCATAGCAGCTACACCAGCTCCAGTGACAAGCACTGCACGTGCTCAAACCCTGACCATAACAGACAACATAGCTACTCCAACTGCAAGCACAGCAGCTACTCAAAGCCCAACAGAGTAGACAATGCAGCTACTCAAGCTTAAAAAAATACTCTGAATTAGAGCACTCATCCCTTGTTAAAAAATGCAAAAAATGACTTAGATATTGAACATATTGAGTAAATCAAACGATTTCTCTGTATATAGCTCTGCTTTTTCCAACATGGCTACAACTAACTTACAATTTTCACTGATGAAGGAACTCAACTAATAGATTATATATTCAGGCAGAGACGTAGGTCAACTGAGAAGCCTCTGAAACCTGTTAATTAGGCTTGTAAGGTGGACTGCATACAGCCCTATGTGTCTGCTCATAACTTGTCATAAAACATGAGAGTAATATTTCTGCAGATTGAGTTCAAGTCAAAATAATGGTGTTTGTCTACAATTTTATTTCCTCAGTCTGCGTCATTTCTTAGGCACTTGATAGCCATTTGAAATGTTGAGTCACTATTCATAGCTTTTTTTTTTTACTTAAGCCTTGCATCTTGATGCTAAATGTTGTTGTTTGATTTTTTCTTGTGCTGTTTTTTTTCCAGAGAGGCAAGTGATTTTCATGTAAGAATCATATCCAGTAGGAATTCCTCATTCACATCAGCATCTGATGAATCATTACCAGAAATGTGTTTTTGCAGGGAGTTTATGGGATGTTTCTGAGAGGAAAGAATTTATCTTGTTATAATTTAGCTTGACATGTATTTTCTCTCCTTTAGTTCATTAGATAAGTGTATTTCTCCACTAACAGTTCTTTTTTAGTATTATGCATTCAGTTTAAAAAACCAACTAAGCAAAAAAAGGCATAGTTCATTGAAATTTAAAGTGAATCACTTAATGTATCTAAAGACCTCAATGTCTGGAATTACTGAAGAATTTGGCAAGACTTTTCTAAAATCTCTGAGATGGGAATAATAGGAGAGATTCCTAAAGTTTCTTGGAAATGATAAACAAAAGGGTAGGTAAGTGGTTTTATTCTGTTAGATCTACCTCAACAATTGATTATGCTGTGAAATTGTCACTGAGGTCCTTTGGCCTTGCTGACCTTCACATAGTATTTTCTTCACTGACTTTTCACGATTGTGGTTTGAATATTACTAATATATATGTCAGGCAGTTTCGCTTGCTCTCTTAAACAAATGGTACATTCTTCAGCTGTTCTCAGTTGACTAAGGATGCTGTACTCTGAGGTCCTGCTTTTTCATAGTAGTAAAATAGTAGTGACAAATGACTTGCCTGAGAGTCTTGATTTTGAGGAGGCAGTAATTCTGTAACTTCCATGACTTAGACTTGGGAATATTTAAGTAACTTTGCCTGTCAGTATTATTTTATTTTTGCAGAATGCAATACAATAACAGGGGCTTTTAAGAAAAAGACCTTTTCATGTAGGACATAGTGATTATATTAGTCATATATCATATGCAGCTGTTACCAACTACCCTGAATGAAATCGAGCCTGGATTTGTGAATATGACCTGATAAATTTATTTCAGAAATAACGGGGGTTGCTGGGAAATTTCAGAGACTGGGAAGGTTTGTTTTTTCAAGTTGGCAGCTTCATTTGTATCATTCTTGTACTGATTATTAACCGCCTTTTTTCCTTTTGCTGTGCATATACACCTCCCACCTAAATTGATGCCAAGGTACACTATACCTAAATATTTGTTACTGTGATATTCCTACCATCTGTGTTCTTTTTCATATATGTTTTGTCTTATGCAGCGTTTCACATTTGTGGGGTTTTATATTTATGAATTTATTTATGTTTGTTGGTATACACTGGGTCTTTAGACTTACTTGAAGAACAGCTGTTCTGAATGTTTTAGAAAAAGATTGCCATGTAAAATAATGTAGTAAAATAATAGTTAATCTTATGCATGGTCTGTTTTCATTTTATCCCTTATCTATTCAAGTCTGAGAAAGACTACAGAAAAATAAAATGTTTCTGATAAAGGAAAAACAGTCTTCAGAAAAATATTCTGGAAAATACCAGATAACGTTCCTGAAGAATACAGTTGTTGAGACTATCAAAAAAGGTACTCTCCTGTTGGATTTTTTTTTTTAAATGTGATGATTAGTGCTAGTAAATCAGATAAAGAAGTGAAGAAGGGCAGACAGGCGGATGGATTCATGCAACATGATATTGACAATCAGTATTAATTCCACAAAGGTGATGGGAACAGCTCTCCTTTTTGTCCAGTAATGGCCCACTCTATGTCCCAACATAAATGACAGAGATTCCAATAACTTGTTTGTCTGTTCAAATTTATACCTCTCTCTTTAAAATACATTGCAGAGTGCCCAGGAGCACAGTGATTACCTTTCCACTGATTTAAGAATATAAATGGCAACATATCAGAAGTACCTCCTGAGGGGTGGGGCACTTCAAATGCATTCTCTACCTGATTCTGAGTAGCAGCAACACCACCCATGTCCCAGGTTATTGGGAAATAAAAAAAAACAGAAATATATTCCTTCTTCCCTATAATTTCCAGGCTCTGGCTTTGAAAAGCAAAAATGAGGAAAAGATTATATTCTTCGAACTGATGAATCAAAGCAGGTGCCTTGTAATGGAAACAGGTATGAATGAAAAGCTTGTCGAAAAGCTTTACTACAAGAACTTGCTTTTTTTACTGCCACATGACTCTCAGTTTGTTTTTCCAGGAATTCAGATAATGGTCACTCTATTCAATGCTGCATGTGAAGCAATTTCAGTTTTGAAATATATATTTGAAATTATATTAAGCATTTTATATCTCCTGGTAGAAGCATGTAAGAAAATGAGGACAGATGGGACTCTGCTCAGATTTATTATATGCATAGACTGTAGTAGGTCATCTAGAGTGCAAGGTAAATGTTTCCAAGCAAACTTGCACACAGAATGATTAACATCTACTAATAGTTGCTCAGATTTGTGGATGTGATCATCATGCCGCTGAATGATGTTTCTTTCTTTCTTTCTCATTTTTATTTAGAGCTTAAAGCCTGTGCTCTTCCACTTCAATATTGCCTTTTGGACTTTGATGAACTTTCCCAAAAAAAGTACTGCCTGAAGAGGAAGAGATTAGATAACTAGCAGGCCATTTGAGAAATAGTGGTGGGAGGGAGGAAAAGTCACTGCTTTGTAGTTTCCTTATAAATGGCAATGTGGTTTATTCTTCAAGAACAAAAATGCAGCAGAGTATGTGGGCTTGCAAACATTCCTAAAGTGATGAGATCTGTAGTACATTTTTGCCACTAGTCCACTACAAGTGATAGAAAAAATCTTGTTTAAGAGCCAGTGATTTAAAAATCAGTGGTCAAACATCAGATGATACAGCCTTCTCTTTGTTTCTCACTAATCTTATTGTTCTCCTTTTTTGAACTATGTTGCATTTAAGGAAGATGTTAAGGTGAGGAATCTGAGAGTTTTATGTATGGATTTCTCTCTTATTTCTTTTTTTTTCTTTTTTTTCTCTTCAAGAAAAGAAGATATATATTTCAGCAATACTAAAAGGTGGTTTTTACTGAGCTCAGGCGTTACTCCATCCTGGTGGTCTCTTTTTGTGAATCATTGCAAATGCCTTCAATGGCATTGTCAAGAGTTGGATGTCACCAACAGACCATATTTTTCTTGTAATTTTGAGATCATCTAGGCATGGGCAATCATTTTCTGGGATTAGCGACTCCAGTACATGTAAATAGATGACATATACTCTGAAATGCGTTTGCCACCTCATATTTCTGTTTCTGTTGAGATGCAGAATATTTATGCAAAGTGCTGAAACTCTGTATCCAGCGATATATGGTGATTTTAGCAGCTATCTCTTTCATGCAGAGATGAATCATTGGCTGGACAGCCAGTCTAGGCAAACAAAAATAAGTGACACTTCGTTTCAAATGGATATTGAGGCGTATATAATCAGTCTGTCAGCTTTTAAGTACCTGTTAAATAGTGCACAAATAGTGACTGGTCCTGTGTTTCACAAATATCAGTTCATACAAAATAAATATGAGATGTGATAACTGGGGTATTTTGCCTTTGCTTTTCTGACCAGTGAATCAGACTTTGACCATCTAACCAGTATTTTATCATTAGACATCAATATTAAATCTTTGATGCCTTGCTGCAAAATGTTGATTTTACCTAAATAGAAGAGTACCCCAATAATAAATCTGTAACTGCAATTAAGTATCTTGTGGGGTGTATATATACGTATACCTACCTTTCTCAGGACTAAGACTGGAAAGAGGCACCAATGTAATTTTAGAATCCATACTTACATATATGGCAATAATCAAATAAAATTATGTTTTCTCAAAGAAGGCTATAATTTAATTTATATAAATACTGAAATACTAAAATATTTATTATAATTTTTAATTATTTCTATCTTATAATCACAGAATAGTTTTGATAGGAAAATATGTAGTCCACCTACCCCTTACAGTAAGAAGGGACATCATCAACTAGATCAGGTTGCTCAGGACCATATCCAGCCTGACCTTGAATGTTTCCAGCGATGGAGCATATATGAGTTCTCTGGGCAACCTGTGCAATATTTCACCATCCTTATTGTAAGAAAATTATTCCTTATATATAGTCTGAGTTGCTTCCCTTTTAGTTTATTACCCCTAGTCCTATTGCAACAGACCCTGTTAAAATGTCTCTTTCTTATAAACCCCTTTTAAGGGCAGCAAGAAGGCCTCCCTGGAGCTTTCTCTTCTCTAGGCTGAAAAAGCCCAACTCTCTCAGCCTCTCTTCATAGGGGCAGTGCTCCAGCCCTCTGATCATTTCTGTGGCCCTCCTCTGGACCTATCATAAGACAGGTGTTTCCAGTCACTTGAATTTGTTCTGTCACTTCTCTCTAATTTTTTTCCTTTGGCTAATTTGATAATCAGATTTTTAAAAGGGGATGAATATACTGTGTGCATTAGGCTTTTAAAATGTATAGCAACTGTAGATTTTCACGCTCTTGAAAATGAGGTCATGACAGTAGCAAATGGAAGTGTCGTGGAGTCTGTTTTTACATCCTATGTATACTGTGACAAGACAAAAGCATGCACCTACCAGTAGCTGTCATACAGACGAGCTGTCTTATTAGAGAAGATTCAGGAAAGAAAATCATTGAATTCATTTGCTCATTTTGTTGATATCATAATTATGCCTTCGCACTTCCCAAATTTATTGCCTATGTGATTTAGTCTGATATCTGAGCTTTTTTAACTCTCCAAACATCAGAATTTGGACCGTATTATCCAATAAACTTCACGTTACTTTGAATGACTGACTTACCCTCACTCTTCTTGGCCTCTACATGATAGATTTGACATTTTTGTGTACTTAGAAACTTTACAATATGGACTTTTTATTAGAGGGAATTTAAGTTATGCTATTTTTTGGTACTTTTTGTATTACCGGTTGTAATGTTGATCATCAATTTTTTAAAAAAATCAAGAAGGAAGCTAAATATGAAATACTTGTGACTGGCTTGTAGCAGCTGATTGAAGTGTTGAGTTTTCCAAAAGGTCTGCATGGGTTTATGCTATATCATATTATCTTTTTGCTGGCATCTCTTTTGACTTTCTGTAGAAAGTCTACATTTTCTGGTGTCCAAGATGCCAACATCTCTCCTCTGTGAATGGGCTTAGATCCTGGCCTCCTAAATAGTTTTCAATTGAGAATTCTTTCAGTAAGCAAATCTTCTTTTCTACCGAAAGACATTTAAAAATATGAAAATCTGGGGTCTTGAAATTCAATTTCCAAAACACTACCTCATAAATATCAGTCATGTGTAATCTTGTTTTAGTTACAGATATTTCCAAATTTGAGAAGCATTTATAGCAAGAAAAATGCCTTATAACCAATCTAATTGAATTGAGGCTATATGTGGTGCTGTGAATTGCTGGAAAACAGAGAAAACCCATCAATTTATAGCTGGTAAAATGTTTTAGGAACTTTATTGTCTGGCTTCTTACATAAGTACATCAGAAGGTTTTTCAAGGAAAGATAACCACACCAAAGACGGATTGGAAGAGTCTGAACTGAGTTTGATTCTTTAAGAGATGATATATGTCCTTGCGCAAATTTATCCACGCCAGTTAAATGAGACTGAGGGTTAAAGTTATGAATTTGCTTTTTCTTGTGCTTTTAAAACAGCACTTTTTACAGAGAAAAAAAAAGAAAAACAGGTTTGAAGCTTACAGAATAATCCAATATTTTAAATCACTTTTTTTGGCATGACTTCCTGTAGGTGCTTTTTTTCCCACTGACTCCTGTAAACTACTGAGCTTTCAGTGTTCTATATTTCTGCCTCTGTAAAATTGTAAGTGGATGAAATGTGGGTTGCATGAAATGGCAGCATGATAATTCCGCTACAGTTTTATTGTGGAAAACCTGAATATTATGTTACCTGAATTGCATAAATATGTTTTCTAGGTAGACTTCTTTTGAATTTTTTGGAAGCCTCCCTACAATATCTGTAAGATGCGTTCTCTCTTGTCCTCTACACCCTGCCTAGTTAGATCTGCTAAGCCGAACACTGTCTGCAGAGTATTCAGGTGAAATATTTGTTGTGAGATCACCATCCTGCTTTTGAAGGACAAAGAAACAGTCCTCGAGGTGTGGGACTCAGATGGGATGACTTGATAGACGTAATGTCAAAGAGGAAATTGAACTCTGTGCTCAGCATAGTGAAGCTGAACATATCTACTTGTCTCTCACGTTCAGCAACGATGAGCTGTCCTCCAACAGAAAAATTAAACAGAAACATTAGAAGTGGAAATATACAATGCTTATCAATGAAAACATAGATTTATTTTAATCTTTCCTATTGGGTGTCTGCTTTAAGCAGACACTGCATGCTAAATCAAGAATTCTGTAAAAAGACAATTATTCAATTAATAGCCACTGAGTCTGTACTGGAGAGGAAGGGCAGTAAGAGCTGGAAATATAAAGAAATTAGCTAAATCGCAAATAAAATAAGAGTCCTTGATATACAGAGGGAAAAATACAGCTATTTTTCCTTCAGGTTAATAAATGAAGATTATTGAATGTATTTCCAAGCATTGGGCTTTAATAAGTGGTTATAAATAACATATTCTGAATTTATATTCATTTATTAAGAGCGAATTATAATGAGCAGTCTGCCAACTGCTCAGATCTTTTGTATCCTATTATCAGGAGAATACATTCTGCCATGCACGTGAAGAGTAAGAATTTTCCTGTGGTCCAGGATTTAGCAGCAGCAGTCAATTTTTCATCTCCTTGGTAGCTGGTGCAGCGTTGTGCTGGTAACAGCAATGTTTTCAGTTGTTGTTAAGTAATGTTACCCCAATGAAGGACTTTGTGAGGTTTATGCTCTGCTATGGAAGAGGGGAAGCCGGGAGGAACAAGAGACAGGACACCGGACCTAAGCTAACCAAAGAGGTATTCCATACCACAGCACGTCATGCCTGGAGAGGTAACTGGGAGTTAGCCTGAAGGACAAGGGACCTTCTGTGTCGGACTCGTTTTTTGGCGTGTTTTATCATAGTCTCTTCCCTTGTTATTTTCTCTTATCATTGTTTTCGGTGCTTGTAGCGGTGGTGATTTGTGTTGTACTTTGTTTTCTGGACTGTTCTTGTCTCAAGCCGTGGGAGTTGCATTCTTTCGATTCTCCTCCCTATCCCCCCTGGAGTGGGGAAGGGGAGAGCCCCCGAGAATGGGGAACGCGGGCCTCGACTGCTTCCAGCCCGGCACTACCCCCTGGGAGTGAGAGAACGAGCTGCCTGGCTGGGTTTAAACCACGACAACTCTGTATCCTGAGTGGCAGCTACAACCTTCTGATCTGTCAGGTACTATAGATAAACAAGATTTGCAATGGTTTTGTTACAGTGCTGTTAATTTCAGCTTTTAGAATAATTTCTGCAAATACGTACAAATTACTGGTTAGCATCTTATTTTTGAGTATGCAAAATTCAATGCATGAGTCATTAGTGAGTTCACAAATGTGGGTCATGATCCCCTAAATCACGTTTCAACTGCAACAAGAGTGGAGTTGATAAGCTGTAGACTCAACTGGGCTTTTAAGAAAGAAGTTTCACCTAAAACAGTGTCTGTGTCTCTGCTGAATGAGGATAAAAATCTTTTCCTTGACGTAATAGAAATTAGTACTGTCTAAAAACCAAATATGTAAGTATGAGAATTATTAAAAATTTCTCACATATTAACTGAAAGCAACTTTTTGGTTTGCAATTCCCAGTAAACTAATGTCACAAAGTGTCACCTGTACTCAAATGAAAACTGACTGAAATTGTCGATTTTTGCATGCTTAGAAAGGAACTCATTGCTATTGCCCAACCTTGCTAGTTCTGATTTATTCAAATATAAAGTAAAACTTTTAAATGTTTCTATATAAGAACCAGTAGCTGGTTCTGGATTTTGGACCAGTGTTGGAAATTGCTGGAAAGGTACCTGGGAAAATGTAGTATTCTGAATATCCTGAACCTGTGATGATCTTAATTTATTGCCCAGAACATTCGTTTACTAATTGTGGTAAATGTCAGTGGGATTAGGGACTCGTAGATACAGATGGGGGAAAAAAGTACACACCAACCCTCCAAACATTGCCACAAAAAAACACAATCATTGCAAAGAACATTGCATTTCGAAATCCAGGCTAGTTTTGATTTAGAATTTAAAAACAACGTTAAATTTGATCGCTAAACTGGAAACTGTAGGCTGAACATTTTCAGGCAAGGCTGCTTGTGGTGTATCTTAGTATTGGAAGTCACACAAACTGAGCAAAATTATTAATACTCTACATATTTTCCAAGAGGAGGTTACTGAAAACTCCTTCGCAGAAATAATTCTACAAATACTAACCTTAAAAACCATTCTATTGTCCCACCAAGTATTCTTGAGATAGAAAGTGCCAAAGGACCATGAGAAGAAGACAACCAAGGAAATGGTCAAATAATTGTGTTAATATCACATGGTGTCCAAGCAATCATTAGCTGTCACAGCTACTTTCACTGGACCTAGGTGTGCTTTTCAGAAATTATATTAAAATAATTACTTTTGATGGTATGCTGACTATTCTACTTTTAGCAAATGGAATGTGTTTGATTTTTTTTCTTACTTCTGTACTTCTGCAAAGGTAAACCTGACTCTAGCAATACATAAGAAATGGCAACATAATGCTATTTTTAATAAATTAGAATGAAAGATACAGATTCCAGAACATACGTATCCACTAGAGTACGAATATGCTAGTCTGAACACAAAAAAAATCAGTATTATTCTGCAACATCAAAATAATAGTATATAGTCCTCACTATTAGCAATTGAGGCAACCTGATTCAGCATAAGAAGCAGGACTGATTGTTGGTGAGTTTTCATGTCAACAAGTACAGGAGCCTCGAATAACTACTAAAATGAGGAGAGAGTGTAATTATGTTAAATTACAGGCAGGAAATGGACAGTCACACAGCTGACAGTCTTGGAAAGAAATATATGTAATGGTTTGGTATTGCAAACTGTTTGTAGTTAGCATTACGAAAGCTGCCAGCTAATTGCCTCATAAAGTATGCTGACAGGCAGTAATCTAATATGGCCTGCCATTTGTTGTTTTTAAGCACACTACTTCGTCTTTCATGTGGTTGACTTGTCTGCTGTTTGAAAGCTGAACATGGCATTCAATCTTTGGAAACAGGAACAGCAGAGGTGCTACAATGAATATCGTGTAGTGCTGGGCCTCTGGAAACAGTGTTTCATGGTGTTCAGATTTCAAAATAAACTTACTATAAAAGGAGAAAAAAATGTGGTTGAATATTTCCAATTGCAGTTTAAAAGCTGGGAAGTCTTCCATCATACCAAATTCTAAAAACATATAAGGGATAGACTGGAGGAAGAAATTTTGACATTTTAATTGTAGGTGCAACGGAAAATGGATACAAGTTTGCTGGATCAAAGAACAGAAATGTATCTTATCACAGTATCACAGTATCACAGTATGTTAGAGATTGGAAGGGACCTCGAAAGATCATCTAGTCCAATCCCCCTGCCGGAGCAGGAACACCTAGATAATGTTACACAGGAATGCGTCCAGGCGGGTTTTGAATGTCTCCAGGGAAGGAGACTCCACAACCTCCCTGGGCAGCCTGTTCCAGTGTTCCGTCACCCTCACTGAGAAGAAGTTTCTTCTCAAGTTTAAGTGGAACCTCTTGTGTTCCAGTTTGTACCCATTACCCCTTGTCCTATCATTGTTTGCCACTGAGTAGAGCCTGGCTCCGTCCTCGTGACACTCCCCCTTTATATATTTATAGACACTGATAAGGTCACCCCTCAGTCTCCTCTTCTCCAAACTATAGAGACCCAGCTCCCTCAGTCTTTCCTCATAAGGGAGATGCTCCACTCCCTTAATCATCTTCGTTGCCCTGCGCTGGAGTCTCTCCAGCAGGTCCCTGTCCTTCTTGAACTGAGGGGCCCAGAACTGGACACAATACTCCAGATGCGGTCTCACCAGGGCAGAGTAGAGGGGAAGGAGGACCTCTCTCGACCTACTAACCACCGCCCTTCTAATACACCCGAGGATGCCATTGGCCTTCTTAGCCACAAGGGCACAGTGTTGGCTCATGGTCATCCTGTCGTCCACTAGGACCCCCAGGTCCCTCTCCCCTACACTGCTCTCTAACAGGTCATTCCCCAACCTATACTGGAACCTGGGGTTGTTCCTGCCCAGATGCAGGACTCTACACTTTCCCTTGTTATATTTCATCAAGTTACTGATATGAGTTATGTTTGGACAGAGTAACCCATGTAGAAAATAATCTTGATTCTCCAAGATATGTTCAGATTTGCTGGTTTTATTTTTTTAAATGCTCTCTGTTTCAGATTCAGCATTGGAAAGTCAACAGTTTCTTATTGCTATGGTTTACTTGCAAAAAATTTCTGGTAAAGAAGTATTAATCTCCTATCATAGAATCATAGAATAGTTGGGGTTAGAAAAGACCATAAGATCACGTAGTTCCAAACCCCTGCCATGGGCAGGGACATCTCACACTAAAACATGTCACCTAAGGGTCTGACCACCTAAGGGTCTGGCCTTGAACACCACCACAGATGTAGCATTTACAGCTTCGTTGAGTAAGCTGTTCCAGTGCCTCACCACCTTCATGGTAAAGAACTTCTTCTGTATATCCAATCTAAACTACCCCTGTTTAAGTTTTAACTAGTTACCCCTTTTCCTATCACTAAAGTCCCTAATGAAGAGCCCCTCTCCAGCATCCTTATAGGCAGGCCCCCTTCATATACTGGAAGGCTGCTATGAGGTCTTCACACAGCTTCTCAAGGCTGAACATCCTCAAGTTCTTCAGACTATTTTCATACAGGAGGTGCTCCAGCACCCTCATCATCCTCTTGGCCCCCCTCTGGACCTGTTCCAACAGTTTCGTATCCTTTTTATATTGAGGACACCAGAACTGTAAACAACACTCCAAGTGAGGTCTCACAAGAGCAGCGTAGAGGGGCAGGATCAATTCTGTCAACCTACTGGTCATGTTCCTTTTGATACAGCCCAGGATAGCGTTGGCTTTCTGGGCTTAAACATGGGGAATGCCTCCTCGTTTTAAGTTTCTCATTGACCAACACCCCAAGTCCTTCTCCAGGGGGCTGCTCTAAATCTCTTCTTTGTCAAACTTTTAGCTGTGCCTACTGCAACCCAGATGTAGGACTTTGCACTCGTAGAGATTAAACTTCATAAGGTTGACATCAGTCCACCTCACAAGATTGTCTAGGTCACGCTTGATGGCGTTCCTTCCCTTCAGCATATCAACAGTGTCTAATGTAGATAACGTCAGCTGCTCTACCCCTGTCCATCAGTTCCGTAGCCCCATCATAGAAGGCCACCAAATTGCTTAGGCAGGATTTCCCCTTAGTGAAGCCATGCTGGCTGTCACCAAGCACCTTGTTGTTTTTCATGTGCCTTAGCATGCCTTCCAGGAGAATCTGCTCCAAGTTTTTGACAGGCACATTGGTGAGACTGACTGGTTTGTAGTTCCCTGGCTCATCCATTTTCTCCTTGAAAATGGGTATTTCCCTTTTTCCAGTCGTTGGGAACTTCACCTAACTGCCTCAATTTTTCAAATATGGTGGACAGTGGCTTGCCTTAGCAACTTTATTTGCAGGTTCCTTCAGGACCTCTGGATGGATATCATCAAGTCCCGTGACCTTCTGCATGGGTTCTTAAGATGGTCTTGAACCAGATCTTCTCCTACAGTGGGCCTAATGTCTTCATTCTCACAGTCCCTGCGTCTGTCTTCCAAGAATTGTGTGGTGGGGTCAGAGCCTTCGCCAGTGAAGACTGAGGCAAAAAAGTCATTAAGAACCTCAAACTTCTCCAAATCCTGGGCTCCCAGCGCTGGTAGCTTCTGGAGAGGACCCACATTGTCCTTCGTCTGTCTTTCATTTGCAATATACCTATCCCTTCCTGTTACCTTTCACATCCTTATCCAAATTTTAACTGGGCCTTCGCTTTCCTTACCCTGGTCCCTAGATTCTCAGAAAACATCCCTGTATTCTTCCCAAGAGGCCTGTCCTTGCTTTCACCACTTATAAGCTGTTTTTTCCTTCCAAGTTTCTTCAGCAGCTCGTTATCCATCCAAGGCGGTCTTCTGTATCTCCTGCTGCATTTCCTCCTAGTGGAGATGCAACACTCTTGAGCTTGCATCAGGTGATCCTTTAATATCAAACAACAGTCTTGGGCCCCCCTGCCCTCTGGGGCTATTTCCCATGGAACCTTACTAAGCTGGCTCCTGAAGAGGCCAATGTCTGCTCTTTTGAAGTCCAGGTCTTGCTGCATGCTCTTCTCACTTTCCGAAATATCTTGAGCTCAAAAATCTCATGATCACTGCAGCCAAGGCTGCTCTGGAGTGTCACATTTCCAACGAGCCCTTCTCTGTAGGTGACCACGAGGTCAAGAATGGCAACTCTCCCTGTTGGCTTCTCTATTACTTGCAGAAGGAAGTTGTCTTCCACACAGTCGAGAAACCTCCTGGACTGCTTGTGCCGGGCTGTACCTTTCCTCCAAAAGATTTTAGGATGGTTGAAGTCCCCCTTGAGAACAAGGATTTGCGAGTGTGAGGCTGTTCCTATCTCTCTATAAAGAGCTTCATCCACAGAGTCCTCTAGGTCAAGCGGTATGTAACAGATGCCCACAGTAATGTCTCCCATCCCTGTTCTCTCTTTAAACCTGACCAACAAAAGCTCTGTTGACTTCTCACCTGTCCCCAGATAGAGTTCCATATTCTCCAGCCTATCGCTAAATTAAATGACAGCTCCCTTCCGTCTGCCAGGCCTTTTTTCTACAGAGGCTTTAACCTTCCTTTCCAAGATTCTAGCCACAGGAGCCATCCCACCATATTTCTGTGATACCTATTGTATCATACATCCGTAGACATACACACATCTCTAATTCCTCTTGTTTGCTCCCCATACTACGGGCATATGTATAGTAGCATCTGAGCCGAGCTCCAAATGAGTCCAACTCATTGGGTGGATCGGCTGACACCAAAACGAGCATTTCTTAAAGGTGCTGTCAACAATGTCTTTTTTCATGTAAAGTGAGGGAGGCCTGGTGTGAAGGGTGATAAATTGGCTTTGCTTCCTTGCTCCTCCAGAAGCTTCCTACGTGCTAATGGCATATTTGGTTAGGACTGTCTTAAGAGAAGTACTGTATATCTGAGTATGTTTCTAATAAAGTTTTGCTACCTATGCTTTGAAATTCAGTTCTCAAAGCAGCCAGATTGCTAGAGCCAAGCTTTGTAACTGCCAATTATTTCAGATGTTAATTCCTTCTGCCACAACAATTCTGGCACTAAGCATGAGACCAAATGTGACTTGCTCCTCTCAGCATTTAGCAGCTAAACATTCATGAGAGCATTCTGATGGTATCCCAGACCAGATATTGTATAACTATCCCATGCAAAGTGAAATGGGTTTATTTTGTTGTGTTTATCTGTCTCTAAATTGTCTTTGATCAGATGTTTTCCCAGGACGTGGAAGATGCAGCATCACTTTTCTCATGTGGTGAAGGCCAGTGACTTTGTTTTTTTTTTCTGATGGCTTCAGTTCTCTTCAATGTGGTGTAATGAGATCCACACTGAAGTGCTCTTTGTATACTATCATTGGGACTGTGCCTTCCTTCTATCCTGAAGAACCCTGACAGTAAAAATCCCCGTTTCACCTGCACAGTCTAAAACTTTGACCTTTTTTTGACCTTTCTGCCTTTCTTTCATAACAACACAAAATGCAGGGATAGAAATGCTCTGTCTTAAATGAGATGCTGTGAAAACACAGAAAACACCTGTCTGTTAAAATGTAACTTTGTTCTCACTAGTCTGCATTTCTTAAGGCTGCCAGGTTATGTCTTCTTTGCTTGCATCAACACAGCTGATAAAGGGGTTCTGTTTTGGGAAATGTTTTTCTTCCACTGTCGGGAAACTGATAAAAAATTTGAATACGTATTCTAGAACCACCAATTTTTAGAACACTGTTGGTAGCACAATTTATGACAGGATTATTTTTCATGGCCTGGAAATGTTAGGAATCTTTTGGGCGAAGCCACTGGGCACAAAGGAAAATATCTTGATAAAAAATGTTCTGACATCACTAATCTTCTGGGAACATAAATATATTTGTGAAAATCCCTGTACTATACACAGATAAAATGGTATTCCAAAGTCCAACTTTTAAAATATGAAGTCTTATTAGCAATTTATATATAAGCATCAGAAGATGGTAAAAAATTTAACCAAACAACAAGTAAAACAAAGAATGAAACTACCCATAACCACTGTGACTACTTATCTTTTGCCTAGCTATTACTGTTGACAAACTTATTAGGAAAATATGCAATTTTAATGCAAACTACAAACATACTTCATTTTTTTGTTTGCTTATTTAGTGTCATGTATCAAACGTTCATTCATATCAAAGCAGCTACACAGAAAATGCAGTAGGTGATAAAAGCAGTTTTTCACTCTGAGGGGAAAAAAAGGTGTAGGTAGTTGATGCTTGGAAGAAGGGAGGGAAACGGAAGTCAACAAAAAGTGTTCTCATGATTTAGTCATTGTATTGTGAAATATGATTAAGAATCTCTCATCCATGAGAGAAATCATCCAAACATTTTCATGCTAATGCCAGAGGAAATGTCCTGTTCTGAAATCTTCTTACAGTACTAGCAGGATAATTAGATAGGCAATTGGCAAAATGATCAAAAACTATTAGGTCTATTGTTTTTGTTGTTACATTTTTTTATTTTCATTCCTAATACAAGTGGCATTTGAAAGGATGAGATTTATCTCCCCATTTCCATGGAGCTCCTGCAACTTCTGCTGCTACTGTTGCACCTGACGAAGTGTTCCTTTGCATATCTCCTTATTCTGCAAGATCTTGAGGAAGCCAAGCATTGCTGAGAAAGTTTGCTTGCAACAGAGAGAGCTCCACTTTTTAATGGCCTCTTAAAAAATTTAAAACATCTTTTGCCTAAAAGAAAACGTATGTTTTCCTTTAGGAATTCTTTATTTTCAGACGGTATCCGTTCTTTCTTAGGTTAAAGAGAACAGAAAACCTCATCCAAAGTCCAAAAGGGCTTTTCTACATCACAGATGTATTGTTGAATGTATATCAAGACTTCTTATTAATGAAATGCCAGTAATGGCAACTAAGATGAAAGATGGGTGTGTTTTTGTCCCTTTATGCCTGCAGATTTTTTCCAATCAATAAAAATGTCAATAACAACAAAAAAAATGATTGGAGAAATATGTTCTTTTTAACTCTTAAAGAAGCAATAACACACTGTAAGACTCTGCCAGTTTTTCTGGCCAAGCAGGAATTCCAAGTCAACATAGCTGTTCTGGCTTAATATTGCTAATCATAAACTTTTTAGAGAAATGACAGTTTTTCTTGAACTTGATGCAGTTATGCATTCCAACCATAGTAAGAATAATACATGAAAAATGGGAGAGAGTAAGAAGGGCAAGAACTGGAGGGATAAAAGCCTACCAAAATCGTACTGTATTATCTTTACCAATTAGTAGTCTGCTTTTCAGCTACTTAAATTATTCTCATCTCATTTGAGGCTATAGTGTATAAATTACCACAGCCCTGTGGTAAAAACCCAAAGGGAAAAGCAGTTCTGGTATGAAAGTTTTTCAACAAGCAGACTTGGAAACGTAACTGAACCACGTTTTTCTTCCCATATGTTTGCTTGGAGGAAAAAAATCAAACCCCAAATCAGTCAAAGTGTAATAATCCATGAAAATTCATTATAAATTTCACGGGAAAATTTTTCTATTTCGCACTACATGAAAAATAGAAAGCGTTAAGTATTTCTTGCAAATAGTGGAGGCTGAAAATAAGACAGTATCCACTCCTTCCATACCATTCATGTCATGATCAAATCGCACATCAGTCTTACATACGTATACATATTTACATACATGCACACTCACACAGAGATCATTCTTTAGTGCATGGTCAAATACCTATAAAGCTGCTGAGTCCATCCGATCAATGATGTCAGGCTCTATCTCTTTTAACCGTCTTTTAGAGCAGGAGAGCCTCTGTGCAGTGTTCACACTCATGAATAATCTGGGCAATAGAGTCCATTGCTAAATCCACCTCTCGATCGTGAGTCCATCTGTATGTTGCATCTCTGCTCTGATGGTCTGAAGTGCCATGGGCCCACCAGGCTCAAAATAATTCACCCTCCCCTTCAGCAGTTTCTGCAACTCTTCTCTGGGGACTCTATACAGCTGTGTTCCATGTCTCACGCTTCCAAAGCACTGGAGGGCCCCAGTGGACTCGATACTTGCCCATAATACTTCACAAACCCTGCCACTTATGGCTGTCTAGCCTTGGGGAAAATCTCTTGGTCCTCCTATACGGTCATCTAATCCTAGACAAGACCCAAACACGACTTCGCTGATCAGATGAAATAGTAGTGGATAAAACACAGTGTATATGTGCCAACATCCTGATCCCCGTCACAATCAGCAGGCAGGCATCAAGGTTACCGAAAAGCCATTCAAAACCTTCAGAACTCTCAAATGACACTGCTGTACTTGTCACTGGACCTGGTGTAGCTGCTGTCCTTTAGATGGAGTAGCTGCTCTGTCTGTTGCTGTCAGAGTTTGAGTAGCTGCTGTACTTGTCCCTGGGGTTGGTGTAGCTGCTGTACTTGGAGTAGCTGCTGTGCTTGGTGTTGGAGTACCTGCGTTATCTGTGGTAGTCAGAGTCTGAGTCGCTATTATTTCTCAGTAGGCTGTGTGGAAATATCTCCGTCATAGGCTGACCACCCAAGGTGGTGAAAAAAGGTGTGTAATGGCTATAAACTGGTATTATATACCTCCCAAAATATGGAGGTTGTGACCAGACAATGCAAGCCAGAACAGTTTCATGATCAGTGTCTCTAATGTATTACATGTCTTTACAAGTACAATGAAACAAGAACCTTAGTACAGGCCCCGTAACCGATAAACAGTAACACAACAAATACTGGCAGTAAGTAAGGTATCACATGCTTAAACTGTGAGATCAAGAGCAACAACTTTGAGAGCCAATAAATCACCATTGTGACAAGTAACTATTAATCCAAAACAATGACTGCTTATCACAAACATGATTAGACACTCTCTGATGGCATCTGTTGTTATCTTAACTCTTCGGAACCCAAGTTGGGTGCCCAAAAGAGCTGTCGTAGTTTAAGCACAGCCTGTCACTCAGAAACCAAGCAGCTGTTCGCTCACTCACCTCCGATTCCTCCTCTGTTCCTAGAGGAATGGGAAGCAGTTTTGAAAGAATGCAACTCCCATGGGTTGAGATAAGAGCAGTCCAGTAACTAAGGCAAAACACAAAACCACTACTACTGTCACTTATAATAATAAGGGAAATAACAATGGAAGAGAATCCATTCACTCACCAGCCGCCGACCGATAGACTGACCGAGCAGTGATCTAGCAGTTCAGGTTAACTGCCCTCAATTTCTTTACTGGGCAGGACGTACTGTGTTATGGAATACCTCTTTGGCTATTTTGGGTCAGGTGTCCTGTCTCTGCTTCCTCCTGGAGTTCCCTCTTCCCTGGCAGAGCATGAGACTCACAAAGTTCTTGGTCAGCAACTAAAAACACGTGTTATAAGCTCTGTTCCTAGGCTGAAAGTCAAACCCACAGCACTTCACCAGGTACTAAGAACGAGAAAGATGACTGCTTCTGCTGAACCAAGGACACTTAGTTTAATACAGCCAGCTTTTTGACATGATCGTTTCTGACAGGTTTTACATTTCTTAGGATTATTGTCTTAACGTCAGCCTCATGCAGACGGAAATCCTGGAGTTATTAATAAAAAATAATGCAGTACAAACGAATGTAAAATATGCATCTATTTCTGGATTCTGTTATCTGGATTGCATTAAGTATGTCAATCATGTACTCACTTGTTCACAGAAAAGCTGTTAATATATTCCAAAGAGAATAACCCAAATAGCTACAAATGTCAAAGCTAAAGTTTCTATCTACATATTTATCTGTTATCTACTCATCTATATATTGTATCAGAAGACTTGACATTTTACTTTGGTCAAATATGCGTCTGGGATCAAGTAAGTGTAGTTCCTTGGTTAGTCCCTACTTATGAGATGTAGTATTATGTCATATCTTCACCGCTCCTGGAAGAAAGACTGGGGTCACAGGAAAATAGAATGTGCTGTCAGTACCTCACGATGGTCTTGACTGTATCTGTAGGTCTTTATGCTGCTTGAGGTGCTTTAGCATGAGTTGGTGTTTGATGGTATGAATATGAACATAAAAGACAAGACAGGAACATTAGAAGCGTTTGCTAATGAACATCTATTGCACACAAGTAGGAAAAAATCATTCTAGGATATAAACTTTATGATACAGGATATCAGTGGTTACTACATCTACTCCACAAGCCATGTGGACTAAAACAGTCACTGCCAGATCTTTTTCTTTTTGGTGGGAGAGACAGTAACTTGGTGGGTTGTCCTTTTCTCCTTCTCTCTCTCATTTTAACAGTTTCAGTGGTCACAAGGCTACTGTTCTTTATTTTAGTAGTATGGTACTTATACAGTAGTCCTCACACTACACACACGATGCGGGCATGGTAGATCTCAGAAGAAATGTTTGGCAGGGAGATAAGTCCGTCTAGTTTCAGGTGGCCCCCCTGCTCGTCTTGTATCAGAAATTTCTGTGACAACAGCAGTCTTGTTTCAATAAGAAAAATGCCATTTTATCATCAAAAAGATTCTTTACAATCGCAATTCTTAACAAAATATGTTTTAGAGCTTCATGCGCATGTCACTTGCAGGAAGACAGATATTAGGCAGCACACCTGATCTGGATGTTAACCACAGCAGTCAGTACTTTGCATGAACACCAAGCCTGCCTTTGAGGCAGCATCTCTTTTTTGGGAGCAGAGATGTTGTCCTATATTACAAGCCTCAGGAAAATGCTTTGTTCTCTATTCAGTTTACCTCAGAAAGTTCAAAACTAGAGTGGGATCCACCTTGGAAATTACTTCTTAACTAGAAAGCAACATTTTTTTCTGGCCTTTGGTGACAAGTACAGCTGATGGAAGAGCAAGGTGTAAAAAGAAAGAAGAATTAATCCAAAATTTCGTAACAGCTAGGATAGGCAAAAGTAGCCGTGTGAGCCAAGGAGTGAAACAAAACAGGGAGGCTGGATAGTGCTTTGTACAGAGGTGCAGGACAGGAAAAACTGTTGCTGAGAGAAATGGCTGATTGCTGTTATGCCCTTGCTTCTAAAACCAGAGGTTTTACCTAGTCTGGTGGTAGAAACAAGTGTAAAACTCAGCTCCTTTCTGACCCTACTTTACTAGTTGATTTAACGGTGGAAGACCCTCCTATTGTACCCAGTGGTGTCACTAGCTCAGGTACTGGATGCTTATCTGTGGGAATTAATTCCTCCCTGAAGCTTAGTGTAGGTTCTCATATTGAAAATTCATATTCAGTTTAAAAAAAATGAAAGAAATTAGACATGTCATTAGGGATGAAATGTCAAACACTTCCAAGACAAGAAGTATTTGACGAAATAGCAAGTAACCATATACGTAAGTAATCAGAAAACTTTTGTCATAATGCATATACACGAAGGACCTGATTAAGCATCAGGTGTTTTTTTTCCTGAGTAGAGCATTGGGTTTTGCAGCCTTAAGGATTTACATGTAGGCAATCATAACCAATGCTACCGTAATATCTAATATTTCCATCCTGCTAAGACTCTCATTCCCAGCAATATATTATACCAAAGAGTTCTACAGGTGGAGTTGTGCAGAAGTGTTTCCTTTTATCAGTTTAACATTTACTCCCTATGTATGTCTTCTCATGCCCTTCTGTTCTTATGCAGAATGTCATGCAGGAACTGCTTTTTTTTCGTTTCCAAATCTGATTTTTATAGAATCATAGAATGGTTAGAGTGGAAGAAACCTTAAAGATCATATAGTTCCTTTTCCCCTGCCATGGGTAGTAACAACTTCCACTAAAATAGGTTACTCAAAACCTTGTCCAGCCTGGCCTTGAAAACCTTCCAGGGATAAGCCGTTCTCTGGGCAACTTGTTCCAGTGTCTCTTCACCTGCACAGTAAAGAACTTCTTCGTAATATGTAATCTAAATCTATGCTCTTTCAGTTTAAAGCCCTTGTCTTATCACTATAGTCCTGATGAAGAGTCCCTCCCTTTCCGGCATCCTGGTAGCCCCCTTCAGATACTAGAAGCTGCTATGAGGTCTTCACGGAGCCTTCTCCAGGCTGAACAGCCCCAGCTTTCTCAGCCTGTCTTCATAAGGGAGGTGCTCCAGTCCCCTGATCATCCTCATGGCCCTTCTCTGAACTTGTTAAAACAGCTCTATGTCCTTATATTGGACACACCAAAACTGCACACAATACTCCAAGTGAGGTCTCATGAGAGGAATGTAACAGGACAGGCTGTCCTCCTTTAGAGTGCTGGTCACACTCTTTTTAATACAGCCCAGCACATGGTTGGTTTCTGGGCTGTGAGCACACATGGAAGGCAGCCCACTTTGAGCTGCTCATAAACTAACACCCCCAAGTCCTTCTCTGTTGGACTTCTCTGAACCTCTTCTCTGTCCAGCCTGTAGCTGTGCCTGGGATTGCTCCGACTCAAATGGAGGACTTTGTCCTTGGCTTTGTTGAACTTGTCCCTTGGATGACATCTCTTCCATCCAGCTTATCAACCGAACCACAGAGCTTAGTGTCATCAGCAAACTCGCTGAGGATGACTCAATCCCACTCTCAATGTCACTGACAAAGATGTTTAACAGAATTTGTGCCTACACTGACCACTGAGCAAAGCCACTTGTCACTGGTCTCCGCTTGGACCTTGAGCCATTGACCACAAATCTCTCAGCTCAACCAAGCAGCCAGTTCCTTATCCACTGTGTGGTCCATCTGTCAAATCCATGCTTCTCCTTTTTAGGGACAAGGATGTCATGTGAGTCAGTGTCAAATACCTAGCACAAGTTCAGGTAGATGATATCAGTTGCTTTTCTCCTATTCACTAATGCTGTAGCCATATTGCAGAAGGCCTCGAAGTTGCTCAGACATGATTTGCCCATAGTGAAGTTCTGTTGACTGTCCCCAGCCACACCCTTTTCCATTTACCTTAACATAGTTTCCATGACGATCTGCTTCATGATCTTGCCAGGCACAGAGGTGAGACTGATGGATCTGTAGTTCCCGTGGTCTTCCTTTTCCCCTTTTTTAAAAATGGGAGCTGTATTTCTCATTTTCCAGTCATCATAAACTTCACTTTAATATGCACCTACCTTATTTTGAATCTTAACTGCTCTGATCTTCTCAGTTTGTCATATGCTTTAATGAGATGACGTCCCTAAGCAGACAAATTTTTTTTACACTCTGTTTTACAGTGTCTGACCCTTTCTAGGAACCTCAAAGTTAAGTTCAAGGTAGAAAATTGATAAATCTGTGAGGATGTCAGTGGAAAAAAAAATGATATATCGAGGAAGGGTGAAAAGACAGCTGGAAGAAAAGTCAGCGTAATTTTCTCTGTTTGTAAAAAGCAGAAAAAAGACATGGTTTACAGTGGAAATGTAGCAGAGCAGTGCAGAGGAAATATTAAATATTTAGCTATACAAAAGTGTGGCTTTTTGATCTCCAGTGTTCTCACTGAATGTTCACGTTTCTTTTCTTCCATCTGCCTTTCCATTATGTAATACAGGTAATTTTTAACTAGGTAACAGTCATTTTTATCATAGGAGTCCATGCTGGCACAATACTGCAAGGCTTCCAGACTCATAGATCTTGTATGTCTTCAGCTGTTGCAGTTTTTGAGGTGTAGTAGAACTATTAGCAAAAATGAAGCCAGCAGGTTGAGTGAGGTGATTAGTCCGCTCTGCTCAGACCCTGCAAGAGTCATCTGGAAAGCTGTGCCTGTGTTTTGGCTCTCACTACAAGAGTGGTGTTGACATAGTGGAAAGCGTCTACTGGAGGTCTTCTAGAATGGCCAAGAGAGTTGGAGCACATGGTGAATAGGGAAAAGTTGAGGGAGCTATATTTGTTCTGCCTCAGAGAGAGAAGTTTGAGGTGAGACCTTACTGCAGCTTACACCTACCAAATCAGGAGAAATAGGGAAGATAGACATGTCTTGGAGGTTGTCCCGAGTTTAGCAGTAGCAGTCAATTTTTCTCCTTCTTGGTAGCTGGTGCAGAGCTCTGTTTGACTTTCAGCCTGGGAACAGTGCCGATAGCAGCGATGTTTTTCAGTTGTTGCTAAGTAATGTTTACCCTGAGCAAGGACTTTGTGACGCTTATGCCCTGCCAGGCAGGAGGGGAAGCCCGGAGGAAGCAGAGACAGGGCGCCTGACCCAAGCTAGCCAAAGGGGTATTCCATACCACAGCACATCATGCCTGGGGGGGGTAACTGGTAGTTACCCAGAAAGACAAGGATTCTTCTTGTTCGGACTTTTTTCTGGCAGTAGTAGTAGTCTTTCGATTCTCCTCCCAGTCCTTCCGGGAGCAGGGAAGGTGAGAGCCCCTGGTGGGGGGGGTGACGTGGGTCTCGACTGCTTTCAGCCTAGCACCACTCTGTGGGAGTGAGTGAACAAACTGGCAGGGTTTAAACCACGACAGTGGTGCAGAGTGGTAGGAAAAGAGTCAGAAGCTGTAAAACCGGAAATTCTGATTACAAGGCGGGGAAACATTACCTATGCGAACAGCTATGTAGTGGAACAGATTGCTGTTGACGTTGTGGGATCGGTGTCCGGGGAGATATTAAAACACTGTTTGCAGCCCTGAGCATCCTGAGTTAATTGGTAGTGGTTTGAGCAGTGCTTGTAATATAAGCTTCCTTATGTTTTTTTCAATCAATCATTACATGATTTTGTGTGGGACAAAACAAATTAGGATACAGTGCCCAAGAAAAGAAATTGGTTCAAAAATTTAACACCAAATAATCTAAACTCCTCATCCACTAAATTACTAATACATACTTAAAACAGAATTTAATGGAAAATATAAAATCAAACATGTTATGCTTGTAACATATTTTATGATTCTTCTTTTCAACATATATTTTTCCTATGAAATCTTATAATACCAAGATGTAATTCCTGCTATTTATGTGTCCATATTGAGGACAGGCTAATTTCTTATTAATCCCAAAGGTAGCAAATAAATAATTTTGATATTTGCAATTAAATATTTTGGTTTTTAACTGCTTTTGTATGTGTGTTCTTGCATGTCTCTGGTGTTTTGTATCTCTTGACTCACACAGCATATTACTTTAGTATACTATGAAAATAATCAATCATGATTTTATCTCTTCTGTTACAAAGTATATGAGAATATTGGTTTTGTGGTTAAATACATCCTGAAGGACCTTGTACCAGTGTCAAACCTGTAAGTTTTTTCAATTAAGGACATGGTCTCAACTGTTCAGTAAACACACAAAATTATTTATGTATGAGCTTGATGCTAGAAAATGTGTATTATGACCATCCAGTTCAGGGTTTTTTTTGATCTAACTAAAAGCAACGTAGATCAAGCATACTAATATGCTTGTAATAAGCCTATGTCATAAATAGGCTGGTTCATTTATCATTGTTAATAATGTATGGATATCCCATTAGAGTTTAAATAACGGAATTCAGCGCGAATGTATTTCTACTGATCAGTGGAAACATAATTTCTCTGCAGCTGCTGTAGTTTAAGACAGAGCTCTTACTGCCCCTTAGGGAGATTTCTGTCTCTGACAGCTTAGTTTTTATACAGCCAGTGGTTTATTAGATTGGTTTGCTCTTATGTGTGATAATAAACCTTATGCTTAGCAAGGTTTAGAGACTTCCAGTGCATTAATATTTTATGGCAATGACACTCAAGACACATTTTGTATACCTAACAAGACAAGCCAAGCTGCAGCTGATGTGTACTGGACATTAAATTTAACTAGTAAAAACTCTGCCAATTATGCCTTTCCTAATTGTAATCTAATAATTTACATATTTGATGTATCAACATTTTGCTCTAAACAGTACTGTTTCATCTGACGTAAGCATTTATAGATAACCTTTTCCCTATATTCCATATTGATATCCTATTCCTGCTTTGTATTATAATGAGCGAAGAAGTCCTTTGCACAGTGCCTCTTAGTGGTCGTGAGGGAGGGTCTCAAGATGAAGTAAATGAGTCTTCTTTGAGGCTGACCTTTTCACCTCTGGTCTTTACACATGCTCCCTGGAGGCTTGGTCTTTGTCCAAAGTGCAGAGCCAATTTCAGCCGGCCTAGGTGTCCAAAGGGCTGGAATCAAATCACGGTCCCTGCTTCTTAACAATACCTATGTCCTTATATCTAGTTCTAGCATACATGGAGGTGTTCAAAGGACGGGAATCAAGACACGGTCCCTACTTCTTGACAATAACTATGTCCTTATATCTTGTCCTAGCGTAATCATGAGGGAGCAATGATATTGTTAAGCAAGCGCCCTGATCTATACCCTTGTACATTGCAAGTATGATAAGCCTGAGCAAGCAGTAACATTGTTAAGTAAGCAGTTTGAACTATCTCCTTGTACATTGCAAATACCATGTTCCGTAAGCATGAGCAAGCAGTAACATTGTTAAGCAAGTAGCTCAGCCCTAACTCCCCAAAATATTTGTTAACCTTTTCCATCAAGGCTCTTGGGAAGAGGCCAGTGGGACCACCAATGGTGAAAAATCTGAGTAACCATTTTGTGGGGGCTATGAAAATGATTTTATCTTAAGAGGCTTTGGGGAGTTCACTGGCTGTAGCACTTACCCAGATTCAGCAAGGGGATGATGAAAAGAGAAGGAAACAAGCAACAGTATAAAGACCAATATGGTCACACACTCCAGCTTCCGCTTTTTGTCTTTGTGGAATGACTAATCACACCATTTGACCTTTTCTGCACTGGTGGTCTTACATCTCCTTCAGGAATTTCCTAATGATGCTTATTTTACAATAGGTTTATTTTAACAGGAAAGTAGAGCTTGTCCATACTCTAAGAAACTATTTGCTACTGTTTGTTCAACAAACAATGCAGGTTTATTTCAGCCTACATTTATACGCTTGCTGCGAACTTTCAGATGAGCAAATTTTTGTTTACATAATATGAGTGGAAAGTCTGTGTCATAAATACAGAAACAGGTATAGCAGCCTAACTCGTATGAATGATTCACATGAACGCACTAAAAGTGTCCTGAAAAACTTTTTGTGTAGTCAAACATCTTGGAATAGGGGAAAATACAATATTGTTAAGGTAATCATCTGTTTAGAAAAATGTTTGAGAGTACCTAATCACAGCAAATCATATTTTAGGAGTAGCCTTAAACTAATTTCTAGGCATCATTGTGAAAAACAATTACACTAATTACACTTCAAAAATTAACATATCTTTGAATACAGCATGAACAGAATTATACTAAGTAAGAATTTTTTAAGTAGTTTTTGAATTCTGCTTGTGTTTCAGGAATATTGTCAAAACTGGCATTGAACGAAATGGATTGAACACCTCTTCAGCTGTTTTCACTTAGATTGATATTTAATTTAAAAATTAGCTTATTTTTATTCTAACTGGATTATTTTTCTGATAACCTATACAAATGAAATTAAAACAATTGAAAAATTATGTAAATCTTGTATTTGGGTTTCTTACTTGGCTTTATGCTGCCACTACTATAGTAACCACTACTATACCTGTAATTGTCAAAACAGGAGGAATGCTTGCGACATTTACCAGCAAACATTTGTGAACTACATGCTCTATATTTGTGTATAATAATTGAAAGAGGGGAAAAGAAAACCAATTACCATATTTTATAGAAAATAATATTTCCCTAGAGGTCAGAAAAATAAGACCATTTATTATACAAAGGAACTTTAAAAAATTATGCACAACTTTATTCAAAATATACCTTTAAAATCTATTACATGACAAGGAAAACAAAAAGTCATGTCAGAAAAACTTCTAAATGTTGTAGCACCTATTTCAGGAAATTTCCAAAGTATGCAGGAACTAGAAACCTTGCTCACAGTATGTTTATTGAGTTCTCTCTGGCTTGAAAATCATAGTAGACATATCCAGGGACTCTTTTAAGGATGTATTACATCATAAAGCAAACTAAGGATGGTAACCCGTGTTAGAAAACTGTCAACATATATTATACTACAATTTATCTACAATCCAACTAAGCTTAAAGCCTCACCATTGGCAGAAAGTTTAAAACATAAGACTACTCTCTAATAATTTAAAGTGTAATGTACTTTGCAAAAAGTGTTGTAACAATCTGTCCAATAATCCATTGCAGTACGTGCGAATTTTGTTGTTTTTTTACTGCAAATGTTAATCCACTACAAGAGAGGATTCTAAAGGACTACCACTTCAAAGTTTTCATTATGGGTACTGTATATTTCTCGTTTCACAGCATATTAATATAGGTTTTCTATAAGAGATGCAATGAAAAATCTTAACCCGCAGTGCTTAAACCTTGCTTGATTGCCACGTTAATATTTAGAACAAAATTGATAAAACGTGATTTCTGATAAAGTCTGCCTTCCCAATCAGAGAAAACAGGGGTATTGTTTTGAATGGTGAAATAATGGAGATTGGTATTATTTGGCAAGAATAAGGATAAGCAAGAATTTCCAATCTGCTGCTAACATATGCTGAGAGACTCCAGCTGTATATGTTTACTTAAAAAATCATTGCTATTGTTAATTACATTGGTACAAATGCATCTTGAGGTTTATATTATAGGTATTCTTCACCCAAAGTTTACAGTGAAAGGTGTGACATATAAGATGCAACTGATACAGAACAGAATCTAATTGAGAAACCGCCAAGGAGATGTCATTATTGAAGTCAGTGTTAAATCTTTTCTTGTCTTCTTTTGCCAGACAGGAGCGATTGGTAAGCCCATCTGCAGTATTAAGTTTCACAGAGGTATTTTCATTTTCTTATTTTTTTTCAGATGGCTTGTAAGAGGAGACATGGAGAAAGAAACGGGAAAACAACAGAGACTAGCTTGACTGGCTGGAGAGTTGTAAGGGGCAATCACCTGACAAATGGATAGGTCTCAGGTCTTGCACTGATAGTGGTACGTATTTGTTGTGAAGATCATAGCTGTAATGCTATGCTAATATATTATAGTAAGGCTATGCTAATACATTAATATTTTTATCTGTGCATAACTAATAAATTGGGAAAACTGCTACAGAAGAGTCATACAACACAATACTGTGACCAAAAAAAAAATCAAAATCAACCATATTTAAATAATTACTCAGAGCAATATTGTTCAACTTATATATATGTTTCTAAGAAAAGTTGAAATATCAGAGTGTGACGTAAATAAGTTTTTTTGTTTGGACATATTCTTTTCCAACAGTCTTCACAGCAGGAAGCTTTGTTAGAAACGTAAAAATCATTGAGGAAAAAAATGTCTGGTATAAAATCTATTTATGCTTTTTCTTGAGCTAGACGGCGGTTGAGAAATTTGTTGCTAATGAGAAATTACAGCATGCAATACCCTGCTACCAAAGAAAGTGTCTATACAGACCCTGTAGCTCAAATTTGTAGTTTTCCTGAACATATAAATATTTGGACCAGGTTGTAGTTCTGCCCATTTTCTTCTGGGATCCTTCAGACTTCTGCCCAGGAATGACTAGTTTTTCTCCATCAGTTGTGGGGTAATGAAAGAAAAAAACTAGTCAGCCCACAAGAGTAGTAAAACTCAGTAATACCCTCCAACCACACTTCTATGTTCAGGGGCTCTTAATACATCAAAGGTCTGATAAGTATCCTTACAGATCACCTGTTCAGCCTTTTAACACCTCACTAGTATTTTAATGATTAATACCTAGAATTGAATCAAAATAGGATAGCAATATATTGTGCAACTTACTACTTCTCTGTGTTTGTGTATTGTATCTGTTAGGTTAGAAAATATTCTTCTCAGGTTGTACCTATGGGGGAGATCTCATTATGTATGGCAATTTAGGCAAGCGTAGTTCATATTTTGAAACAGGAGTCTGAAAGTTAACCAATCAACAGATACCTCATACTCCATGCACCAGGAACTTGGACTGCTGACTGGCCCTTCAGTTGGTCAGCTGAAAGCTTATGCCTTAATAGCTCACTATGAAGTGCCCCAGTTTTTTACGGAAAGTTCCTCAGCTCTGGTATTTGAAGCAGTGCTGTTTATTCCATGCAATAATTCTGCATTGATCTGAAGGATATATGATGGCCGGAAGTCCTTCATTGAGGCACTGGCAGAAACAGTCTTTCCTCTTCTCCTCAGAACTTGTAGCTGAATGTGAAGGAAAGAGTATCCCAAGACAAAAATGGTCACCCAGGAAAAAAAGTAAAACAGAAAGGAGAGGATAGAACTGTAAAGCAAAATACACTAAATTTCTTTTTCCATTTACATGTCTCAAAGTGATGTTTAAATATTGATGAATTATGGTTTATGCAGTTTTGAGAAGCTAGTGGCTGTCTCTGCTCCTGGATATAGTGATAACACCAACACTTGTTCGCATGGTCTTGTATGCTTTTCTACACTCTGTTTGGAAAGCACATTTGCAGAGAAGCTCTTCTTCCACAGGGAAGACGACCCTATTTCTCATGGATATCTTTGTTGCAGTGTGTGTCATCTCGACTACAGCTAACGAAAATTCATGTCTTCATGCTGCTGTGCAGTTTACCAAAGAGCTGTTTTAATGCATAGATACCTTCCACTAGAAGATGTCACACAAGGGTCTGTCCAACCTGGCCTTGAACACTGCCAAGGATGTTCACATTCAAAACTTCTTTGGGCAGCCGTGCTACCGTCACAGTAAAGGATTTCTCCCTTATATGTAACCTGAACCTCCCCTGTTTCAGTTTGAACCCATTACCCCTTGTCCTCTCCAGCAGGCCCCCTTCAGATATTGGAAAGCCGCTATGAGGTCTCCACACAGCTTCTCTTCTTTAGCCTGAACAACCCCAAACTGTCTTCATACAGGAGGTGCTTCAACTCCCTTATCATCCTCATGCCCCTCCTCTGGACTTGCTCCAACAGCTCCATGTCTTTCTTATATTGGGCACATCAGAATTGCTCACAGTACTCCAAATGAGGATCTTGCACTTGGTCTTGAACTTCATGAGTTTGGCACTGGGCCTCAATGTCCCAAAAGGGACCTCTTAAGCATGTCAAGGTCCTTGTAGATATCATCCCTTCTCTCCAGCGTGTCGACTGCACCGCACAGCTTAGTGTCACGTAAACGTGCTGAGCAGTCACTCAATCCTACGGCACATGTCGCTGACAAAGATGTTGACCAAATTCTGAGTGAAACTACTTGACTCCAGTTGGGCACTGAGCCTTTGACTGCAATTGTCTGCATGTGGCTGTCCATCCCATTCTTTATCCACCAGGTTGTCTACCAGTCAAATCCATGCTTCTCAAATTCAGAGACAAGGTTTTTGTGCAGGACAGTGTCAAGTGCTTTGCACAAGTCCAGGTAGAACACGTCAACTGCTTTGTCCCTATCCATCACTTCTGTAGCCCCATCATAGAAGGCCACCAAATAGGTGAGACAGGATCTACCCTTAGGGAGGCCATGTTGGCTGTCACCAAGTACTTCATTGTTTTTCATGTGCCTTAGCATGCATTCCAGGAGCGTCTGCTCCATGATCCTGCCAGGCACAAAGGTGATACTGACTGGTCTGTAGTTTTCCAGATCGTCCCTTTTTTGACCCTTCTTAAAAATGGGAGTTATTTCCCTTTTTCCAGTCGTCAGGAACTTCATCTGGCTGCAGTGACTTTTGCAATAGAATAGATAGTGGCTTAGCAACTCCATCAGCCAGTTCCCTCTGGACCTATGGATGACCTTCATAAGGTCCCATGGAATTGTGCATGTTCCGGTTCCAAAGATGATCTAAAACTTGCTCCTTTTCTACATTGGGCTTAAGGTCTTCATTCTCCCAGTCCCTGTATTTGATTTCTATGACTTGAGCAGCATGTCTAAAACACTTTCTGATGAAGATTGAGACAAGTCATTGAGAAGCTCAGCCTTTTCCATATCCAAGATAGCCAGTTTTCCTGTTAGCTTACCAAGAAAGTCCACATTATCCTTAGCCTGGCTTTTGGTGGCAACATACCTAGAGAAGACCTTCCTGTTATCCTTTAAATCCCTGGACAGTTAGTTGACTAAGGCGAAGTCAGATTCAATTCTAACTGGGCTTTAGCTTTCCTCACCTGGTCCCTAGTTTTCTGGGCTTTATGTCCCTGTATTCCTCCCCAACTGCCTGTCCTTGCTTCCACCTTCTGTAAGCTGCTTTTTCCTTCTAAGTTGTTTTCTCAGCAGTTCCTTATCCATCCATGGAGGCTTCCTGGTCCTCCTGCCCCATTTTTTTCTAGTCAGGATGCAACACTCCTGAGTTTGGAGCAAGTGACCCTTAAATATCAACCAACAGTCTCAGGTCCCCCTGCCCTCTAGGGCTATATCCCATAGAGTCTTACTAAGAGGGTTCCTGAATAAGCCAAAATCTGCTCTCTTAAAGCCCAGGCCATTGAGTTAGCTCCCTCCCTTCTCACTGTCCTGAGGATCTCGAAATCGACCATCTCATGATCACTGCAGCCAAGGCTGCCTTGTACCATCACATTCCCAATCAGCTCCTTCCTGTTATTGAGCACAAGGTCAACATGGCACCTCTCCTTGATGGCTCCTCTACCACTTGCATAAGGACGTTGTCTTTAACACATTTAAGGAAACTCCTGGATTGCATGTGCCAGGCTGTGACGTCCGTCCAACAGATACCGAGGTGATTCAAGTCCCCCATGACTACAAGGACCTGTGAGTAGGAGGCTGTTTTCTAGTTCCTTATAGAGGACTTAATACACACAGTCCTCCTGATCAGGTGGCCTGTAGCAGACCCCCAGAGTAAAATGAGGTCTATATAACTTTTACTACAATTTCATATTTAAATGTAAAAGCAAAGTTTTACTTTGCAAAAATGTGAAAGGCTATTCGTAATGCTTTGATTTTATTTCCTTTGTATGATGGGGAACATTTTTATCAGAGATTTTTCTGGAGATGATATGTACACATAGCTGTACACCAGCAGTGCTGAAAATCACAGCATTCATGGGCTGGAATTACTTCCAACTGCTGAGCTGCAAATACTCATTTCTGCTGAAATAAACAGTGTTTAAAAAAACCCTGAGATACTCTTCATTTTATTCCAAGATGTTTGTGAGTTACACCTTGAAGATTTATCAGCCATGGTCTATCTAGTTACGCAAACGTGGTGAGCTCCTGAATATTGATGGTTAATTTATCAAGAGAGTCTTTCTCCCAACTCACTCATTTCTATGCCCCATTTGCAAAGGGAATATAGGTCATTCTAATGCATTTGTACCACACTTAGAGTAGGAATCAAACCATAGCAGTAGTACTTTATGTGCATATTAAATAATGATGTTAGTATCCTGTATATCAGGGTGCTCTGTAATGAAGAACTTTTGAAAACATAGACTCTTCCTGCTAATATTCATTCTCAGTTTGCCCTATCTTTACCCTGCTTTTTGTATCTATGTCCTTTGCTCTGTTAATTTTTTATTTTTTAAACCTCACTTCTTCCACCTAATTTTTTTTGTGGGTGTGGGTGTGGCATTATGTTCAAAGTGTTTCTGCTACTGTAGGGATCAGTATTAAAATTCCCATAGGTTTCACTGGTGTTGAATCAAGCCTGTTATTACGGTGCGTAAATGAAGTAGGGTTGTATTTGCAGAAGTATGAGACATGATTCATACACTATAGATGTTTCTGTAGCAATTAAATTACATCTAAGAGGGTATCTTTAAATCTATGGCTAGATGCTTCTTACCAAAATATTATTTTTTTTCAGTAATTAATTCAGCTGAAAAACTATAAAGTATCTTAGAAGAATTTGTGTTCCTGTTTTATACATATTTTATTTTTTAAGCTCATGTCGCCAAGGCATGTTCCAAAGAGTGTAGAAGTAAAAAAATACCAAAAATTAAGACCTCAAATTAACGTCCATTGAATTTTTTCCTACGTGTCATAAGATTTTCTCTATCTTTTTCATTAAGGAACTGCCATTTTCCTACTGAAAATGAGGGTGAAAAAAATCTGTTTCTCTATAATAATGACTTGTTCAAGAGCAAGTATTATTCTTTTTAGCTTCCAGGTTCTTCAGGAGTAGCTATCAAAAGCTATTTCCCAAGCTCTTCATACTGCAGCTGAAATAAGGGTTCTGGCACATGCGTTAGTTTCTGCAACATTTAAAACAAAAAAAAAATCACTGCTAAATGAGGAGGGACAAGAGTGGTAGGAAGAGATATTTTACTTCCGACTGAAACATTTCATGACAAGCTCTAAAATAACAACTATACTGAAATGAGTATATAACCTCCCTCAAAATTGGAAAAACTTGAAAAAATGTGAACATAGAATAAAACATAATAGCAAATAGTTATGACACCATGCTGTTATTCAAAAAATTCTCCGTTAATCAGAATGCTCCAAAGTAGTGAAATATTACTATAGAGGATATTAATATTTTTCTTCTTATCATTTTTGTGTAGTAGATGATATGGTTCTTAGATATTAAGTTAATCAAAGCCAAGTCAAGACAAAATCAGGTCTTAAAGTTGTATATTTCAAAACTGGCATCTGGTAGTTCTTTAAAGAGAGGTTGATTTCTGATATTGTTTTTTGGGGAACGGACATTAGGTGTTGAGCATTATCACAGTACATACAAGTCTCTATGTAGTGATTTTTTCTAAAGTTATTTATGACTAAGAAAAATGTTCAGAATGAGAACTTTTCAACATTTTTAAACCTGAAATAACTTTTTAAACATGTCTGTTACTACACGCATGGCAAGCAGTGACAAATATAGCTACAGCTTATGTGTGTTTTACAGTGCGAAAAAACACAGATGTGATTTAGGAAGAATATAGATTATTTCTGTCACTTGGATAATGGTCACACTATGTATACAGAAGTAGAAGAGCAGATACTTGACATCTATGCCACTTCTAAGATAAAAGACAGTCTGTTAGGCCTGAGGCTCCCATACTGTAACATGGTGTAGAGAGATGGCTGGTATAGCGGAGAACAGAAGTTGTGTCATGTTAATTTGATCTCTGGGTGTAGCTTTAAGATGTCCAAAATATTCCCAGAACGTTACACGCAATTATCGCAAAATAATTGTGCAACTGCCCAAAATACTGCTTTGAGAAAAATAAGAAAAAAGCTCTCTCCTGCGACTACCATCAGCTAAAAACCAAATGGTGTTGCCTGTGTGTGGGGAAGAAGCAAAAGGGCTTTCCTGAGGGAAGAGGAACCAGTATAGTTCTTTTTCGCCTAAGTAATATCCCACAAAACAAAATTAGAAAGTAATTTAAAATTCTATGACATTAAAATGATAATGAAATATATGTTTATGAAAAACCTTTGAGGAAAATTATGTGTGCTATGACTGGTTTTGCTTCCTCTTCTCTCCACCCCCTTTATTCCAGATCATGATATGCCCAGAGTGGACGATTCTATCTGAAGTGGGTTTGTTCTAGGTGTAGTGTGAGCCTATTTTATGAAGGGCGGAAGCTGCAACTTTTCTTAGCAGCCAGTAATTCCTTGACCTATGTATCTGCTCATATATACTTCGACATAAACAGCACAGATAGTTCTCCCATCAGGAGGGTTTTATACCCAGGTAAGCAGATGGTTCTGCTAGCAGCCAGAAAGCCAATAAAACCAAGAGTGGAGCAGTGAGGGCAGGCAAGGTTTGCTCATTGCTAGAGAAGAGGGGCAAGCAAACTGTTGCTAGGGGATAGATTTCTGAACGGTGGATTCTCTGCTTCGCTAATTGACTGAAGTAATTATTTTTGGCAAATACATGTAAAGCTCTGTGTGCTCTCACTGGCCTACAAATAAAGAAATCGATGTATAAATATACAAAATGTATCTGATCCTTTTGTAAAACTGGAGGGGATACAAGAATGAATTACCTGACACATGTATGCTCTCTTTTGCCTCTCTGGGAGGGCGGTTCTGGCATTCTGAATTGGATGTTCTGATATAAATCAGGTTTGTCCAGATACTCCTCTGAGGTCTCCAGCGGCTGCTGAGATATTTCAGACATGTCATGGTCGTTGGCATTTCTAGTAGGAGCAGCCGAAAGCCAATGAGCCAGCACTGCTCTTGGATAAGCTGCAGTGGGAGCAGGTGCTAAAAGTGTGGATTTGTAACAGCCACTTAAAACCCCAAAACCCTTGCCAGATTTCTCTCTAGTAGGATTCTGCTGTGCTTTGCTGCTGGCTGCAAGGGGTTCTTCCAGTGACTGCTGAAACGAAGAGACATAGATAAACAGCTCTGGCCTTTACTGGTGGTGTTCCACTGCATGAGGAAGCATAAAAATACACCGAAATTTTGGTCATGGTGTTTCTGCTAGCCTTTAAAACCTGACTCGGATCTTGAAGAAGAGCAATTTGCTTACACATTAATCCTGCTGAAAAATCTGCAGGTCATGTCTTTTAAACCTTATGCTAAAATCATATATCTTTCTTTTGAGATTCCATAATGTAGATAGTTTTGGGGGTTGGGAAAAAACAAGAATTAACACTTCGATAACCTTTCTTTTGAGTTTTATCATCAGAAGAAATACAAGAGCCTTGCGTAAACTAATGTGGCTACTCATTCTCTTAGGGTCGAATTTAACCCTATGACTACAACTTATGAAATGTTAAACAACCTAAACACCGCCTACTTTTGTGTTTCATTACAGATTTGAAACTCAGCCCAGGTTCAGAGAAAGCGTAGTGTGGTTTTTTTTTCTGTTTGCTTTTTTGTTTCTTTTTTAGGAAAGGCTTTTGAGAAAACCTGGTGGTGATTTTGAGTCAGAATTCAAAACCTAATGAAATGCTGCAATTTTGCTTTCCCTTGAGGGGGCATTTTTTAAGGCTTCATTTGAATTTGAAAATCAAAGCAAAGCTCAGGCAACAATTTCCCAAGTATTAGAAGTGAAGAGAGGTTTGTGTCATCTGTCAAGCAAAACATGTCAAGAAAAATGTCTAATTTTGTTCAGCCCATGCTTTTCCATTGCAGTGTGAGGTGCTGTTCTTGAATGCAGTGTTCAGCTCATTCTCCTCGAGCTCATCTTGCACATGTCCATTAAAACTGCACATTCGCACTGCCAATCCAAAATCCTGCTGGGAAAGAGTCCTAGTGCTACTTGGGGCATGTTTCAAGTGACACAGGGAGGCCAGATAGGGCCAACTGGCCACTGGAACAGCTGGGAGACATGCTGCTGCAAGATATCAGTCTTGCAGAGTTTATTGAGAGGTGTGACCCTTGCAGAGAAGACTGCAAAGGGTAGCAACAGGCTTCTTATGGACTGCAGTTAATACTTTCCTGTTTAGGCTGGTGCTGTTTGCAGTTCCCCTTGCCAAGGAAAGGAAATCAATCCTAAAATGTGTACCTTAAATAAAGATAGGTAGATGCAGCTCACTGTAATTACTTTCGAAGCATGTATTTTTTCTTGCTGCTTGTAGCTGCTGGCGCAGCTCCAGCTAAAAGGGCTTGTCTGAAGCATCAGCTCTTCTTTTATATCTGCTGCTTTGTTCTCAGGGGACTTTCTGTAGCTGGCAGGCTTATTGGAAGAAGAGCAAATAGCTCTATCAGGCTTCGTAGCAACGTTGGAGGTCATTTAAATAAAATGATGCGCATGTATGATGTAAGTCAGCATCCCTGCTGAGAGGGCATAACAATTAAAGAAGAGTTTCCTCTGGGGATAAAGGGCCTTTAGGGAACTATTCCTGTTCATATGTGAATTATATATGTATTACTACGACCAAGTGACTTTGTAAAATGAAACTGCAGAGAAAAGCCTCTGACAACATTGTATAACTACAAAAGACCTTGTCTGTATTTGCTGAGCAGGAGAATATGCAATGGACTGCAGTCAAGATAATGTATGGAAGAAATTAGAATAGCCATAGCTGTTAGCTGAAAAACAGAACACGAACTGATAAAATGTAAACTCAGTGACAGTAAAATAGTCTAATTTGCCTTGAAGAGCAGAACTAGATTACATCCCGTTTACTTCTTGGCATGCCGTTGTCTAAACGGAATGTGTGCATATGTGTGCACAGAAAGCATCAAAGCCAAAAGCCAGAATTAGATGGAATTACATAGAAATATCACAGAATAAAAGAGGGCATCTCTGACTTACTGAGAGAGTTATAAAAATGAGATAAGAGAAAAAATAGAACAGATAAGCTAACTACCGTGATTGGGACTCATCTTCTGATAGCAAAGATATAAATTTTCCACAAGTGTCTCTAGTGGCTACAATGTGGTGTTAGGTCATGGGCTCCTCTGTATCACAGAAGATAAGCATTTGAAGTTTTATGCTTCTAAGAGCTGATGTCTGCTAATGTGTTGACTGAGAGGACTGCTCAGTGATGTACCTACTGAATTAACAAACAGCATGAATCTTTTAGAGTTTAACATCTTTTGGTGAAGATCTCTGATACACATTGCTATCAGAGATGTTTAGAAAAATCAAAACGGAGGCCCCAAAATATGCTTAGAAAAACACAAATTCTTTAAAAGCTTTTCTGAAGTGCTCTTTGATGTTGCAACTGTGGGGAAGAAAGAAGAAAAAAAGGGACATTTAGTACAGAATCAAACTATAGATGAAAGGAAGTTGAAGTGTTTTTACATTTTTAAGAGGAGTAACGTTAAGAAGCTTGAACATATGTAAAAGCTGCTCTTTCAGTCATTGTGGACAGGACTGGAATTTTAAACTGATAAATAGAAACACTTTTCATACGGAGATTTAGTGCAACATAGTGCATTAACTTGTACAATTCTTTCGTACATGAAATCACAAAGACAAAGGGCTACACAGGACTCAGAGGAATGCATTCCATGAACAAATACATATCCAGTGGCATGAAGATTTTCATAAGGGGTATAATTTAATTTGGGGAACAAGATAGTTATTGTGTGAAAATAGTAGAGGAAGAAACGTCTCTGACAGACAGCTTATTCCCCAGTATTGTGTATTCTACAGTTCTCTGGGTCTTTACTGTATGGTTTGTTCCCTCAGCTCCAAACCTCTGGGTTAGGTTACACTGTCAAGCAGCTTCTGTTTCTAGAAGCTAAGAGACAAACTGACACCTGTACTAAATTTACCTGTCCAAACTGAGCAGCATTCTCTTAGGAATGCAAATTGTCTGACGAATTAGCTTATCCTTTCCTTTTTTCTCATTATTTAGTAGCTGAGAGGTTCTTTAAAAGATTTCACATAATTTTCATATTTTGCAGCCCTCTTATGCAAATATTGTATCAATTTTATAAATATTGAATCACTAAAGATTACCATAAATACAGCATTTATTGTGCATATATAGTAATTAATTGTGATGCTATTTAAAATTAGTATTTAATCCCATCTGCGTGCCTGAAATCTTGTTGATTTTGAGAGCAATCAACACAGCATTTCATTCTTACAGTTATAATATGGAAAGGAAAACAAGCTGCAAAACATAAACATAATAGGTACACTATTAGTTTGGACTTTAAAGTCTAATGCTTCCACCTACCAGAAAGCATTGTAGTCTTGCTGCTGTTGCCCTTTTCCTGAACTCTTAGAGATGTTTAGTTATGGAAACCTACTTGGCATTACTTGCTTCAGTTTGCCCTTATATTCTTATTTCCGATATTCTTATATCTTACAGCTCTTTGAAGTAGCAGCTATTCACAAATAATGTTAACTTTGCATTGTTTCCTGTTGTTTTGGCAAGCCCAACTGTTCTCTCTGCTGTGCTTACTGTTTGAAGTTTTCTATCGGTAAAAAACCAAAATGAACTGCCTGCCCAATAATACCTAAAACCATTTTTTAATAAAGTATATTTTATATATTTATGTTATATATATGCAAAAAATACCCACAGGGTGATCATCCTTTATAGCTGCTCTGAATTCTTGTGGGGCTTTTTTTTTTTAGAGTGCTCTTCATATAGGTTGCTTCTGTTATTAGTAGATGAGACTGTAAAATGCTATCCTAAATAAGTACAAACTACTCTTTTTGAGTGAAAGACTAGAAGTTGTAAAAATAGCTGGATGGCTTTCAATCACGTCTATGAACAACATAAAAATATGCAACATTAACCTTATATGATTCTTACTTAGTTGTGGACGTGTTTGTTTTACAAATCCTTATCCATATAATTAAGTTGTGCAGAAAAAATGTTTGTACATGGGGAAGGCTGATTTTGAACATTTTTGAAGATTTATAATACTGGCTAATAAAAATATTTTCATACAACCTCTGTATTTTCATGTAGAAAAAAAAGTCTGTTTTTATCTGACAAAAACTGCAAAAAACCTTCTCCATAAGGGTAAATTGCTATTGTGCCTCTTCAAAGCCTTTTTACAGATTTGCAGTGAAAATATTTTTAAGAAGTGAACTTAGGTTCCTGAGCATGCTGTATGTATAGCAATTTACAATGATCGAAGTAGTTTGATTTAATAGGCTGTATGTCCTGAAGAATGAGGAGCACTTACATTATAATGCACAAAGTCGCAAGTCAGAACCTGATCACTTCCAAACTGAAAATCCTATTAAAAATGAGAAGCACTCAAATATTTTTAAATTACTCTATATTGTACATTTTCAGGTCTCCGATCACCTCCAAATTCAAGTGCTTAGAATACCGTTCTAATAATTTTAAGTAGCTGCGTCCAGAGTGATGTAAAATTGTTAGAGTGCTTCAAAGCTTTTTAATAAGTATTTTAATTTAGAATTGAATTGAGCAATACTCCACTATACCTTAAACAGATGATTAAACTGATGTAATATTTACCATCTGGAAAGAAAATTAAACTGTTTCTTTAAAGAATGAAGAATGGAGGGCACGGGGCAACAGGGAGAGGGGGAAGAGGAGAAAGTGTGAGAGAGAGCAATATGATAGTAGCAGATAATACAAAGACAAGGTGAAGGAGAAGTATACCCCATACTTCACAGAATTAATAGGGTCACAGTTTTCTTTGCTGTATGAGACGTGACCTAATAGGACTTCTGAACTTACAGCAGCTGCCTAGATGTGGTCAGGATCCTCTCTTTTGTTATGATAGCACCACCCTGAAGGTTATGTCAAGATGACAGTGACAAAGGGATCAATGTGGTTTAGGAAGAGTGCAGATGACAGACACAGGATCTCGTGAGCTATTCAACATCTAGGTTGATACTGAGCTGATAAGCTGATGCACATTTTTTCCTTGATATTCCTTGTGCTAAGTTGCTACTATTTGCATAAAATAAACAAACAGTTTATTAACTCATTTCTGGAAAAACAGTTCTAAGAAGAGCATTTCTTCCTAATAAAACACACTTTCTATAACTATGTTTCTTGCTTTTATTCCAACTCAAAACAGCATTTTATGACATTTTTCTACTAGAAATTTGTAGCAATTATACAAGCTCAATAAACACAGCAAATTAAAAATTAAAGTGCTATTACAGTAATCAAATTCATGCTTCAGATATTTCTTCAGTTGATGTAATGCCTTTTTGTTTTAATGATTTACCTTGAATTTTGACATATTAATGATATGCCTCGTGGCAACACACCTTCCTATATGCTAAAAATAGCAAAAGAGGAAAAACATCAGACAGTCTTCTAGAAAACAACCAAACTAATCACATAGCTTTCAGTTTCATATGAAATCCTTATCTAAGTAGGACCTCTTATGTGATAGCCTTAGCTGAACTGCCTTTCATGATTGTGTATTTCCCCTGTGTATATCCTCATTGTCAACCCTCAGAGCCTGGTCCAGGCAGTTTTGACAAGTGCAGCCTGCGTTGAGATTTTTTTAAAGACTCACAAGAAGAAAATATCCAGAGCTTTCTTCTTGAGGGTTATCCAGGCACAGGGTGGATATCTCTCCAATGAGCCAGGGAGACCTGGCAAAGGCCCTGGGAGAACAAGGAGGGTGTTGGCAGCAGGGGCTCAGAAGGCAGAAATGGATGAGACAAGTCACTATTTCTCCCCCTGTTGTCTTGTTATTTTCACTACTGAGAGGATGATGCTCTGTTTGGTGGGACTGCATGCTGTGTTTTCAGAACTTGCTTTGACATTTAATGGTTGATTTTGTGAAGACGTGAATTCTTTGACCTCTGGCGGGCTTTGGACAATTAAAAGCTGCTGAAAACACCAGAAATACAGCAGGGACAAAAAACAAGCAGTGCTGTCAATCTCAGGTGATGACTTTAACACTATTTGAAAGGCACACTGATGTGGGTGCCTTAAGGAAAACTTTTTTGTTTCAGGCTCAGGACTAGGAATGTGCATTGAAGAAGAACCAGGTATCACCTTAGAAAACTCTAAGCGCTTTCAGAAATAACAAAAAAGTACACAACTGTTGAGTGTCAGAGATCATCAACCTGCCTTCAAGGGCTGATTTTAAATTTGGCTACAGGCAAAATTTGAAATCAGGCTCTACCTCCTTTATTGTAGTATCTTTAGTGCTTGGACACGCAGAAACAGTTTGATTATCCTTTTTTCTCCAGGAATCGATTCTTCGGAACAAAAAAAAAAAATCTTTCCTTATGGCCATGAAATAACTGTGCTGTAACTACCTCACTGATTCGTCGTACATGTGGTCTTTAAAGAGGTGAACAAGTCCAATACCCTGATTTCCTTTTCATCAGTCTGGACCATGAAGCATAGTCCTCTTGTTTTGTTTTGCATGCAATGAAGTTATTCAGTGTTAGCAGAAAGAAAAGATTATTTCCCTGTGGTAAATATAGTGATGTTATAGACTGAGGCAGATTACAGCACAGAAAGTAATGAAAAATTTGACTCTCTTCCCTTCCCTTCCCTTCCCTTCCCTTCCCTTCCCTTCCCTTCCCTTCCCTTCCCTTCCCTTCCCTTCCCTTCCCTTCCCTTCCCTTACCTTCCCTTCCCTTCCCTTCCCTTCCCTTCCCTTCCCTTCCCTTCCCTTCCCTTCCCCTTTCCCTTTCCCTTTCTTCCAAGCTTAGTGCTGCTGCACTCTACACTAAATTGCCAGCTACAAAGAGAAGGAACAGTTTACGAACTGGTAACTGAGTGCATTTATAATTACCTGAATTGATTAACCTTTATAACTGTTGTTACTTCACAAGTTTTTTCTTCCGCTCTAGTTGAACAATACACCTTATTGATTAAGCATGCTCCTGTACAGTAGCGTTGATCTGTCAATGGTTTCCACAGTCTTAAAGCCTGACTCCATAATAGCTGCTGCATGTTCTTGTGAGTACTTGACACTGGAGACTGTTTGGTGTTAGACCAGAGACTGGAAACTGATTCAAGGCTTACTGGTTGCCTAGGTAATTGGTGGGGTCACTACCACTGGAGGTATGGAAAAGATGTGTACATGTGGCAGTCAGGGACATGGTTTAGTGGTGACCCTGCAGTAGGTTAACACTTGGACTCTATGATCATAAAGTTCTTTTCCAACCTAAATGATTTTATGATTATAGAAATACCTCTCCACACCAGGAGTCCTGATACAAAAACAGAAGTAAATCTGCATTCCGGCTGCTCGTCTAACACTGAGGCTACACGAAAACAATGGGAGTTTCCCTCTTTACTACATCTCGCCTACTGTGACATTTTCTTGTTTGGCTGGAAAGACTGACAATTAAACATAATCAAATATGTAAGAGACATTATTTGTAACATCATTTATGACTTGGGTTTTGATATTTTATTTTGTGTTAACAACATGGGATTTGAAAAGGGATTTAATTTGGGTAACATTCTGCTTTTCGGTGACATTTGTTTTTAAATCTCTTTAAAAGCTGGTTTTGGTGGTTGTGTTATTGGCAGTGGATTGGACTTCCTAAGAGAAATGGCTCTGACAGATCAAGATCCCTTGGAAGAAGTGTGACTGATGCCGCTTGGGTACCTTTCTAACCTTGCAATACATGAAGTTGCAGGAGGACATGCACAAAACACAAAGAGGTATTTCACTTTTATTTTTGGAGAAGGGATGTGTGTGCGATTCTTCTGATTGTAATGACAGCACCAGCTGCTTCACTAAAAATTCATCTCACTCTGCCAGTGCTAGCGCTCACTGTACCACTTTAAGAAGGGAAGAGTACAAATGTAATTTTCGTATTAACTAAGATGACTCTTTTGTGCAGCAACTCTGATCTATTCTGAATCATGCTGAATTATATATGTTGTTCTACCATTTGCTTTTCAGCTTAGTGGGGACTAAACAGAGAACACAAAACCCATTTCACTGAGGACTATAAATTGACTCAAAAATGCCCTTCACTACGTAAAAAAGCCACCAGTTTTCATTTATTTGTAAGGATCATTAAGAATAAGGGTTTGAGCAGCAATCCTTTTCCTGCTTTTCAACAAAATGGTTAATAAAAGTTGAGGGCACAAGGAACATGAAATTGCTTACATTAGCCATTTTTTCAAATGAAACTATTCCCTGGATATCTATGACTTGCAAATGTTAACAGGGAAAATGTAACCAGAACATGTACATACAGTTTGTATAATGAAACATATACAGAGCATGTGTATGTAATATATTTAACATACATATATCAACTATTTAGTGCTTAATATGAAAGAAGTGATGTCATTCCATGGATCAAAGAAACAATGGCGGCACTCAGCCTTTTCTTTTCTTAGTAGCTGCTGTGTTTTTAAAAATAAGAAATCAGGGAGCTGCTGCAGCAAAGTCTGTACCATTCTCAGCACGGCAAACAAATTATAAAACAGCAGATGCAGCACAAATTAAGATGTATTTAGCACAGCAGCCCATCAGATGTGTGAAAGTCGTTTGTATACCAGCTTTGCAAGGTTGATGTATTGAATTTTAGACAGCTGATAATGAACCTTTCTAGCAATTAGAGGTGGAAATTCTGAGGATTTGAAATTGTGCTGTTACCAATGTGGGGAAGGGAAAATACAATTACTGAGAAATTTACTGCTTTCTGTGTGTGCACTGGGTAAAACTAAGCAAACATTTCAGTTTATGCACATGAATATTTTGAACTTTTTGCTTACTTTTTTTACATTTAATGCTTGTGTAGTTATTATTTCATGTGTCATTTAATAAATGTGTATTTCATTGTTGATGTTATGTCTCTTGGTTTATGTGGTACATTATTTTTAGTCACCTGATAGGAGGACAGTAATTTCAGTAATTTAGTCTTCAAACAATGGCATTTTGAATGGTTTAAGTAATTCACATATTTACAGTTTTATTGTATTTTACTTTTCTTTCCCTAGTGTTTCTGTTACACTGTCTCTGTCAAACTTTCAGGAGCATAAAGCACAGATTAAAAATCCTGATGGAAATTTTGTATACGTGAAAGCTGGGGGTTTGAATCTCAGTTCTGCACTTGAGCCTCCTAGATGCTGAGTGCTTTCAATTCCAAGGAGATGTAATGGAAATGGAGAGTACTTAGCAGCTCACATGCCTGAGCCCCCTGAGGAGAACTGCAAGTTACAGTGAAGCTGGGATCTGTCTGCTATATAGATAATAATAGTTACCATTTATATAGAATCTTTTAGCTGAGAATCTTGAACTACACTACAGATTATGGATAGGCCACAGCAATGACATTGTTACAGCTGCATAGAGATTTGAAAGTGAGGGAAACATTAAAGCTCATTGCGACTTATGATCAGAAGAATGTATCTTTGAGTGTCCTCACCAGACTTACCATGAGCAGTTTGTATAAAAAGTACTAAAGCCTTTCCTGTGAACTAGCATACTTAGCATGAATTACGGCTTCTTAAAGATAGTCTTCTGTTGGTGTATGTATCTGTCTTCTTATTATTATTATCATTATTAATTATCAGACCCAGCATTTGGCCTCCCCACTCTCAGATGCTATGCTGCTAGAACATGAGTGCCTTTTGAAAAAGCACATGACTAGCCCCAAGCACAGGCAACAGGGAAGCCCAAGCTGAAAGTACAGCCTCCCTGCAGCTACCTACATAGTTGATGGCAAACACTGTTTCCTACAGAAAGAGCATCAGTGTCGTCATTGATTTGAGCAGAACAATATTATTGTGAATGTGCTTTGAAGGTCTCAGCACCTAGATTACTATTCTGACATCATAAGTCTGAGCTGTAATTAAAAAATATACCCATATCCCAACCTCTGTAGAAGGAGAATGGGATAATCTTTGTGCAAACTGTGTTCTTGCACAACAGAGCTTTCAGCATACTATGCTCAGAGGTTATGGGAAACAGTGGTCTTGTACATGACAAAAAGGTGCCTTTCCTGCTATTCAGCATTGTTCCTGCTTCATCTTAAGGTCCTTTCTAACCCTAACTATTCTATGACGCTATGATTCATAATTAAGACAAAAATTGTTCTGTGTTTTCTACAGAAAGAGCTTTGCTGACTGTAGGAAAAATTTTCTAAGCTTGAGTTTGAGTTATGAAGCACAAAAGGATGAAAACTGCTGGCTGTACTGGGTTCAGCAGCAGCATTCATTTTCCTCCTTCTTGGTTGCTGGTGCAGTACTGTGTTTTGACTTTCGGCCTGGGAACAGAGCTGATAACAATAATGTTTTGGTTTGGCCAAGGACTTTGTGAGCATCATGCTCTGCCAGGGAAGAGGGGAAGCCGGGAGGAAGCAGAGACAGGACACCTGACCCAAACTGACCAAAGAGGTATTCCATACCACAGCATGTCATGCCCAGGATGGAACTGTTATCTGGAATGGCTAGGACTGCAGGGTTGGAGGAGGTATTGGTTGGTGCATTGTTGGGCTTGGGGGGGGGGGGGGAGGAGAGGGGGAGTTATCGGTAAGCTGGTGCTGAGGTGTTGTATTCTCTTCCCTTGTTATTTTCTTTATCATTATTATTGGCGGTAGCAGTAGTGATTTGTGCTATACCTTAGTTACTAAACTGTTCTTATCTCAACCCATGGGAGTTGCATTCTTTTGATTCTCCTCTCCATCCCTCCGGGAGTAGGGGGGAGGAAAAGAAGGGGGGTGGAGTGAGTGAAGAACTTGCCTGACTGGGTTTAACCCGCGACACTGGGCTACAGGTTATGTGGAGCCTGCCTGTCTCTGGTGTGATACTAGACCTGTCCACTGCCAAAAAACCCATATCTGGTTGAACTGGAGGGGAGGGTGGAGGAGAGTGTTTGTTACCTACCTCAATAGTTTTTGGGGTGGTTTTGATAGTAATCCTTTGCATTTTCAGAACAAATGCACTTCAGTTATTCATTTCCCTTGTCCATAATGGATTTGATGCAAATACTGGGAAGAAATGCCTTTCTTCCAAATATATACGCTCTTTGATACAATCTTTAACAAATAATGATGTGGACAGGTAGTGACAATTCATGGGGAAATGGCTTTAAACTGAAGGAGGGTAGATTTAGGTTAGATATTAGGAAGAAATTCCTTACTACGAGTGTACATGGCGGGGGACACAACATAGGGCGTATACATACACATAATCTCAACACGTACAAAAGCTAGCTAGTTTGCTAGCTTAGATAGCTACTTAGATGGAAAGATCCTGAGTTACATAGATAGAAGGATGCATATCTACTACACTTCCTACAAAAAGGAAAAATTGAAAGAGAGACTGGATTCACATTGCCCTTAAAGGACTGCACGTGCAAGCGCTATTGATACCCGTAAAGTAAAATAAACTCTTGCTTCAAGAATAGTTTTTGTGTACTGACCTTTGCCTCACAGATTTATTACTGTTCTAGATTAGAATTTCTGTTATAAGAAAACTAAAAATAGATGAATGAAACTGAAATGGGCCCTAGTGAAATACTTCAGCTCAAGGTTTGACTTAGTGTGGAAGGAGAACATTCTAGGGGAACTGGTTATAGAAGCACTTCCTGCTTGCGGACAAATTGTATCAGAGCAGCATCCGCATGGACTTTCTTCCAGGTTCTCTGAAGAAAGACGATCAAAATTTTTTCAAGGTGAGAAAATGTCACACGTGAGGTATTCAGTGTGCTTTGTGTCCTCTTTCTTTAATTGGAAATCATGATCTGTTACTGGAACAGAGGTAAAAGTTCAGGTTCTCATGCTAGCAAACTGCCTTTATCTCTGCATTATGGAGTGAAGCATCATCCTCTATTTCATGAAATCAGTGAAATTTTCATAGAAGCACTATAGCTGCTGATCCTGACAAAGCAAGCTAGACAGAGAAATGTATTAGAGAAAATACAGTAGGGACAATCCAAACCCAGATAAACTACATTCACCTCTACATTTTTGAACATGGTGGATGGAAAACCATAAAAGCATGTGTGAGGCTGTTTGGTTTACTTTTTTTTTAATGTCACACAACTGTGTCTAAACAATGTGTCTCCAAAATGCATCATGATAATAACTACACTGCAGTGGGGATTTTGGTGCCTTTTTTCATAATTACAAGAGGTGTCTCTGAAGTAGCTGTTAAAAAATTTGGCTCTAGTAATGTATGTTACTGGTACAGAAATAAGTTATCATAAGTGTACAACATCAGTGATATTTGCCCTTCAAATAGTTTTCAATTCCAAGGCAGACTTCTGCAGTGTAAAAATCTGAAAAATTAATCCATGAGCATACGTCTCCCCATGAGTTTTGCACAGGCAAAAACAACACTTCCCTTGGCATTTAACTTTATCATAATAAACCCATGATTTCCTTATTTTTATTTTTTTATGATGTTGATATATTCTAATGCTTCTTTTCTATTTTGTTTTACTATGTCATGACAGCACTAGGACGGGAAAAGCTTGATATTAGAGTGATTATTCAGAATCTTATGCAAATGAAGAAAGCCAAGTGAAGAAAAGGTCACTGTAAACTTGTCATTGCTATAGTAAAATATTCTAGGTAGTGTATTTGTAATGTCAAGTGCAAATACGTGTTTGGTTTCGGTTTCTATTAACTGTATGGACACTAATTGCTGAATATAGAGATTACCTGAACAAGAGAAATCTATGCTTTGAGGTTGTCGAGACCACTTATCTTTAGGAATTTTTCCCTAGGTCCCTGTCAAGTCCATGTTTGGAGCAGGAGCTGGATCATATTGCCCTGTCAGAGAGCTTCGTTTGCACCACTGTTTAAAGCTGAAACCTCTGACCTTTTGTTTACTGGGCTGCAACTCAGTTCCCTGGAACTGTGGGACTTGAATACCCACTGTGCGCTATTGAGAGTTTATGGGTAAAATGAGCAGAGAGTTTCAAAAGAAAAGAGAAGGATTTTTTAATAATAAAAATCAGCAGTTATAGAAGGAACAAATCTGAGCACGTGCAGCTCAGCTGTGGTAACGACTTCTGCAGGATCCAAAATGTAGAAAGTAACAAGACTGTAAGAAGCACCGTCTTGCTCCTTTGCATAAGGAATTTAGAAAAAAAAAAAAGGTGTTGAAACTAAGCAAATCAAATTCTTTTGGTTACTGCATTCAAACATTAATTACCTTTGCCCCAAACCTAATTGTCTGACTAGAACATGTTCCAATTCGTGTTATACATGTGTGAAAATGTGCTGAATTTCCAGTATTTTATTTCCTAGCTGCCTGTTATGTCTCTAAGGAGTAAGGTCAGAGTTTGATACTTTGGTATTTATGAGCATTTGTCTTCAGCAATTTTAGTCAATATTTATTCTCTTACGTGAAATGATGAGGGGTTTTAATTAGTATTATTGTCTAAGTATGATGGTAGAGGTATGACTATCCAGTTTCCTTGCACTCTTATTCTAGACCACAGTGGAAGTCTGAGCATTTGTGGCGTAACTGTTACAGTAGCTCTGTGGTTGTTATAGTAACACTGTAATAATTTCACTGGGCTAACCTGGTCAATAGAACTACAGTTTGGTTTTTTTTTTCTCAAATAGATTTTCTGGTTTAATATAGTTTAGGTAGAGCATTCATGGTAGCCATTTGGTAGTCCAGTATTAGCACTTTCCAGTGAACTATATTCCTCTTTTCTGTTACCTAGTAAAATACACACTTGGTTGTGAAATCTTTCTTCCAGAGATATTAAACACTGTTTTGTTGATAAAGGTTCTTTCCCAGATCAACTCCCTACTCCTGGAATAATATGCGCCAAGTCAGAAAATCTAGAGTTAGTAGATTTATTAAAACTATTACCTGACTTTATTGTTTGGTACTTCAATGTTCACAACTGGGGAATTTAAAATATCTTTATTGTGTGCAACTGACTAGTAATATCACTCATTTTTCACAGCATTTTATCAAGGTCATTGTAACTCCATATTGCAGGTGCTAGCACTTATAACTTGAAGCTTTTATGAATTTTAAAGGTATGTAAAAAAGTTGAGTATTTTAATTGCTCCTCAGCCAGCAAATTTGCAGGTATGATGACAAGCTGGGAGAAGATGATGGTACCAATAAGTCCTGAGTGAATAAAAGCAGTTATAGATGTGAGTCTCACAACTCTATTCCCTCTAAACTCAGTAAAGCAGAAAGAATGAAAAAGCAAATCTCCTACTGCTATCCCCTTGGGCCGTTAAAGACATGGCTAGCAGTCTCTAGTACAGGCATCTATGGCATCAGAAAGACATGAATTTCCCAGTTAATCATAGGTAACATGAAGCTCATACTGCCATGCAAATGCCTATTATTGACAATGAATCTAAGACCATTTTTAGATTTTGAGGTAGATGCTCAGTCCATCACTGAAAGGTGTCCTATGAGAGCCAGGATTTTTTCCATAGATAACTTGTTGGGGTTTTTGTTTTTGCCTACAAACACCATCTCTATCTTTCTTGTGTTTGTTTTCATCCAGATGTTCATTGATAAGCTTATCTCCTACCATTCATGAAAATCGGTTGACCAGCAGAAAATATAGGTCTGTGGAGAGCATGGACATCTGTATAGAACTCATGCTCAGGTTCATCTGATAGTTCTTGATCAGGACCAAATAAAACCTAAATATTATGGAGAGATTATGTTCTAGAATGACCCTTCAGTCCTTTTGCATGAACTATTAAGGTAAATGGTCTCAGAAAGTAGTAGCTAGATTCTTGCGTGCCATCATTTTCAAGCATGCTTTCTGGCAGAGTCTGTGTACCCTGGACTGCTACATTTTTAAATATTTTCGGGTCATTGTATATACTACAGATCACAAGGGTTGGCACTCAAAGACTGGAAGATCACTTTAATTTATTTTTCTGATACGTATCATAAGCATTGCTTTTTCATATTGGAGGTTTGACTAGATGATTAGAGGTGCCTTCCAACCTTAATAATTCTGTGTGATTCTGTGATATCCTCACTGACTTCTTATTTACCCCTATTTAACTCTACCTGGCAAGTAAGCCCCAAGGAGCTGCTTGGTGACTTCCTTCCCCCAGCATGCCCCTTATGTTTACATAACACTGAAGTGGTTTATAGAATCACAGAACTGTTTGGGCTGGAAGGAACCATTAAAGGTCATCTAGACCAGCCTCCCTGCAATAAACAGGAACACCTTCCCATAGACCAGGTTGCTCAGAGCCCTTTTCCAACCTGAACTGGAATGTTTCCAGCAACAGGGCGTCTACCACCTCTGTGAGCAACCTGTTCCCATGTCTCACCACCCTCTTTGCTTTAGATTCACATGGGCTCACTCCTCAAGGCTGCCAAGGACCCTCTGGATAGCATCTGTTTCCTCTAGTGAATGAATGGCACCAGTCATCTTAGTGTCATTTACATCTTGCTGAGGTAGCACTTGATCCCACTCTCTGTGTTGCCAAAGAAGATATTAAATAGTATTGGTACCAGTAGGGAGCCTTTTGGAACACCACTTGTTATTTGTTTCTTCTTGAACATTGAGCCATTGACAGTAAGTCTTTGGAGGCAGTCATCATCTAATTCCTCACCTAACAGTCCATCTATGAAATGCTATCAGCAAGAATGTTGTGGGGGAGTGTATCAAAGACCTCACAGGAGCATAGATAGATGAAATTCATAGTTTTTCCCTGTTGTAATGGATGGGAACCTAGCTGGGAGTTGATTCCCTCTCATGACTGAGAACCATAACAAAGGATGTTGTTTGCCACAGTGTATTTGGCAGAGTATATATGTTTGTTTTCATCGTGACTGTTGGAAAGAGGCAGGAAAACATAGGTGTACAGCTCTTCTATGGCCTTCGCACTTGATTGCACTGGGGTTCCTGGCCAACATTCTCAGAGTGGACAGCGGTGAGATCACAAGAAACTACACTGCGCCACAAGTAAGTGATTAACGATCTGACATAAAGCCAGTTGTTTTGATAAGGGCATAAAAATGGGACGCTCTTGTGGCCATGTGAGAAGCCTCACCTACGGGTGGAAGCACCGCACAGGAATTTTCCCAGTTACCTGAGACTCCTGGCATCGGCTGCAGAGGGGCTTCCCAGCTGGAAGTGTGGGCCTGGATTATGATTCAGTGGTAATGGTGATGTATTTCTTCTTAATCTCTATTCTCTCCATGCAGTAATGATCTAATGCATTGCTAACTTTCTTTGGTACTTTACTTAGATACCCATATCTCTGATTTGCCTTATTGTACTTATTTACTCTAAATAGAGAGAGAGATCTACTTAATTCACATTAGTGTGCTTGCTTTTAGTGTGCTTATTGTCTTTAGTGTGCATATTTATTAAACTCTTCATATTATACAGCTAGTGTGTGATCACTTTGAGGCATACCCTGTCTGTCAGCAGAACACTGGACCACCAATACAGGCATTTGATCACAGAAGGTCACTAGATTAGTCAGTTTATGTATTTGAGTCCAATGTTTCCTGTGCTGATTATAAGGTTATTGTAGACAACATGCTGTTAAAAGATTCGTTTCAAATCTGTGCCAGAGGAAAAAAAGGGAGATGTCTCTTTTATTACTGAGGAATCCACACAAAGCAGTATTTCTCACACATAATTTTAAAAGATACCCTTTTTGATATCCTTAATGGTGTGTTATGCAGGAACTAGACGTATTTGTTCTTGAGTTGGAGAGCATTGTCTCCATATTTTTGTAGTCTCTCTCTATGCCTGGGAATCGCGTGTAAACAGTGATACTTCTTTAGAAGCAGTTGAGATACATTGTGGTTCTGCATGTGGTTTGGGGTTGGTTTAGAATGAAACACAAGCATAAAACTGGAAAACCAAAAGGACAAAAAAAGTCAAGAAAGTATAATTTAAAATTAAAAATTCTCTCTGTTATTTCAAGCTTTTGAAATGTGTGGGTCATAGTTTGTAGACATTTAGTATATATTTGTGAACCGCTCCTGAATTTTTTCTCTGAAGAAAGCTGTGTATACCATAGTATTTCCAGTGTGTTTACCATATTTACTGTGTATACCATAGTATTTCCAGTGTGTTTTCAGTGTTGTCCTCCATTTTGCACAAAAAAATCTCTCTTTATACTCATCTCCAACACAGGCTTTTAGTATTTGTGTAAGTTCAGACTAACTGAATGTACTTCATGCTTCATATTGCTTAGTTAGAGAGGAGAAACATTAGCCTAGCTCCAGGCATTCATTTATTTCTGAAGGTCTTGTGAATTTTTCACCCTTCTCTGGTCTCCTCACGTTATATTTCTCATACTATTGAAATATTGTAAATATTTTTTAAATATTTTTTTCCTGGATTGAGAAAAAATATGTATTATAGACATGTACATTTTTCTTAAAATATAAAACCCAATTTGAGGTTTGAGGCCAGGGTCATAAATCATGTAAAATAACATAAATGAGATAACTATAACATTATATTTTCTGGGCAAGGTTGATAAATTCAGGGCAGCTCTAGCAAGATATTGTAGCTACACATCCTCACTTCTTTCAAGAAAGTCTTGATAAATCCTCAACTTGTAGATTGGACCAGATTAAGTCCCAGTGGAGAAAATCCTAGTTTAGTATTTTAATTTCCAACACTACTGAATAGGAACCAGCTTTATAAATATAATCAGGTTCTATAGGTTTCCTTGTTATTCCCAGCCAACACCTCTCCTTATAAAAGAAATCTGCCAAAATTTCTAACAAATGTTAACTTACAATGTGGAAAATACTTTGCCGAAATGTGGCCTGATTTTTTGTTTTTTTTTTGTTTGTTTTTGGAATTGCTTTAATATAGGTCCTTATTTCTTAGCAATTTTTGTTGAATGGAATTTATTTATATAGTAGAATATAAGTGCTGGAAAATTTCCCCAGTCTCCTGCTTTTCTGTGCAGGGGGCTTAAACAGTGCTAGCATCCTTGAAGTTCTCCTGGTTAACTTCTCTGAGACACCGTGATTTCAGTAGGACTTTTAATGTCTTCTATAAGAAAAGCAATATCTAGAGCTAAAATATGGGGGCAGATTTTACAAGTGACCTCATAGGAGAGTGCAGAAATGTCATAACTTCCAGGAGGGTCAATTAAATAAATTCCTTCCTCCTCCATATACAACCAAAGTATCTTGATGCAACCGCATTTGCAGAGAGTTTACTGCTCTGTAGTGCAGGCAACTGCAACTCTTCCATTTATGCTACATAGCTGTGTGTTCCTATTGGGTCCTACACCCAATTACTTTATACATGTTTATGTGACTGATCAGAGTGGGACAAAAAATTGGACAAAAAAATTTTCTAGGCAAAAATGTAAAAACTATCTTAAATATTACATAGAATTTAATGTATTGTTACTATTAATTTAATTTTTAGTTTCAGGTTAGCTTTCTGTTCTGCTGCACCTATTAGACATTTTAGGAGACCTAATTTTCCTGACTATGGTTGCTGGTTTATAAACAGTCTGCTTCATCACAGGGAAATATTTAAAACTATCTGCATTTTTAACACAAAGGTAATCTGTCCTTTGGAGATAGTTCATGTAAAAAGATTAATAATTTACTTATGTTGCTACAGCAGCTATATATCAAAGTATAATAAGTCTAGACTGCACTATATATGACCTTTGAAACAAAAATCAAATGTAAATATCAAGTTATTGATTCAAGCTGCGTAGAATAATTTACTAAATATTAAAACAACAGTATTCCCCCCCCCCCCTTGGCCTGTCTGCTTTTAGAATAAATATTAAGGCTTCACAACATACCCATGTTTTTCCTGTGTAAGTTGTTATGCTCTCAGACTTTTTCCACAGGTGTTTTTTGTGCCTATTTCAAGCAGTCCTGATTCAACAGTGACATAAGAAAAATTCATTACTATAATGATTAAATCATTTCTTAATCAATAACAGACACAAGTGGTTTTCATTTACCTATGTGACTGATGGGTGCAAATTATCCTGGAAAATAAATTGGTTCCCTTTAGCACTTTATTAATTTTAAAGCGGGGAAAAAAAAAGATGACTAGGATGAATTCTGTGCCTTTAGAGAGCTCTCTAGCCTCAAGTGATGGTAATGGCTCAGTCTAAAACAAGGACTCACAATCTGATGGTCTATCACTCCCCTCTTAGTTAAAAATTAAAAAATGCACCAGATTCATTTTTTACATCTAAAAAATAAAAAGGAAATTCATTTAAAATCTGAAAAATATGCCAGGCTGTATTCATTCTACTTATATAGGTCAAAGTCAGAGGAAGTATCTGTCATGGATTTTGAGTGCTACATGGTAATTATTTCTTGCATCATCAAATGTGTGAAATGCTTTCCACATAAGAACCATGAGTCATGAGCTTAGAAAGATCCTTGTCAGGAAGTGAGGGAGAATGCAGGAGATTACGTAACTCATGTGTGGCATGGAAAAAGGAATAACTCTTCTTGTAGCATGAAAATAAGGGGACATTAAATGAAGTAGCAGACAATACATTCAAACTAAAAGGAGCAGATAGTTTTTTCAGTAAATGTGTGAAGTTCTTACTGCAGGGTTTATGAATATTTGAAGTTTAAAAAGTTTCAAAAAACAATTGAACAATAAATGGGGAAAATCTAGTGTGCATCTTTAGAGACAGATATGTGATCTTTGGACCAGGAGGAGTGGAGACTGGGGAAAACCCTGGAGAAGTTTTGTAATAGTTCAATTTCTTATACTTCTTCTTAGGCATTCCTTAATGGCCACTCTCAGAGAAAGGTTATAGGGCACGACAGATAATCTGATGTGAAATTGTAAGACACTTTTTTCCTGTTTATTATGTCAAAAAGTAATGATAAAAATGAGAGAAGAGAGATTTAAAAGTATTTTAAAAAGAAGATTGCACCTTCTATCAGCGTTTTATCTTATCAGTGTAATAAGCATTTGTACTTACTTTTCTCCAGAAGATTGTGTCTGGTGGTTTTGAATTCCATAAGGACCAGAACAGTACCTGTACTGGTATGAAAATAGTGGGAAGCTTTGGACATCTTTGTTCAGAAGCATGGATATAGTGGGAGGCAATTGCTTCTGTCCTGACTAGTCAGTAAAATGCTTAGAAAAATAAAAATTCTTCCGAACTTATTCAGCATGTGGTCTTTACCTGTTTCTTTGCCTGTAAAAAGAGAGAAATTAGTGACATAGCCAACTTTCAGTTGGAAATTTGGAACAACTGGTTAAAACTAGGTATTTTCTAGCAGCGCATACATAGTACATCTGTGACTAACAAAAAGATAGACCTGTATATCTCTTATAAGTGTCACAAACTGGAAAGGGTGAGAGCTCCAGGGAGCAAAACATCTTTATGTAGATGACAAGAGACAAGACAGCTTAGTACTTCCCCTTAGTTTCTCCTTATATTAGTTTTTTGTTCTAGCTTCAGAGAAATGTGATTGAAATTGTGAGGATGAAAAGTGAGACTCCTATAAAAAAATGTCTGTACTTGCAGGGTTTGTTTTAAGTCAAACTTTCTTGGATGTACTGGTAAAAGCTTTAGGATAAAAGGTATTTCCACCTGAAAACAATTTGATTTATGATCTAGAGTCACACTTCAATTGAATTCACTGCTCAAAAATTATTTCAGGCAGCCCACTTTGTTGCTCTTGGTTAAAGATTCAGAGTCAGTTTAGGTCAGTGTAAAAGTGTACATGGGGCTACAGAGAAGTTCTTATTACCAGAGCTAATGTTGTGCCTGGTTTACAGGTAGGTTTAGAGCTTCACTTTTTTCCAAGGAAAAGCCACCTGCCATGTATCAGTAAGCCTACAAAAATCTTTAGACAAAACAACCCTCAAATTTTGCAGTCTTTTGTTTAAGAAAAAATGTAGCTGCAGTAGATTTTTCTTTACATTATTAAAGGTTTTTTTTTTTCTCAGTATTTCATTCTTTCCAGGCTTGGAAGGCTTTGAGTACTGTATATTAAAAATAACTTTCTTCACTGGAGTTCTGCTTTTAATAAGTAACTAATTAAATAAAAATCATCTGCTGTTTGTGATCAAAATCTGTAGTGGATATCTTAAATTTTAAATATTAAAAACTGTTCTACTTATAGTATAATCTATATTATTCTTACTTCCCAGCAGTGAACACAAGAGTGTGCAGACACCTATCTGCTTTTGTGAGGTATGATTGCCTTCAAAGAAACTGAAATAAAAATAACAATAAAACTGCTTTGAAAAAATAATCCTCTAGTAAGCTTCTATTTTATTCCATAGCAGAATTGTTAATAATGAGTTATTTATGTAAGAATTTTAAGAGCGGTTTCAACACTTTTTGAAGGATATTTTTTTACATAGATGTCGAACTGTGCAGTTATATGTCCAGTTAACTGTCTAGTTACTTATTTCACTTCAAAATATTTCTTCTTTCTTTAATTCTGTTAGAGGTCTGAAATGGTTATTTGAAGTTCAGTAGAAAAACTTATGCAAACATATGAGACACATAGAACCTGTGAAGTTAACGCAAAAATTTCCATGATTGCAGGTAGAGTAAGTGTGCAACCACAAGTGAGAAAATGGAAGCTTAAGCAATAGATCTGGCTTTTGGAGGGAGAAAGGGGAAATAAGAATGATGGCTGCTTCATTTCCCTGTCTATTATGGAGTAAGCAGTGAATAACTTTTAGCAGTGGTGCCCTTCACACACACTTTTGAACAATCTATAAAATGTAAATTTAATAATGTCAGTAATTTAATTCCCAGGGAATTCAGTTTAGCAAGATTCATTTGTCCTCATAAATGTTTGGCTAGTCTATTTCAGAAGCTTATTATTCAGTAGAAGAAGAAAAAAAAGATTGACTGGGAAAAAAAAAAAAAAGACAATAAATGAAAAACTCTAGGCTGTCCATGTAGCTGCAAATACGTGATAAGGTTCCTTCAGATGACATATTGTTTTTTAAGAGTATCTGAGGAAAAATTCTTTCCTCTGCACTTTCCAAAGCTGTGTGGGCTGACATTCTAACCTTAAAATGACAGTTGCAGAAGCAGCCTTGTAAATTCATCCGAGAGATTATGTGAGGAGAACAGTTTTTGACTAGACAGAAGGGGGTGGTGCTGGGCGTGGTGTTTCTCGTCTTGGATGAAACCCATGAATGAAGCTAACAGAAGTTTCAGACTCTGAATGCTCTCAGCTGTCAGGCATCACACAACTTCCAGCTATCAATTAAGTGCATGAATTTTGCATATTTCCTGGGAATATGGCTCTTCCATGCGTTTATCTGTTTGTCCTGGGGAATTTGGGTTAATTTGTTGAGAATTTATTTGGGAAATTAAGTCCTTTTGTTTCACTGATAGAAATAGAACTTTTACTAGTGACAGGTCTCTCGCCTCTATGTCTGTATAGTTGTCATAGCACCCTGTGCTCCAGCATGTATCACCAGAAATTGTTCTGGTTTACAGATGTTTCAAAGCCATCTTAATAACTGCTTGAATGTGTTAGATAACAGTTACACAAGGAAAAAATCTTGATATTAAATTCCTACCTGTGAATCCAAACCCCAAAAGACATGTTCTTTGTTAATCAGGGGACTCAACTATATCTGGCTTCTGCAAGGGCGCTGCTATCAAAGAAGCTTGCCTCATTTTTCTAGGTGTTTACTGAATCTGTAAGGTGCCATGTGTTTGAGGCACAAAACGGAAATTCCTCGAAGTGAGAAGACCCGAAGCCTGAGATTGTGGCAATAGTATTTGCATCGTTGAAACAATTTACCGTCTAAACATATTTTGGAATGGTTAAAAACTAGAATTTGGGTGGCTGGTTAGTTTTCTTTCAGTTTGCTCAAAGCTGTATTATAGATTTAGCAGATGTTTTTTCTTTTCGTTATCACTGCAGCATATTCATGAAGGTACTACGGGGAAGATTCTTATTTCCACTAGGAAATAAAGCAGTCTCTTTGGGACAAGAAGTCCCGAAGAGTGTACTACAGTACACTGACTTAATACCAAAACTAGCTCTAGAGGATCGGAAGAATTATCTGACATACCTTAGATATTTGTCTTAAAGTACTTGTTTCTGAATTGATAGAATCACAGAATATTTTGGTTTGGAAGGGACCTTTAAAGATCCCCCATCTAGTTCAAACCCCCTAACAATCAGCAGGGACATCTTCAACTAGAAAAGGTTGCTCAGAGGTCCAACCTGAACCTGAATGTTTCCAGGGATGATGTATCTGGGCAACTTGTTCCAATATTTCACCACTCTCATCGTAAAAAATAATCTTACTTTCATCCAACCGGAATTTACCCTATTTCAGTTTAAAACTGTTGTCCCTTGTCCTGGCACCACAGGCTCTGGTAAAAAGTCTTTCTACTTCAAGTCCCCTTTATAAACTGAAAGGCTGTAATGAGGTCTCCTTTAAGCCTTCTTTTCTCCAGGCTGAATAATGCCAATTCTCAGTCTGTGTAGAAGAGATTTTCTATCCTGCCAGTTTTCATTCACCAGTAACCCTGAGTTTTCTTTTCAAGGCTGTTCTCCATGCCTTCATCCCCCAGCCTGTATTGATAGTGGGGATTACCTCAACCCAGGCTGTTGATATTTAACTAGAAAAAATAGAAAAGGCCTAATTATTACATTATCAATGTTTTTAGGACAATTTATGTTAAAAAGAATCTCTGGAGTTCATCTAGTCCAACCTCCTAATTCAAAGTGAGAGCAGGTTGCTTAGGGGTTTGTTCAAGTAGGTGAGTCTCTCTGAGTAGCCTGTTCCGGTGCTTAACCTCTGGAAAAACATTTTTCTTAATATTTGGTTAGCCAGTTAGTCCTGCTGCTGAAGATTGACACCAGTGCCTGTCACTGTTTTTCTGTGCATGCCTGAGATTTTGGCTCTGTCTTCTCTGGATTCCCTTTTTAGTAGCAGAGGACTGTGATCAGGTATCTCTGCAGACTTCTCCAGGGAAAGCAAATAAGCCCCCTCTACCTTTCTTTTTATGAAACTTGATGGAGGGATAATAAGTGTGTTTGCTCCCAGAAACACTGCTGCTATAAATAAATTCTCTTCAGCGTTTAGTCTAGGCAAGAGACAGCTATGTGCCTTTGACAGCTTTCCACTGTGACCTTGTATCTTAACACCTTTCCTTGAACGCTTAAACAAGGGAAAGGAATGGCGTTTGAGTGCATAGTACCAGGGATGAAAAGTAATTAAAAAAGTACCAAAGGCAGAAGAGTAGAACAATTAAAAGCTTCTTCAGCGCTATTACTCTTTGGGAATGCAAATGACAATTGAAAGAAGATTCCTGAAGGGAATTTCTTATGGTGCTTGTCCTATATCTGATAGCAACACAAGCCAGAAAATCAGAAGGTTGCCAGCTTTAGTATTTGCCTTATTTTTTCGGTGCAGCTTGTGATATATTGAGCAGTTTTGAATTAAAAAGAGAAGGCTAAATGCAGCAAAGTAATTCAGAGGAGTGGGAGAGTTAATGAGTACTATTTAATGATAACTCACAGTCTCAGAAACAACAAAGCTGACTTCCTGAGGAGAGGCAGGGGAGCCACATTTCTCAGAGGGTAAGGGGCTTAGTTTCTGATTGATTAAAAAAAAAAGATTGGTAGCTGCAGTGTGAGACAACAAAAAGTAGAGTCTCAAGAGGACAATCACGAGCAAAGCAAGTTGAATTTGCTGAGTAAATAAGGTCTTAGTCCAAAGTGTTCAGACTAACCTTTGGAGGCAACTAAGAATTCAAAACAGCACACAAACTTAACGGAGCTGCGAAGAACAAAAAAGTTCACTACTGCTTAAGTGAGCTAAAAAGTGAGTTTCTTACTATGAGTTTAGAATAAATGTTGTAACCCCTCGTGTTATCATGATGGGGAGGAAGGACAGAAGAGGGAATAGTCTCGGGGGAAATTTGAGGGTCCTTTCCAGAAGTAAAAAATCTCTCAGAAGAGTACACACTGGAGTAATAAGGGTTCATTTGTCCCATGACTGGCATCTGAAATATTTGACCTGAAGATGACCCAAAGCTATAAAGCAAAGAAGTGCAGCCCAGGCGTTTTTCATCAGAGAACACACTGAAAAAATCCTGAAACTTGATTCTTTGGGTGCTGTTGGAAACCACAGAATTTTATTGGAGACACATAATATGGTTAAGCACAACGTTAGGATTAAAATAGGTTTGTTTGTTATGTGAAAGGTTTTGAGGCCTGTGGATGTTTGTTTCCATTGGCAGACTGTCACGCACGAGATCAAAGAACGTAGTCAATGCTAGCTAGGTCATACTGAGGGGTTTATTGTGTTATCTGAAATGATTTCACCATGTTGACATTCATTACTTTCTGAGCTTAGGGTTGGCATTCTTTTCTTCTCTGGCTGCTTTGGGCATGACCTGGTTCTGTGAGAATCAATGGAGGGCTTGTTCTTGTTTCTTGTCACCAGAGTATGCCAGCATTGTTCTGGCACAGCACTAGGATCATCTCTGAGTGGCCCTTCCAAAGAGGATCAATAGTATTGCCAATGATTTATTACTTCTGCAGCCTAAAACATGTTTTTATTCACCTATAGATTTCTATTTGCTCTTCCAGTGCTGTCTTCGCTTTCTGATGCATGTCTAGTAACAGCCTCAATGGCTTTTGATTGTTTGTTCATTTGTTTGCTAAAGCTTTCTTGTGATTTCTGAGGGGCTGAACCCTGCATCCAGGCTTTGTAAGTTCTTGAAATCAAATCTTTTTTTGCTTATGAATTCAGCACTGAAACAATTTCTATGAGGCGACACATCAATCTGAGGACTGTTATTTAAGCAGCCTGATCCCATTTTTTGATGCGACATTTAAAAATTCTCTACTTTTAAGTGTATCCTTGTACCATACACTATTTTAATGTTTTTGCTTGCTTTGGTGTGTGCAGGTAGAAGCAGTTGCTCACTAGAGATATATCTTACTGAAGTCTGCTGCAATTAGACACAGTAGATGGAGACTGTCTTGGAAGCATGCATTAGCATTAGAACAGTTCTTTTGCATACAAACAGAGAGGTCGATAACTACATGAATATAAATTAGACTGAAGGACTAGGGTTGCCATTAGCTGAGTCGAGTGTTCTTATTCCATATGATTTGGTGCCCCTAAATTAATTTGAGTGTTTAAATCCTGTACGTTAATTCTGTGCTGGAGGATGTAAAGCTTTAAACTAATCCCTTTAATGCTCTTCAGTATAAACACCTTAATCAAGCAACACCTTTACAATTAATTCTACTTTCAGACTGTATATAATTTACTCTTTTTATTGCTCATAACTTATTCCAACTTTTAATCACAATGATTAGACAGACTTCAGAATGTAAACTTAAATGGTCTCTCATAGAAACCAGGATATCTGCAAAAGACAGGGTTGTAAAAAATCCAGATTTTACAGGAAAAAGTTTCTTCCCCATTTTTTTCCCAAGACAACACTGAAAGTATATCTTCCTTCATTAAAATCATATTTTTAAAATCATAGGACTGACTCAGGAGCCAAATTTACTTATTTATTTATTTTTAAGTGTGATTCAAATAAAATTGTGTATTTGCTCTGTTGAGTGTAAAAAAAAAAATGCTGGCATAATATGTGCTATATACAGTGAAAGTCCTGTTAATAAACAGTGACTTATCTCTCAAGGGCTGAAATATTCTCCATTTGATCTGTTTTCCCAGTGAACATTTGGAAGACTAAATCATCTTCATTATAAGAACATTCTGATGGTCAGGTTACATTGTTTGGAATGTAATATTTTAAAATGAGTAACGAATTGACATTTAAATTAAATATATTAAGACAGTTACTCATTATATGCAGAAAAGTGAATTATTAAAATCACACTTGTTTAGCTTTTATAAAGTTGTAAGAGAGGAACCTTACAAAGCATTATTAAATATTAATGAATATGCTTTTAATAATCAGTCGAACCATGTTTTTTACCTACTTGTCTTAGTGAATATAAATATAATAAATGTTGAAACATTGAACATAGAGAAGATATTTTGACTTAGTCCAGAGTAAATATGATTAGAAAAATAGTACTGATAGTCTTTTTTTTATTTTTCCATTTCCCAAGATGACCAGTATATTGTTTTGTTTTCCATATGTGCTCCCTGATGTCACACAAACTTCTTTTCCACTCAGCTATTGTTGACTCAAAGTGCACCACAAGTGCATGCATCTTGTTCCTCCTACTTGATATGTTGAAGACAAATATTTTTTTAATTATTTAAGGCTGCTAAATTAAGAGAAAATCTTAATTACACATGAGTAAATCTAAGTGACATTAAAAGAATCATGTTAGGTAAGGGAAACAGTCACTGAAAAAAACATTAAAATGTTAAAATGTATGTAATGGCAATTATTTGTAAGGGAATTGTATTCCATGTTATTTGTTGCTCCAGCAGTTAATTCAGTTTGTCCATATGTCCATATGGACATGTCCTTGTGAACTTTCATTCAATTTGTCCATATAGATATATGCCTTTGGAGTAAATGGCAGTACCCCCAGTAAAGCATCTGTACACTGCTGAGAACCTTCTTCACCAGTGTACTATCTTTTCATGTTGGAAAGGGGCAACATGGAAGTGATGACAGATGCCAGAAAGTACTCAACTACATATAGACAGAGAAACAGTGGTACACAAGGTGAATCCCTATTGCACTGGTGGTAGGCTTAGGCCAGAAGTCCTGCCCAGGACCATGGATGGCAGGCATACTTGGCATGGTGTTTGCTCGTCTCAAATTTCTGAAAACATTTGTTTCTAGTGAATGTCTCTCAGACCAAATATTAACTCCAGAACAAAACCTGGATTAACTTTGTGTAACCAGTGCTATACTCCCAAATATATTAGTTCTGTAATTGGTTTGCCATTATTGTAACTATTAGGTTGAAATTTACTCTTACGCAAAAAGGTGCAGTGATTTTCCCTCCACAAAAGTGGTGACCCTTCTTCTTACCAGCAAAAAAACCCGAAGTTTCCAAGGAAGAGGAATGTTGAGGAGCTCAGTCAGCAGCTGAGATGAAGCAGTAGAGGGTGCCAGTTTTGGTGGGGTAATAAGAACTGTTACCTCCAATGTCTGGATACTAAGAATATTCTCAGGGTTTTTTCATCAGCCCATGATCGATGTAGCCATGTAAAAAGTTCCTGCTCTTCCTGATGACCCATGGTCATGTCTATGACTGGTACATGTTTGATTTTGCTCATTTGTATTCTGAACTAAAATGTCTCTGCCTAACAGAAATGCCTAGTATACATGAAAGAAAATATAGCATACCGCTCTGTTAATGTTAAACTAGGTGTCTGAATCAGAACTTCTTCCCTGTGGGGGAAATCTGAATTTGCATCATGTCTGTCAAACTTTCTTCTGTTGATGATCCCTCATCATTCGTTCTGATATTTGAATATGACTGAATTGGCCACTTATCCAGACTAAGGAAATCAAGATTAAATTTAAATTGTATTGTCTATGAAAGACAGTGGAAAAAAAAAGTGGCTGATGTGGGGAACATTTCATTAGGAGGATTCAACAAGTCTTTCCATTTATTAACCTACTCTTTCCACCATAACCTTCATTTTCTAAATGTTGGCACAAATACGTAGCCATTTATTTCCTCTATTTTATCCTTTCCATATACTATTGAATACAAAATTAGGTCAAAAAGTTAATATTTCCCAATATTCTAATTTTGCTTTGTTTGATTTTCTCATTGGTGAAGTGTTATCAAAGAGACTTCCTCCAGCATCATTTTGGAAGGTGTTTGTTCCTAAAGGAAGTCTTATTTCATTCTTCCAAGGAAAGGAACCAATCTGATATGATCTCTTTATCCCAAAGAAGGAGCACAGCTTCTTTATTTTCAAGGTTGTGCACCTTTTTCCAAGTGTAAAATATACTCTACCATTAAAGCCATTATTCTGTGCACTTGTCAATCTTAACCTACTACAGTATGGTTGGTTATGGCATTTTATCCAAAAAATGGAGGATTAAAGGCTTTTACCAGAATGAAAGGTACACATAGTGGACAAAGTACAACACACTATTAGATTGCTAGAGAGCTAGGTAGAGGGAAGGATATACCAATATTTGATTTTTCACAGGTATTAAAGAATAAAGAAAAAATTAATTATTAACATTTAGAATGTGACATTTTGAAATCTGAGCCCAAAACCACACCATTAATTAATATATTGACAGCAAGAAATTAAAATATAAAAATTCTGTTCCTTATCTTCATCAGCTCTCAGCTTCCTAGGTTATTGGAGAGTTCTGCTAGCGCAGATATAGCAGTAAAATAAAATCCATGTAAACTAGACAATGGGAGCTATTTGGACAATCTAGTTTGTAAAATTGGTAAGGGATTTCTGTAAACACCTATTCAGCTTTCATGGAACTAGGAAGACCAGAATGTAGTGTGATTACCATGACTTCTGCATCATGTCCTTGTTAAGAGTGATAGCAAAGTGGGTCCTGATAAATCCATTACTCTAAATAACTCATCCAGGAATAACCAAGAATAGTCTCCTAGCTACCACTGTGTATCCCTTTTTATTCTTTTTTCTATATGCATTTAAAAAAAAAGCAAAAAGAAAAAAACAACCCATAATCAAGCTCTGAAGTCATTACAGAGGTTTTTTTTGATTGATTGTGTTTTCCTTGTTTGGCTGCTGCTGGTACAAGACCCTAAATTCACTGACTGTGTATTTGACCATCCTTTAATTAGTTAAGAAGTTAAGCTTGCTGGGGGGCTGTACACTGCCTGGGCTGTTGCTCTCTCTCTGGGGTTTTTATCTGGGATTTTGCTGTGCAGAAAGCTGTGAAATTCTTGCTCACCTCATTATCAGCACCATGATTGCTGGAACCCAGTATATGAAGTAACTGAGGAGCAGAAGTCCACAGCTGTTGCCTCAGGGCTAACAGGGAGGCTATGAGAAGATCTGTGGTGTGGAGCAGTAGGATCTGAGCACAGGATGGATACAGTGGCTCCCCTTTGGCTACTGTCAGAATCAGCAAATTCCTATTTTTAGATGACACAATTTGCATTGCTTTGAAATGCATCAAAATGTTGACTCTCTTCAATTAAGAAGATTTTTATTATTCCCCTTTTTTAGATGGTGATGGGAAAGAAAATATTACTTGTGGGTTTTGATTTCTAGTGTCAGTAATGTTAGTTTGGAAACTTGGTCTGCAATCATTTGGAAAACTTGGCAGAATGGGCTGTTTGAATGTTTAATCACTAGGCCTTATTTTTTTCTGCTCAGACTTTTCATATGTTTCTTCTTGGTCCAGCATCTCTCTGTCCAAGTGTGTAGTTTTCTTCCTAAGGCCTGGGTTTCTAAATTTCCCCATTAGGTCCCTTCCAATCCAAACCATTCTGTTTTTTCTGTGATTCAGACAGTTACCAATTTCTCAGAAGTTACACTTTTGTTTTCAGGGTCTTTCTCCCTACCCTACATGCATTCTGCAGTAGAGGAGGCATCTTGAGTACAACAGGAAAATTCAGAGAAAATAAGACTGCTAGGTTTACCAAAGTTTACAGCGTTTTCCTTAACAGATCATATTCCTTGACAATTTTCTTTCCTCTGTGGGTCTCACATATTTTTTTCCCACTAAAAAAAAATTGTACAGATGGTATGTTACAAAAATGAAAATGATAAAATTCAGTATTGGTTTTTTACAACTTATGCCAACACCTCAATACACTCCATTAGGATTAAACCATGATTTTTTTTCCCCATGTACTTTTATTACTATATGGGTAAAATCACTTGATTGGTTTTGCTCATTGTCAAGCATAAAACATAGCAACTAGACAGAGATGTTCTTTTCCCTGTGTTATTTCCCTTACTTCAAAACGGAGAATTGCTACTCTAAGTGAAAATTTAAAGAGTTAAAAGCATGGAATATAGGGTTCCTATACTTTCTGTTCTGAATTTAGAAGTATCAAATATGTATAAAAACTTAGAAGTACAAATAGAAACACGAAAATATAGCTGCATTCATAAAAAGACCTAAGTGATTACATATATAATTTTAAGCTCAAATTTTAGGTGAGAAGACTGAGAAAATATGCTAATATTCCACTTAAATGAACATACTGGCTATATGGTTTTCTTTCTTACCTTTTCTTAAAATTCAGTGGTAGAATTTATGGAGGTAATCTCTCCTAAGCAGTGGCATAAAATAAGTCTTTTCATTAAAGTACTCTCAAAGACAGATTTACAAAGGTCTTTGAATTTTAGCGTAGTAAAAAAAAATTTAAAAAATTAAAAATTCTTCTAAAAATCCCCAAACAATCTTTATAATGCACATATACACTGCTACCCATGCAAATCATATCATTCTATTTGAGTGTATGGAAATGGTATGCTACAAGTAGAGCTAACTTACTATCTGAACTAGCTACTAAGTTCTGGTCCTGCTGATACCCATTAACTGGTTAGGGAACAATATTTCCTATTATGAAAATTGAACTAAGTTTATAAGAAAAAACCTACAGCACTTTTTTTTTTCTTTTCTGAGCTGCTAAATCTCAGTCTGAGAGGTAAAGCGGCATAGACATAATTGCACAAGAGTTTTTGTTGGAAGGTGTCAGATCTCTTCTGGTGGTGGGGATGCTGAAGTAGAGATAGAAGGCAAGGAAGGAAGTGTTGCTGTCAGCTCATTCTGAAAGTTCAGCCATTCATGAGAGTTTGCCCTAGAACAGATCCTTTCTCCTAATGCCTTCTGATGACTGCAAGAGCATGACTTGGTGGAGAAGGCACAGCAGAAAATTGAACTAGAGTTTCTAGTATTTCATGAAGACAAACTTTTACTTTCATACCTGTTTGGCTTGAAAGCTTCAGGGCAGTTCAATGCAGTCGTATTTTTCAGTGAAAACACTTCAAAGAACTTGAGTTTTTTCCAAACAAACAAAATGTAATGAAACTCTAAAAATGCTTCAGAATGAAGTCAGGGTCCCCTCAACATCACCTGCAATGATATTTTGGATACTTTCAGAGATCTAAGTTAAGAAGATTTCAATTTAGGGAAGCAATTAAATATGGTTAATCCCTTACCAAATGTCTCTAGGGCGTAGTTACACTTGCCTTTGACAGGTAGGATAGGGCTAATTTTTACTTTCATTCTAGTTCAGATGCTCAACCTGAAGACTATTAGCATTCAAGCAGGCATTCAGGATGAAAATTTCCAAATCTCTTAAACTTTGTTAACGCCCTTTTTACAACAAAAGGACAAAATTTGGCTTGTTTATAAATTCCTCATTCTCAAAGAAAAATATCTGTAATAGATGTATATTCAATGAAACAATGTCTCAAGTGTATTTGCGTCACTTTTCTGTTGGTCACTGGATTCAGCAGAATAGGATTGCCTTTCCATCTACTTAAAGGACAGCCTTTAGCGCAGCATGGTTTGCTGCTTTTCAGCTCACCGACAACAGTAAACTCTCATAATGATTACAAAGCTTTCTGCAGACAGATGGGCCTAATCCCAGCACTCCATCAATTTAGTAATCTGTTCCAATCAGGACCTGATGGATTTGATAGGGCATGTGCAGCCAAGTGAGACAGATTCAAGACAGGTCAAGTTACACATGACAGGTTATGTTACACACAGAAAATCATGTTAACATGAAAGAAAAAACGGGGGGGTGGGGTGCGAGGGAGTGGAAGGGGAGGAAGACATCAAGAAAACTTCTTCCCTTCCCTTGGTGTTTAAAAAAAATAATTCTGTTGTATCTGTATTATTAATGATTGTGACCCGGAAGACTTAGTAAAACTCTTCATATGAGACTTTATGAGTGGAAATGGACAGACAAAGCTATACGCAAATGGTGTCAAATTCAAGTTGAAAAAATGTGGAGCGGAAGGGCAAAAATCTGAAACATTTTTTAGGAAATGTTTTAATGCAAAGTACCACCAATAAAATGAAATGCTCTTTAGATCAATTAGGACATCACAGTGCCCTCCATTTTAATATGGTAGAGATGGAAAAAGAATGTTCTGAGCTTCCTGTAGATGACTTTTGCATTCTCCCTTTTTGCATCTCAAACAAAATATAACTTTTACACACACATCATAGTTAAGAAAAGCCAACCGCATACATATACATTCATATGCACTTAGATTCCAACACATGCCTCCTAAATCGGGCCTTGGCTTTAAAAACTATGATGCTTCAATGCATTATCCTGCCCATACAATTTTGTTGACTTCATTTGGAGTCTAAGATCAACAAGTCTGTTTGCAAGATCACAACTAACTCTATTGCAATCACCAGCAGCTGAGAGAGTACAGTGAATGCTGAATTAGAGGCTTTTAAAAATCACAGACAATAATTATTGTTTTGTTGTATATTAGAAGCAGCAGAAGCAAAATCAAGGCCATTCTTCTTCCCTTCCCTTCCCTTCCCTTCCCTTCCCTTCCCTTCCCTTCCCTTCCCTTCCCTTCCCTTCCCTTCCCTTCCCTTCCCTTCCCTTCCCTTCCCTTCCCTTCCCTTCCCTTCCCTTCCCTTCCCTTCCCTTCCCTTCCTTCCCTTCCCTTCCCTTCCCTTCCCTTCCCTTCCCTTCCCTTCCCTTCCCTTCCCTTCCCTTCCCTTCCCTCCCCTCCCCTCCCCTCCCCTCCCCCTCCCCCTCCCCCTCCCCTTCCCTTTTTAAGTTTTACTGAAAAATGTGTTTGTTACAAAAAAACAACACATTTTTATGTTTTAAGAGAAATAAATCTGTTCCATACTTAAACATCACAGATTCTCTTTCTGAAATTGGTTTTAGCTCACATTGCTCCATCTGATTTGAGAGCAAAAATACTTAGAAATAGGCAAATGGTTTCAGTCAGATAAGTTAATAAAATTATTAAATCCATTTTTAATGGAAGGGGAAATTTATGTAACAGAAAATATTGTTGTCATATTAATTTAAAGCTGTTACAGGTTTTGTTACACTCTTTTGATACTAGTCTTTCAACAACTTTCCTGAATTGGAAGAATTAATTCAAATTACCTTTATTTTTCCACCCTTGTTCACCTTAAGGTTAAATTCTTAACCTGGAAGTTTTATTTAGGATTTCAAGAGCAGTCTTAATTATTTCAAAATAACGTTTAATGTTGGACTTAGAAACTTAATGCTCTATATTCTTCTTGTGTTGTAAAATAAGAAAAATCTTTTTGCTATCATCTTACTGTGTAAAATTCTTCTAAAGGAGCAAGGGAATAAACCTTTGTTTCTCTTAAGCTTTCAGGAATGCAATAAATATGATCTGGGGAGCTTTTAATAAATACAAGCGCTTAAAGCCAAAAAAGGTATTAGCACTGTACTTTGGAACATTTCCTCTAAAATCACTTGCAGCACAATCACATCAAACTACAACTGTATGACTTTCTTGGGTCACTTCTTAGCCTGAAGCTTTTTTAGTATGTTCTCTGGTTTTACAATCTTATCATTGCTGTGTATGGCTGAATTTCCCATTGAGCATTAGTAGCATGTTCAAATGGAGTGTGGAAAAAGTCTAACGAAATTACTGTCTTTAATAAATACAAAAGATGCCTTCTCCTGCTCTAATTTTAAATTCAAGGATGCTTCCACATGAATAGATTTTAAGACAGACAAACACACAATAACAGGTCTGGTTATAGGGTTTGTTAAACACAAAATAGAGCTGTACAGCACAGCCTCTGTTTCTGTTTCTGTCATGAGTGAAAAAGTAATAACATGTTTAAAAAAGAACTTGCTTTAATGAATACATCTCATGCAGGGAAGGAAAGAAATTCTTCTATCATATCAGACTGCATGAACACATCCATGATCATTTTATGCAGGCTGCAGGGGAAAAAGTAGTCAAGATCTAAGTAATTTCACGAGCTTACTACAAGCAGAAATTTCTCCTCTGTTAGACCTTAACCATTATGTTCACCGACCTTCATTCCACAAAGATCTCCCCAAATGAAATATTCTATAAGAATTCTGGTTTGTTTTTCTTTGGAGTGAGATTTGAGATAACTTGAACTCAGATTGGATCCAGCTTCCTGGGGAACAGGAGAAGCTTTCTGAGCATGTAAGGGAGAAATGGAAAAGAAAAGAATGTAGTTAAAAAGCACAGACATATGCAACAGACCAGTAGTTCCTCCTTGTCATGACAGTGTAAGGTAACTCTAAAATATGCACCAGGGCCTCAGTGATGCACCATCCAATTTTCCATTGTATTTCAGTAGAACAACAGCAGGAAAAGTATTAACATATATTTTAAACTCATGTTTCTTATAGTGTAAAATTACACATTCTTATCTACAAATCAGTCTGTATTCAGTATATTCTTTGTGAATTTTTAAACTATTTGGGTAGTGGATACTGTAGTCTAGTAAATATCAAGAGCAAGGAAGATCTTCATAAGAGGAATGTGATAAGAAAGGACAGCTTATAGCAATGGTGTGTTAGAAATTTCGAAGTTTTATGCCTTAGGAAAAACATTTCCTAATGTTCTTTCTCACTTGCCAGAACTTTCTCCTACACCCCCCTGGCCGACTAAGTGATCTGGGTATAAAAACATTGGTGAGTTGGAAAAATAAAGAGTAGTCTGAAATCAAAAGAATAAATATAGTTTTTATGAGGAGTTTTTCTGTCTTTCTGCCCATTATAAAGGGGCAGTATAAGAGGGATATCCTTTGAATTGTTAAAAGCAAAAAAAAAAGCATGTGTTTATTGAATTGTAAGCTGTGTGTAAAGCTTTCCATCAATGCTAATGAAACAGTATCTTCATTCTTTTGATGCTACTACTGCCAGTTTTTGAAAACATGCAAATGAATATGCACACATTTTTTATTTTTCATTTATTACAGTTCTTTTCAAATCTATTTTAAATATTCAAAATTTGACTTCAAATAATTTACGTTTCATAATCATCATAAATCTGTGAGACTTCTGAAAAACTTTTTTTCAAAGAGGATAAGAACCACTGAAGTATAACTTTTTACCTCTAAGTGTGAAACATCATTTGAGTTAAAACTACATAGACTGTGTGTCACAAGTAATGAATTATCTTTTGTCCTTTTGTTTACATTTCACTTTGACTGTCCAGCCTAACAGAAAAGCAATTATTTCCTTTCTTTTTGGTGGTACAATGAGTTGACAAATGAAATGCCTGGGGAGAAGAAATGAAGTGATGGCGAATGAAGGTCATCATATACCCTTAATAAAAGAGGATGGAACAAAAGTAGAAGGTGGGTTAAAGGAATATTTTCCTTCTCTTTGTGAGCAATTCTTTGGCTGTAGATGGTGGCTTGTGAGTTTGGGATGTGAGAAAAAGTGCTAGGAAGCTTTTTGTTTGGATGAACCAGGATTTAACATCCTTCCAACCTGAAAAGATATTCTCAGGGCTGATATATATATGTAAAAAATCCAAAGTCAAAGTCAAAATACAGAGAGACATTGGGGTGGGCACAGGAGAAAGGAAAATCTGGCATAGCCTGGAAAAACAAAGGTATTTCCTCTATTCTGTCCTCCTTTCCCACCACCAAGCTGAAAATGTCTTTGTGTATTTGTCTGAGCTTTGCATCTAGCTACCAGATCCTAGTGTCTTTTCCCATAAACACAGATACTTCATTACAAAAACAATGTTTTAAATTCCATTGCAAGATATTATAGCAAAAATCTTATTTACTATGAGACGTTTTTTATTTATTTAAAAAGTTAATTGCAAAAGGTTAGATAAAACAGAGGCTGCTTGTCAAATAAAATCTTTATTGAAGCAACAGTCACAGATTTGAGATAAGTAACTAAGGTTCTGAAGATTACATGAACATTTATGAAATCATGTCATGCTGGAAGAACTGTTTGAACAATTTGTATTTGAAAGCTTGGATAGTTACTTTTAATCTGATAGAAAACCTGTTCTGCTTAAAAGTAAATGCTTGTTAAGAGAACTGTGATCTCAAGGGTAGTCATAAGCAGACATTAGCATCTTCCTCCTGTGCTGATAAAACTGAACACTTCCTTTGGGTAAGCAAGAGAGAAACTATTGGACTTGTGAAGTAAAAGAGTGGTTGCACTGTGCATAGGTATTTGAGTCACTGTTGCTTCCTTAAGCATAGTATATGACAGAATGAGACAATGAAATATATGCTCATCTATAAAATTAACTAAGTGCAATTAAATTGGGTAATAAGGCATATATAATATGCACTTTAAAAATTTTATGATTTATGCTCAAAAATGTGTTTCTACAAGGTATTTTTATCATGGGGTCAGAAATGATCCCATTCCATTTCCAACTGGCCTCCATTCTCAGACTTTATCATGGGGAAAACAGGTAAGAATAGTTGACTATCTCTGAGCATTTCAAGAGATTTGTAGGGATTTCTTACATTAGAATCATAGATTTTGATTTGAAGATTGGCACACATTTTTGTAAGTCAATTCTTTGGATTACTTAATGCATGTACAGGTCTGGTAGGGTAATTGCAAAAAAATTCATAACATCTGTACCTGATCAGGGAATCATTGTAGCCCTATGATTGTAGCATTTTGATGCTGGAGTATAAATCACGTGCAACTCCAAAATAGTATAGAGGAGAATGTAGCTTCACATATAGCTGTGTGTTGTTTCACCATTTTTTCTAAAATAAGCTAGTTAAAACAATTATATTTTAATGCTAAGTATCTTTCTTTTAAAATAAAATCTAATTTTCTTTAGAAAGGTCAACAGAAAATTTATGTGTATAATAATGTCAGAATGATTTCTGAGGTGTGGGTGACCTATGAAGTGATCTTGGCAAGCAGGAAGTATTCATTAGCTGTAGTCATTAAACTTAGAGTAAATCTTTGAGATGCTTATATTAATATATATAATACATATTAAATGTACATATATATATATTTTAGACACACCAGTAAAGTGTGGGAAGGCCTTTTAGTGTATTTATCTGGGACTGAGAAATGCAAGCAAGAACATCCTTTTGAAGGTGGTTTTCTAAGTAATTGATTTATCCTGAAGATCCTCTCTTGAAGAGCTTTCTGTTTGCTATATATGGCATTCATTAGTGACACTTTCTGTTGAGGAAGAATGAATCACTGTAACAGTCACGGTCTGTTTTTTTTTTGCAAAAATATGTCAAAAAAATTGTCTCTTTGGCTGAGCCTTCACAGTGTACATTTGTTTAAAGCTAATTTTATGCTGTCCTTTTGCTTTCTTGCTGTGGGACTCAGTTACTTAGTCTCTCTACACCTAAAAAAAAAAAAAGGCTAAAAATACAAAATATCTGAGAACCACTCCTAATGATGCACAGTTTTCTATCTTATTGTTTGATTTTCCCGTAGATTTTAAAAATAATGTGTAAGGCTCTGTATGCATAAAGAAAGAATTTTGGTTTTATTATAGTGTAGATGAATCAGAACAACGTAAGTATGCCTGTGCATAATTCCTGACTACCTTCATCTGGAAAAAATCCTGTACAGCTTGCTTTGTGCAATTGGGTAGATGGCTGGAGAAATGTAGGGTTCTGTGAAAGCTGTCAGATATAAGCACATATGTGCATGAATACATTTCAGAACAAAACTCAGAGTGGGCTTTTTAAACGGAGATTCCATTTTCTCTCATTCATTATTTGTATCACGTTCCCCATATTTTCCTCCAATGTGTGTGCCTGGGTAATCTCAGAGCACTGAACAACACTGTGCTTAACCATTGAATCTAAGAGTATCTCCAAAATGCAGTATGAATCATAAAGGCCCATCTACACGGAATGTGTGTGAGACATTTTCACACCAAAAAGTCATATGGATACACTAGCATATATTCGGTTTAGGCATGGCAGGTTTGACAGAGCTCTGGTCAGTGATGACAGCATGATAAGGCTTTCACTGAGTTCTGGCCTTACCACAGGTAAGTGAGAATGGTATTCCTGTTTGAACAGTTTTACTGAAATCCTAATAAGTATTTGGGAATCTAACTATATTTTTGTTTGTTTGCTGATAGCATACTTAGAATATTTTCTGCAAAATCTTAGGCCACCTAGCAGCTTGATGTCTTAATTTAAGTTTTACTCATTAAAGAAGCCTATTTTGGTTATTTTAATAATAATATTGAAAAAATGTAAGTGGTAGAAGTCCTTCGTACTTCCAGTGTGAAATAAGGCAGGAACTTTTTCAAATGTGATCCCTCTGGTGTTGGAGGTGTGGGAAGAGAGGTTTACAGATGAGTAACTCCCTGTACTTGTTTTTGTATCTTAACTTTTCATAAGGTTCTCATTACTGAAAAACATCAGCAGTGAGCAACTGCTCTAATCACATTTAACATCTGCTGTACATTTAGCTGTATATAAAATCTAGCAGCTCTAGAGGAATAAAATGTTAGATTTTTTCCTCATATGCTCATTATTGACATTTGGCTTGATGTATGTTATAAAATCAGTGCTGAGTATGGGTCTGCTGGTCTTAGCTCAGTCTTCCATGAATTGCAAGCATGTCTTGAATAATAAGAGATTAGTCAAGTATAAGCCATGTGTTTTGAAATGAATTGCATAACAGCCATCTGAAATAGCAACATTTCCATGCAGGCAGCACAGAAAGTATATTGTAGGCTACTACACTTACTGTTAAATGGCTGTAATTAGCTTAGAAGAATGTTGACCCTACTGGATGGTTCGGTATAACATGGCAGTGTCTGATAAAAATGAATGAACCTGTGTATCCAATGCATAATTGTCTTTTTTTTTATGATAAAATCATGATATGTGACATTATTTATGAAAACATTTTAGCAGGGCCACTGCTGGAAAACTTTTCTGTGTAAAAACCATTATTTGCCTAAAAAAAAAATAATAATTTCTCTATATGAAATACACACTGTATCTGTGATTCTACACCTCTACAAAAAAGAATAAAAACTGTGACATAGCATTATTTTATAAGTTTTCATTCTAGCTGCTTCTTGCACATGATCTCTATGTTACAGATATGTGAGTAGGAACTACATCATTAAAGATTCTTTGAGATTTTCGACTAAAAGGGAAATAAAAGATGCTAACATTGAATTTCTTCTGACTCAATACAGTAAATGTCAATGGTTTCTGATTGCACTTGGATATGTACATACACAATGCTATTGGTATGTGTATCAAGCTATGTTTTGCTTTCTTGCTCAGTGTCTGAGTTACATATGCCTTGTTTAATTAGGTACGGCTAATGATTATCTGTGATAGTCTATGCCTTGAATTTAAATTGAGCAACTAGGCTGGTCATTTTCTAATGATTTCATTAATGCTATTTTAAATTGAAAATATTTTATTCAAGTATGAAAATGCTTGAAGAAGTACTACGATTTAAATCTGCCAGTATCCTATTTAAATAACTGAAAAAGTAAATATATGTATTAAAGGTGACAGAGATAGATGAGATTAGCTTAGCTTTTTGCTTGACAGCATTTTCCCACGACATATGTTCAGTGTTGTCAGGGTTATTACAGAGAGCACGGAGTAATCAAGGAGAGAGATTCACAGTGACTACAACACATGATGGCCTCTCAGTGTTAAAGAAGACCATCACAGTCATTTGTAAACATGGTCAGATAATATATTTATAATTTTGATTGCTTCTGCCACAGTCATCAAACCCAGAGATCTTTTGCTCACAACTTCAGTGGTTTGGAAAGGAAAATATCTTGTAAGTTAGCAGTGTCTACTGCTGCATGGCAGAAGCAAGGAAAAATTAAAAATGACAACTTCTTAATGGCCTAATCTTAAGTGTGTTAAAAGCATTACCTTTAAAATAATCAGAGACTGTGGTTTCAACCAGAAACTGAGGCTAAACATGGCTGGCTATTTTTAGCCATTTTAGCACCAAGCCTCTTATTTTTCAAATGTTTCATTCATGTGAAGAAATCAAGTAAATATGATTCCAGGGAGAAGCAGCTGAAGCTTTACATGACTGATGTAGCCAGCCATAAATGCTCTGCTGACCTAAATTTACAGCTGCTCAGAGAAGACGTTTGTAAAGGGGTTTGTGGTCAGATCTGCAGCAGTCACATGCAGTAAATACTGAGACATTTCTGTGGTATGTGCACAAGCTGTTTGATTCAGTCATAACACTGTTAAGCAGACGAGCCAAAAGCTTGTAGCTGTCGGGGAGAAACCAGTAATTTAAGTTACAGACAGCAGTGCTTTTTATTACTCTTGCATTCACCTCTTTCCAGAAAGTCAAGCTAGGGGTAGCAAAATCTATTTGTATGACAAAACTGAAGTTATTTTGCATTTTTGATGCCAACAATTTTCATGACAAATGTCCACCATTTTTTGTGCCATCTTAGTTTTCCATTAACTATCTTTAAAAGTTCCGCAAGTCAGTTTATTGCTGACCTCCCAAACAGAAGTTGCCGTGGGAGTTATTTTCTAGTTTCGTATTCCCTGATGTGCGCGGTACAGGCAGAAAACTAAAACTGCTAACAACCATTCAAGGCAAATCTCTTTGCCAATGAACATTTTTTCTAGTGTCAGTTTCCTTGTGTATCATATATAACAGATTTAAAAGTCTTAAGCAATACGATCTGTCTTCTGTCCAGAGACATGTCTAGTTTTGTACTGTAGTTAAGAGCAATTTCCTCATGATCTCACTGGAGGTATACTCTGTCTCAGTTTAGCTCAAGAGATCTTTCGCTCACAGGAATTTCTTTTTTTTTCATCACAAATTTCATCCTTAATTTATCCTGCTAGTTAGTCTTTGTCATTCTTGCCAAGTGTTTAAGAGCCATTTGGACACTGCCCTTAATAACATGCTGTAACCAGTCAGCCAAAAATAGATCAGGCAAGTGGACTGGATGATTGTTGTAGGTCTCTTTCAATTTAAATTAAATTCTGTTCTCTTTTATATAGTGTTTCAATTGTGTTTTATTGTGTTTATTATATTTCAATTATCTATTAAGTAACAATTCTGTCATCACATATATGCTAAACTACAAGATGATAGAAAAGATTTGCTTTATTTTGTGATTAAATCTGCATGTGCATATTTTAAGACACTATTTATATCTGTAATGTCTAATGGTCAATGACCTTTTATAGGCCTGGATCTAGAGGGGTTTCTGAAAATCATTTTCACAGTTTATAAAAAAGAATGAAAAAAATCTTACTAAAAGAAAACCCAAACCCAAAGTATTAATACAGGCTAATATTTCAGACAGTCTTTATTATTTATTTCATCTAAGGAAAATTTTTCCTTATGGCAAATCCCAGACTCCCATGTCCATCACCCTCCCACTGTGTCCCACTGGGAAAAGCCTCACTCTACTTCCCAGTCAGAACCTCACAGATACTGGGGGCTGCTGTTAAGTGACCCTAGAGCTGCCTCTCTCCAGGCTGAACCAGCTGTGGTCTTTCAGGCTCTCATCACAGGGTGGATGCTCCAGTCCTGACCATTTTGTTGGCCCTCTGCTGAACTCACTCTGGTCTTTTGATGTTTTCCCTGTACTGAGGAGTCCAAAGCTGGACACAGTATCTAAGTGATTATATTGAACATTTTACAAGTCCCAAAACTTTATTAGCTACAAGATAATCCTTGTAGATTACAAGGACTTGGCCTGTCACTTTCATTAACAGACAGGCACTTTGAATGTAACCTGGGTTACTCAGTGATTACTTACTGTCTGTATTCTTTGGTCAAAATAGTGTCTGGGTAAAAGAGAATTTTTTCATAGCAATACAATTCAATGCTGAAGTCTATGTGAGAATGATCCCTGACAACCAGAGATAGGTTGGAAAATTGCTCTGAAGGAAAGACCACATATACGTCTAAAATTGAGAAGGAAATCTAACCTGAGTTCATTTGCCTTTGGATTTGAAATTTCTGGGCAACCTATTCCACTGCCTCGCCACCCTAACAGGAAAGAATTTCCTCCTTATATCCAATCTACACTTCCCCTTTTTAAGTTTTAACCCGTTACCCCTTGTCCTATCACTATAGTCCCTAATGAGGAGTCCCTCCCCAGCATCCCTATAGGCCCCCTTCAGATACTGGAAGGCTGCTATGAGGTCTCCACACAGCTTCTCTTCTCCAGACTGAACAGCCCCAACTTTCTCAGCCTGTCTTTATACAGGAGGTGCTCCAGTCCCCTGATCATCCTCGTGGCCTTCCCCTGGACTTGTTCCAACAGTTCCATGTCCTTTTTATGTTGAGGACACCAGAACTGCACACAGTACTCCAAGTGAAGTCTCACAAGAGCAGAGTAAAGGGGCAGGATCACTTCCTTTGACCTGCTGGTCACGTTCCTTTGGATGCAGCCCAAGATACAGTTGGCTTTCTGGGCTGCAAGCGTCCCTCTGGATGGCTTGCAAGGTCCCTCTAGATGGCTTTCCTTCCCTCCAGCGTATCAACCGATCCACACAGCTTGGTGTCATCGGCAAACTTGCTGAGGGTGCACTCAATCCCACTGTCCATGTCAGTGACAAAGATGTTGAACAACACTGGTCCCAACACTGATCCCTGAGGGACACCACTCGTTACTGGTCTCCAGCTGGATATTGAGCCATTGACCACAATTCTTTGTGTGCTGCCAGCCAGCCAGTTCTTTATCCACCGAGTGGTCCATCCATCAAATTGATGTCTCTCCAATTTAGAGACAAGGATGTTGTGTGGAACAGTGTCGAACGCTTTGCACACGTCCAGGTAGATGACATCAACTGCTCTAGCCCTGTCGGTCAGTTCTGTAGCCCCCTCATAGAATAGCTCATTGAACAACAGGAACACTTTTTCCTGAAAAGAAGGAGAGTTTGCACTTTCTTTCACTTACAGATAAAATTCCAGTAAGGCCTGAGATGTGATTTTTTCCTAATTTTTTTATTTTTGAAATTGTTATAAAAGTTCTGCACTTCAATACAGTCGTTTTATTTCAGAATGACTCTCTTTCTCTGAACGAAATCAATCACACTTTTAAAATGTTTTCCTCTCTATATGCTTGTTTTCTTAGTCCCTGTTCCAAGATACAGTACTCTGTTCTGTCTCATTATATTGCTGCCTTCCTGATAGTTAAGTATAGGAAAGCAGCATGACGATAAAAATTGCAAAGGTTTTAGAAAATATTTTTTATTCTGTGGAAGTCTGAACATGCACTTGCAAGAGTTTATTCATGCCTAAAATATGGAAAAAGAAAAACTGTAGCTCCACCAGCCATATTGTGCTTTTAAAGTAATCAACATGACTGAGATTTTGTACATATAGAGGAGTGTAAAATTTGCTTCCTTCTTTAAAACTAAAAAATGACCTACTTCCTGTTTGAGCTACAGAAGAGTCTCCTTAAAGCCTTCACTTTAATATAATTTCAGTATTATTTTAATGGAGGTGATATACTGTCTATAAGGTAAGAACAGTTGCATGTAACTTGCAAAATCACTAGCATCACTTAGTGAAATTTTCTAAGAGAACATTTTCCTGCATGCAAACAACTGGAAGAGAGACTAGCATCAATCAGTGTAGGTTTACTTGAACTGTAAGTGGAATGCCCTGCAGGGCTCATTGTCATTCAGCATTGGTCTTCTCCAACATCAACATCTGTACACTTACATTTGGTGCTGTTTCACTCTAAACACTGCAATGACTCTTTCTAGAAAAGATGGTTTTATTATTAAATGACATAAAATTAGGTAGAATTATAATTTCTTCCTGTGTCAGTCTTGCAGAACATGTAACACTTCTATAGAGTGCAAAGTTTCCTCATTTTCTCTTCCAGTGCTACTTGAGTCAAGTAACAATATATGGATTTACTCCTGGGTTTGTTCCGGCACCTGATTGAAACACCAATTGAAACCATTTGGGTAGAAATCTTGCTAAATCCTGCTAATATATAGTGATACCATACAAAAAAGGAGTGGAAACTAGTTAATTACTTAGTAAATGGAGGAAGTGTGCCACTGTGGGAAGACTTTTAGCCTTATTTACAAGCTTCTAAGTTATAATAAGTAACTTGAGATAAAGTGCAAAATTTCTTAATAGCAGAAATTATAATGAATACATACTTTCAACAGGTAAAGAAGCTTAGTTCATGTAATTTTCAGTTTCTTTTTTCCCCTCTCTTTTAAAAAATATTTATTATTATAAAACCCACTTTTCCAGATTGCTACAGCTGTCATTATCAAGGCATAGTCATAGAGGTATAGGATGTTGTGAATTTGTCCTAGTCACAGGCGATGTGAAGTAACCCAATTGATTTTTGCTAGTCCCTTTCAAAGACATTTCCTCCCAGTTTAAAAACTTATCCTTCATTTCAGACCACAGCATAGAGTCTTCACTCTTGAGAAGTCTGAGCTCTCACCAACGACTTCACAAATGCCAGCCTGAAAAATACCTCTTCATGGCGAGATCACTACCACCACTCAGTGATCCTAGCTTGGGAGAGTCTCTAAAGAAAACTCTGAAAAGCTGTCCCAAATGAGCAATTCTTTTTTTACTTTTTATTTTAGATTTTCAGAGCTTATTGCTGAATAAATTTCCATAACATCATCATACATTCAATAGAGTGTTTTTAATTCAAATCATGTTTAGCCTACAGATTGTATCAGGAATTTTAGAAAACGGCTGTTTCCTTACCTTCTTGAGCAAAAGTTGTTCTTTATCTTCTTAGAATTTTATCCGAGGCTATTTTTTTACTGGAAAAATTGAAAAGTATTCTGTTTTTGTGAAGTTTTAATTTTTTTAACTGTTTTATCATGACATAATAGCAAAAAAAGGAGTTGTAATAGGATATTCCATCAAATTAAGTGCTTCATTAAATACAAATATTTTGTTAGCTTTAATCTCATTTGTATTAAAATGAACTATTGAGGCAAAGTGAAAAGGAGAGCAACATTTGTAAATGACAACAGCCTGATATTCTGTCAACATTATGAATCCCATTAATTATACTGCAGTATTCACAGCACTGACATACTAGTTGTAAATACGCCTGTTAAAGTTGACCATAATTTGTGTTACTAGCCAAAGAAAGTGTCGTGGTTTAAACCCAGTCAGGTAACTCGTTCACTCACTCCCAGTGAGTGGTGCCGAGCTGACAACAATCAAGGTCCGTGTCCGTCTCCCCCCCCCTGCACCGGGGCTCTCCCCTTCCCCGCTCCCGGAGGAACGGGGAGGAGGATTGAGAGAGTGCAACTCCTACGGGTTGAGACAAGAACAGTCCAGCAACAAATCACCACTGCTACTATCAGCTAAAACAATGATAAGGGAAAATAACAAGGGAAGAGAATACGATACCACCGGCCAAGAAAGCGAGTTCCACCCGGAAGCCCCTGTCCTTCCGGGTAACTCCCAGTTACCCCCCACCCCAGGCATGACGTGCTGTGGTATGGAATACCTCCCCGGCTAGCCTGGGTCAGGCGCCCCGTCTCTGCTTCCTCACAGCCTCCCATCCTCCCTGGCAGAGCATGAGCCTCACAGAGTCCTTGGTCAGGGTAAACATCACTTAGCAACAATCGAAAACATCGGCTTCACCAACACTGTTCTCAAACTAGAAGTCAAAACACAGCACTGCACCAGTTAACACAAAGGAAAAAACATGACTGCTACTGCTGAACCCAGGACAGAAAGCTTTATCTTAAAGGTATAGCAAAATATCAATTTGAAACTCTAAGTTTAATTGGTTATTCCACAGTTACATTATCTATCATGAAAGGAATAGCTTGCATCACACTTTGTCATTTCTGGATGATTTTTCTTGTAAGAATAAACAGGGTAAACCTGCAGATCAATTGCCTTTTAGCTATGACCAGACCGTTATTGAGCAACCTATTTTATCAGTGATTTATTTTACCCTTGCTAACATCTGAAAGCAAATTCTTATGCCATACACATGACAGCACAAGAGATAAGGGATTTATTATACTAATCATAAATCAATTTTTGTATTTGCCCTGATGGGGGGATATCATGTGGGTAAAGCATCATGTATCGTGTATCGTGTATGTGGAAAATAAAGGTCTGGTACAGTGTTGATATTTTTTCTGTTCAGTATGTTAAAAATAATGAACTGATTTTCTAGCTACTATTGACTGTGGGTTTTATTTTTTTCTCTCTGGATGTGATAACGGTGTGTTTGTTTTTCTGCTTACAACAGGGAAGTTGCAGACAAAAAAAACCTCATAGCCAAAAAGACACATGTTCATATGTACTTGAATGTACCTCACTGTGTGTACCAGTCTGTAATGTATTGCACAGGTAATAGTTTTCTCAAAAAAAAAAAAATATCAAGCAATACTAACTAGCAGTCACTTTGAGCAGATGGACAAGGTTTTATTCCTCATTTTCACCCTGTCTGACCAGCCACTTTGCTGTCACGTGGATAGCAAAAGATGCTTGACCCATTTTACTTTCACACATAAGTTCCACAGGACACATACTTTGTGTCAATAAGCTTTAGTGTAAGATAAAATACATACTTCACTGGACATTTACTGCAATAAAGTTTTTAGCAAAGTATTTGGAAAAAAGTGCAAGTTAATGTTTCGCAGGGATGCCTGATAAACCTGATTAAGATTCTAATTACACTGTTAAACTGATTCTTTTTCACATAGATTTTAACAGTTGTAATGCAAAAACAATATTGCTGATTTTATTTAACTGAGCAGGTATGTTGATTGTTTGAATGAGAAATATAAACAAGATTTTGCTCTTGAGGAGAAATACTTCGGCATCCATTATGCAGACACACAGTTACATAGCTGCATGGAGCTTAAGATCAGTGGTTCACATCTTATGACTTCTTGTCAAAGGTCAGACAAGCCATTAGATTTCTTTCAGTTCCCCAGGAACATGTGTATGCTTAATGCATATTTTGTAAATAATTGCTACTAGTGTCTTAGACATTCACTTTTTCTGGCTAAGTCATACATCAGTTCCTTTAGCAGGAGCTATAAGACAAGAAAGGTAGACTTTCAGGTTTCAGGAAAAAGAAAGTACTCCAAAAAATGTGGTTTTAAAATAGTTTTACTGACCTCTTAAGGTATACCAGAAATAAACAAAAAATAGTTCTATACAGATATCACATCAGATATATAATCACAATTATATGTATATTAAATGAATATACTTTTAAAATGTAATAGGAATGAAAAAAAGGGTCTTATTATTGAAATTCTTCCAAAATCAGTGCTTACAAACAACTCTAATGGTAGTCAGGCAATGAAGGCTAAGGGTTGCCCTATATGCGAGATATTAGGCTGTAAAGAAATTAGTATTTAATTGCACTTGCAAGAGAGATCTACATAAACATGAAAAAAAGTTCATTATTTTAACTTGGTAAATAGAAAAACTGAATTTATGTTCTCATTTGTAGTCAGTCTACCTATAAAATTCAAATTGTTTTTACATCTTGTGATTATCTCAGCTAGCATAATTTTTCCCTATGTTCAGGTTCTGATGTGCAAGTCAAAACTTTGTCCCCTTGGCAAATTGTCTATGGCCAAAGGAAATCACCATTTCCTTTGATTCTTCTCTTGTTTCTTTTTCACTGTTTGATGCTACTAGTCCTAAAATGCAAAGTACTTTTTATAAAATCATAAATACAACAAAAGTCTTATAATAAGTACAACTTTCCACAAAAAAAACTGGTATAGCGTATTAGTGTCCCTGATAACACCTTTCATCATATCCACGTTCTAGCAACTGTGTAGTATATGTGTATATATATTATCATAGAATGGTTTGGGTTGAAGGGACTTTAAAGATCATCTAGTTCCAACCCCCCTGCCACGGACAGGGACACCTTCCACTAGACCAGGTTGCTCCAAGCCCTGTCCAACCTGGCCTTGAGCACTGCCAGGGATGGGGCAGTCACAGGTTTTCTGGGCAACCTGTTCCAGTGCCTTACAGTAAATAACTCATACCCTCACAGTAAAGAACTTCTTCCTTATATCTAATCTAAATCTACCATTTTTCAGCTTAAAGCCATTCCCCCCTTGTCCTGTCACTATATATACACATATGTATGTATACTTCTATACGTATATGAAATAGGGTCTCTGATCAGCATCTTCTGTTGTCATTGCCTCAACGTCATGCCCCAAATCAAAACGTTATGTTTGTAGGTCTTAGTACCACATTAATATGGCAAAATTCTACATGTATTCTATACCTTTGAAACTTTAGGAGGGCCAGGTTCAACCTGTCAATCTGAGAAGACAGAAGAGGCTGAATGGGCACTCATGAGCATTGCTTGCTCAGACACTGTGCTTGATGTGTCCTGGGGTAGAGAAATAGTTGGTATCAGCTATATTTCTCCAGCATGGCATCCTAGAGAGAGCAAAAGATGCTGTTATGTGCTTCAGAAAAAGATTTTTGGTGAATGTCTAAGCAGATAGCTTGCTCCAGGATTACCAGAGCAATGGGTCAGCTCAGAAATTCTCTTCTGCTTTGCCTCCAGGCAAACAGAGCACTCTCCAGGGCAGGTGCTGTCAAGTAATTGAGTTCTTCAGGCTTTTTTCAGTCTGCATTTTGAGAACTTTCTCATTCCCTGGAAGCTGTCCTCAAACTCTTCTGCAGTTGTTTTGGTCCCCTACCCTGACTATATTGCCTGGAATTCTGACATTGATTTCTACATTCCCAGTCACAGAAAGCTGACATGATTTAGTGTTATTTAGCCAGAAGTCTTTTCCCATGCCTCCCCAGCCTGTCTGTACTTATTTATTTGCTTTCTGAATATCTTTTGCATTTCCGTGTTTTAATTCTCTTCTGGTCACAAATAGTTTAAAATTGTTATGTACAAATCTGGCTTTGAAGCTGTGTTTAGCTAGTTATACTTTACTTCTGGCACTAGCAGTATGTTTCCTTTCTTGCTCTCAAAAGCTACATCGAATTATTGCTCTATGTTGGAATGGGGAGGCCTACATATTTAAATCTCTTATTAGTTTATGGCTGTGTCAAATAACTTGCTAATGCAATAACACTTTGTTGACACTAACTTTCTCATTAAATTCCATTATTTTTGATGTGCTCGTGCAGAAGCATTAATATGTAAACTGTGATGGCGGGTTTCATGTATTAATGCATACATTGACTACAATGTTTTCTTAGTGAAAAATACGCCTTCCTCATTCATTTAAATGATTAATTTTATTATTTTAACCATTTTTATATTTATAAGATAACTAAAGTGCAATCTAGATAATGTTGTTATAAATTTAATTTTATTACATATATGAAATACATAACTATGATAGTAGAGTTATTTCCTGAATTAATTAAATGAATGCTAGAAGCTCAGGGGCATTACAAAATAGGAAGTAACAGAAAAAGGAGGCAGCTAACCTACGGCTTATCCTAGTCTGATCAGCACAGAAATCTATGTCTGTATTTGTCATGTCATCTTTACTATGGAAAATACCAATAAGTCAGCAAATAATTTCACTGCCAAGTTCTAATACATTGCTGCTCAACACATGTATACTTCAATCTTTCAGACACTTCAGTTTGGACAGATTTGGCAGGTTTTAAAGAGAATGGCTATCAATGCATCACAGACAGAAAAAAAAAGTGGCTAATTTTCATTAAGAAAAATGTAGCTGAAAAACATTCTGTTAAATGATGTAGCTATAAGAACTTTGTACTTGAAAATCAGAATCGTATTCCCCTTAGTCATGCTCTTTGAAATAACTGGAAAAAAAAATGGTTGAAAAGTTTTCTTCTGAGCAGCCAAAAACATCCTAATAACTGATACGTAAAATCTGAGTGGGACCTTGCAAAGTGCTAAACAGAACGTTTTTTACTTTGGGTGGAGTAAGAATCTATATATACTACTCCCATGGCAGGCCTGCATAGCTGACCTTTTTCTGCAATACTTCTGCAAATATCTTTTTGATGCTACATGGCATGCCCAAAGACCCATAACCGAAGGCTTTCTTTGCTCAGTATTTGCTGCTGTAGACTTAAAACACTCAAGTAGGAAAAAAATGGAAATATACAGAAGGGAGATGTGAAGCTGTGAAAAGCTGTAGTCAGTGAATTGTCTCTGGGTTCAGTCAAACTCTACCTCTGTTATTAGGTTAAATATTCTTCCTCATCGCACTTTTAAGGCTAATGTGTAAACAAAATTAAGACATGCTACGGGAAGGCTTTGTGCCAATGATGCCAGTTAGATAAGCATAAGTGAATAGCAATTCTTTCAGAAATACAAGAAAAGTTTTTCCTGATGCTTTGCAAGATACATGATTCTGTGATTCTATGAGTATTTTATTTGTACTTTTTTGTCTTTTCTACTGATACGGTGAATTGTAAAATTATGGAAATACAGATGTAATCCCACAATGTAGTCTCCTGATGTTGGACAAGTTGGGGCATATGGCAATAGATGTGGAAGATCTCCGATTTGAAGGTATTTTTATTCCTGTATGCTATACAACAACATAGATTCAGTTCCTATTTAGCAATGTCTATCAGTAACTTGTTTATGGGTAAAACAAGTGACTAATTTAGAGGAATTGTCTTATTTCTTGCCATACATTTCTAGTAGTTATTTCAAAGTATTACTGAAAGAATATGTTTGCTGTAAAAAAAGACATTTTTTCTCTGGCATTTCCAAAACAGGTAGGATGATTGGCAGCTGTTTTATTTAAAATATGAATGTGTTTATTATTCAGCACACTGGAATTTGGTATACAAACTAGGAAGAATAAAGAACCTCTATTTAATCTTTCTAGATGAACTTAATATTTTTTTCAGAACCTACACTGCATCCTGTTTGTTGTTTTTTTATATCATTTGTACTGTTGCATGTCTGGTTCACCGTAGTCACATTTGCTCATCTAGACTTCCCTTTGACAGCTATTTTTCACCTTTTTCCCTCAAATGGAAACTCATGTTCACCAATGTTAACATTTACCAAAATTCAATACTAAACAGAAGAAAATCAGTCTTCTGTGGTTTATCCACTACTTACACGGTGATTAGAAGGGTGTTTGGTACACAAGGATTTTGTGTGACCTTGCTGGTGACCTTGGTCAACGTTGATTTTAAGTAACTGTGCTTTGTAAAGCACAGGATGAGAGGTAGTTCAGTTATCATACTAGACCTGTTTGAGCTATTTCTGAAGTTAAAAATTGCCAATTGAACTGAGATATGATAGCAATTCTGTGAAATTGACCAGTTTGTAGCACCAAAGATGGATTCAGTTAAAACCATCAAATTGATTTTGTAAAGGAAAGTAAGGCATCTAGGATTAGGAGCCAAGGTTCACAGTTTAGGTTACATGAGAATATTAGACGCACATTCTATTTTTGTTGCGCTTGGCTGACTTTTTGTCTATGCTGTAAAGACAGAGGGATGAAAATTTATGAAGAATGTGACTAATACATCAAACAACTTTCCTGAAAAGTAGGAGTAGGTTTTGATTTTTAAAGCAGAAAGCTGAAATTTTAAGGCAATTTTTAAAGTAAGAAATCATGATAAAGGTAATTGCTAATGCCATATTTTGAGTAGACACATTGATTGTTCTCCACTGTAGAAGTCTTTACTGGCTAAACACTAAGACCCTTCCATCTACTTGCTGCTGGCTGCAGTACTCCATTTCCACAGTACGAGTTCAGGAAGTACATGACCACCAAAAGTGATGTACAGTATAAGTGCAAATGCATACTGACAGTTACTTCTTAAAAATATATATCTTGTGTTACTTCTTAAAAATCTGTATCTTGTGTTCGTAAGATTTACATTTAGAGGTGAGAAGAAGCTTGTTACTATTTTTGAGACAGAACTGAGTTACAATGTTTGTGGGTCAGGGTTGAAGGGAGAACACCGATGGGAGACATTACTGTGGGGATCTGTTACAGACCGCCTGATCAAGAGGAACCTGCGGATGAAGCACTCTGCAGATAGAAGCAGCCTCATGCTTGCAGGCCCTTTGTTCTCATGGGGGACTTCAACCACCCTACTGGAGGGACGGAAAGGCTTGGCACAAGCAATCCAGGAGGTTCCTCGATTATGTGGAAGACAACTTCCTTCTGTAAGTAATTGAGGGGCCAACAAGGAGAGGTGCCATGCTTGACCTTGTGTCCACCAACAGGAAAGGGATGGGTGGAAATGTGGTGCTTCAGGGCAGCCTTGGTTGCAGCGATCATGTGATGGTCAAGTTTGAGATCCTCAGGATAGTGAGAAGAGCGCACAGCAAGCTCACTGCTCTGTACTTCAAGAGGGCAGAATTTGGCCTCTTCAGGAACCTGCTTAGTAAGGTTCCGTGGGATATAGCCCTAGAGGGCAGGGTGGCCCAAGGATGCTGGTTGATATTCAAGGATCGCTTACTACAAGCTCAGGAGTGTTGCATCCCAACTAGAATGAAGTGCAGCAGGAGGGCCAGGAGACCTCCTTGGATGGATAAGGAGCTTCTGAGAAAAATTCAAAGAAAAAAGAGGCTTATAAAACGTGGAAGCAAGGAAAGGCAGCCTCGGAAGAGTACAGGGATGTTGTCTGGGAAGCTAGGGACCAGGTTAGGAAAGCTAAGGCCCAGTTAGAATTAGATTTGGCTAGGGATGTTAAGGATAACAAGAAAGGATTCTATAAGTACGTAGCGAAAAAAAACAGACTAAGCACAATATAGGCCACCTCCGAAAGCTATAGGGAGAACTGGCTACCCTGGATTTGGAGAAGGCTGAGGTTCTTAATGACTTCTTTGTCTCAGTCTTCACTGCCAAAGGCTCTGACCACACCACCCAAGTCTTGGAAGGCAGATGCAGGGACTGTGAGAATGAAGACCTTAGGCCCACAGTAGGAGAGGATCAGGTTCGAGACCGTCTTAAGAACCTGAACTTCCACAAGTCCATGGGACCTGATGAAATCCATCCGTGGGTCCGGAAGGAGCTGGCAGATGAAGTTGTTAAGCCACTGTCCATCATATTTGAAAAATCATGGCGGTCAGGTGAAGTTCCTGATGATTGGAAAAAGGGAAATACACACACACACACACACACACCCCCAGGGCTCTCCCCTTCCCTGCTCCTGGAGGAACAGCGAGGAGGATCGAAAGAGTGCAACTCCTACGGGTTGAGACAAGAACAGTCTAGCAACCAACGTACAACACAAATCACCACCGCTACCACCAACGACAACAATGATGAGAGAAAATAACAAGGGAAGAGAATACAATACCACCGGCCAAGAAAAGAGTCCCACCCGGAAGCCCGTGTCCTTCCGCGTAACTCCCAGTTACCCCCCACCCCAGGAATGACGTGCTGTGGTATGGAATACCTCTTTGGCTAGCCTGGGTCAGGCGCCCCGTCTCTGCTTCCTCACATCTTCCCCTCCTCCCTGGCAGAGCATGAGCCTCACAAAGTCTTTGGTCAGGGTAAATATCACTTAACAACAACCGAAAACATCGGTATCATCAACACTGTTCCCAGGCTGGAAGTCAAAACACAGCAGTACACCAGCTACCACGAAGGAGAAACATGACTGCTACTGCTGAACCCAAGACATTATTCACCCCTTATTCCATACCATTCACGTCATGCTCAGATCCCACATTTTCAATACACCATCGCTCTCCCATATATATACATCCACATACATACAGACCAAGAGAAAAAGATAATTTTCTTAGTGCATGGATCAAACCCTATAATGCTGCCGAGTCCATGTGGTCCATGATGTCAGGTTCCGTCTCTTGTAACAATCTTTCAGGGCAGGAAAGGCTGTGTGCAGTATTGGATCATTGCCTGCTGATGCTGGTCATTCCTTTACTGCGGAACTCATCCGGTTCTATCAAAGTTCATTCTCTGTTGAGATGATTTTTGGAGGGAAGTCAGGGCTAGTCGCTGGTGACCTGGAGACGTCTAGTTGATGAGCTATAAAAGTATTACACATCAGGCAACAGCATACAATTAAGTTCACTGGCTGTTTTCCCCTAAAATCAAATCCCCTTGAGGTATACATCGGACTTCCCCATCTTCCTGCATTACCCCGCAAGTATATCCAGATCCCTGAGCAAAAGTAATCCCACGAGTGGGTTTGCCTTTACCTGAAACAGGAATAACCCAGACTGTCTTCCCCAGCAAATTCTTCATATGCACTGAGGGAACTTTGTCCCCCTCTACAATATGTAAAAGTTCTGACTGGGCTGGGCCAGCCCTGTTGGCAGATCCTCTGGTGTTGACCAACCAGGTGGCCTTTGGTAAGTGTGTATCCCAATGCTTGAAAGTTCCCCCACCCATTGCTCTCAGTGTAGTTTTTAACAGCCCATTGTACCGTTTGATTTTCCCAGAGGCTGGTGCATGGTAGGGGATGTGATATACCCTCTCAATGCCCAAATATCTATAAGGTTATTCTGGAAATGAGTCCCATTATCTGACTCAATTATCTGAAGTGCTGTGTCGCCACAATAGTCAATCTGCCAGGCTTCCCCATATTTAT